>NW_026592510.1:9703916-9765797 GCF_907164565.1 Psammomys obesus | reverse complement strand
ATACAAAGTGAGTAAAGTGTAATTAATAAAGAAAAATAAAAAAATATAAAAAATATAAAAAAAATAGACAACCCAGTCCTGATGAGACCTGATAGGCTAGGGTCAAACAGGAGAAGAACCAAGCAAATAAATACATTTATCAGAATAAAAAAAAAGAAAAACAACCAGAACATTTTCACTATTGTACGTAGTCTATATAATCACTGTGAAAGCAGTAATTACTATAATTTGTCAGACCTACAAATTCTGGGTCTCTTGCCTATAGTCACTAAGTCCGAGCTCTGGAAATGAAGTGCAGTGATGCTCCCTAGAGAATATCCTCACATTTGAGGAACACTGCACCAAAATGCAATCAAAGGTTGTACTCCCCGTAGCAAGAGTCAGACTATTGCTGCTGCTGAAGCAGCATAAGCAGGCCAGTGCACTATTAAAAGACAGGCTTTGAAGTCTTAGTACTATTTGCTTTTGTGATTTTTTAAAGCAACTTTTAACTTTTATTAGCAAAATTACTGCAAGACAATCATGATTTTTATGACTCAAAATTTATCAAATAAAAATTTTTAAAATTTAACATTCTAGTTAAACAATATAATGAGAGATAGGATAAAACTAACTGAAACACTTTCAAAAATATAGTCTGGGGTATTAATTATGGATATGCACTCCTGTCTTAGAGGACAAGCCTTCAGTGATGGAGCTAGTTTCCATTGACATAGTCTGTGGAAACACAGCATCAGTCATTAAAATGACTGTTGAAGAGCGCAGCGAAAGAAAATAATTGAGAAGCTGGTAGGATTGTTCAGTGATAGAGAGCATAGTTTATCATGCATGTGTACATTAGTTCAGTTCCCAGAAAGCACTGTGTGTGTGCGCGCACACACATACGCACACACACACAGTGTATCCATGAAATGCTATAAATATGGAATAAGAGGCTAATTTAAACTCAAATACACGAATACAAACACAAAACATTCACTGTCAACTCAAAATCTGGGATATGAATAGTTTTGACTTTTAAATTTATACCTCGTTTTCATTATTTCCGTTCTCAAAATTCCAACAGTGTAATTGAGGAGCAATCAAGTTTAATTTCAGTCTTAATACCTCAGAGACAATCACTTTTTAGCAGTAAACTATAAGTTGCTCCCACTATATTTTCCAACACTGCTTACACTTACAACAAATGAGGCCAGTGTTTGAAGCAACTTCACGAAATCTCTTAAAATGGCTTCATCCGAATCTCTGCAATTTCTCAGATAGTTGTCAGAATCATCTCAGATTCTGATTTCTAATTTCCCTTTCATTTTTGTACATTTTTGCCATCTCTTCCTTAATTGCATCTTTCCTGTATCTGTGAAAGCACATAAAAAATTAAAGCTTGCTATGTGTGGCAGCACACATGTACAAACTTGGCAGCCAAGGTTCTAAAGTCAGAAAATTAATAGTTGGAGGCCACCCTGACTGCACAAAAGTATTTATCTCAAAATCTGACATAATCTGATTGGCCTGCTCTTTGATCACCTCCCCCTCAGGGGGGAGCAGCCTTACCAGGCCACAGAAGATGACAATGCAGCCACTTCTGATGAGAACTGATAGTCTAAGATCAGAAAGAAGGAGAGGAAGACCTCCCCTATCAGTGGACTTGGGGAGGGGCATGCATGCAGAAAGGGGAGGAAGGGTGGGGTCGGGAGGGGAGGAGGGAGGGGCTTATGGGGGGGTACAAAATGAATAAAGTGTAATTAATAATAATAATAAATATTAAAAAAATATAAAGAAAAAGAAAAAGAAAAAAAAATCCCAAGAGCAACGAGACCTTATCTTTCTTTCTTATACATCAAAAAGAGAACTCACGAAGCTTATGCAAAAACAGCAACAACTTATAAATGAATGTGAACAATCGTTTTTAACAATCTGGATATATTACAAACCTTCTAGCCTACGAAAGTTCCTGCAATTAGAGTTACGCCTTAGCTGCATATGTGAAATACAACACAATAAAGACGCTACTTCTTTGGATGGTAAACACAACGTAGATGTGCGCACAGCAAGGGCAGTCACACTCCATGTTGTGGGAACTGAATACATAAACATGGCACACGAGAAAACCCCACTCACGGGAGAACGGCTAAGCACACACACGCAAGTGCTGCATTTCCCCACTACACTGAGGAGAAGCATTAAAATTTTATGGGACTAACGCTGACTTAGATGCTACAGAAGACAGTATGTTTTAAATATCACCAACATTCTTCATCATTTAGCTATATACCAAATTTTTATGAATGAAACATTAAGTTTGTGATTTTTTTGCATCAAAGTTTATAATAGTTTTAACTAGTAAACTTGAAGTTTATAAATCTAAGGAAGTTCAAGCCAAAAACAATACAACTGGCCAGGAGGGACACAACATACTTTCCTATTTTTCAGATTTAATTAATCTTTCTAATTCAGAACATCTATGAAATAAAATGCAGCTATTTCTAGAACATTATAATATACTTACAGTTTGAAATGCTGCTCCAATATGAAATAAACTAGTTATTACCGTAACCTCTTATAAATTCAGGAAAATCCTGTCTGCACAGAAGACTGGAGGCCCATCAGGATTTTTTTGTCTTAGCCTTCTGGTTTATCAGTATTTCTAGGAGTGGAATGTTCTAAGCCTTAAATGCAAAATTACTGCCTTTGGCTCTTATCTGCCTGAGGCTAGAGCTACTGCAACTAACTGACAGCTGGATGGAATAAGAATGAAGGGATAAAGACTACAGGGCAGTCCAAGCCCCCCCTTTTTTTTGAGCACTTTAAAAACGAGGTCCTTGAACCTTCAAATCAATTTATGATTTTGTGCTGGAAGCAGAAGATTCCTGCCATTCTGTTTGCAAGTTTCACTTAATGGCTCGGTTTGGTTTTAGCAATAGAGAGAAATGCTAAGATCATACATACTTCTGCTCAAATACATATTGGTTCCTTAAATACTTAAGCTAGCTGGAACATTAAATCATTTTTATACAGTAAGAAGTTGGAGATATATATATATATATAATTATACATATGTCCAACTTTAAAACTATCTTCTTTCCAGTTTACTCTTACATAAGACAAATAAATTTTGATATTACATGATTGCATTGTTTTATATACTTAAAAAGCTATAGCCCAATATTAAATATTTTCTATAAGTAAGATATACAAACAAATCAGCTATGCTTAATATAACTATTTTTCATAAATATAATAAAGCCATCTATACACTTATATGAAAATGCTCTCTAAGTCATTATTAGAGGCAAAATGATGAATTATTTTTGCTATTATTTGTGTGAAAAATAGATCAACTCTTCCGTTTTGTATATTTATTGAACTGTTTCTAGAATGAAACTGAAAGACTTGGCAACACTGAATGCTCCTTAAGACAAGAAGTCAAAGGTCAGAGGCAGTCATAGTATGCATGCTATTTGACCTTTTCAATGTACAATTTAACAGTTGAATATTTCATATATAAATTAACAGAAAATTTGAAATAAAACAAATGGCCATTGCTACACCCAACCACAAGGGAAAGAGAAAGCAAATTTTCTGGGGAGTTATAAATACTTATGCTTTAGAAAGAGAAAACCTACACTAAATTCATGAACACTTAAAGCCCAGGAAAAAGAAAAAAAGAGCACCTACAATTATAAAACAAATCCTTAGTTTTCTCTAAATTATGTAAATTAAGCTAAAATTTATTCACATAGTAGCAGATAGCCGTAGAAGTTTCCTCCAAATTGTTAAGGTCTATTATATTTTACATTACTTTAGTTAGTAAAGATATATATTATCACATTCAACATATTTCCTTGTGCTTTTTGGCAGGATCTAATTTTGCCAAAAGCTTTTAAATACACACATATATAAATATTACATATAGAACCTAAAATTAATTTTATATCACAGTCTTAAAGTGCCTAATGTATACTATCTAGTTAAAAAGAACAAAGCAATAGCTGATTATAAAATATAAATATTACTTAACAGAGGAATGATGAAAGTTTTTAAAGCATATTGCTATTTACTGTCTAGAATAGTATAAACTATAATATGTTGTTATAAGTACAAAAATATCACTGCATTCACAAGTTTTTGTTCTGCAAATGAAAATTATTTCGTTTTCAAAATTCACAATACTAAAAATGAAGATGCTACCTAAAAATGAAAAAGTACAGTTTCAAATAAAATGAAGGAAAGATGGTAGCAGACAGAGGGAAGCAATGAGATAAGTCCAGACTCGTGACAATAACCAACTTCCAAACCTCGAGGGCTATAAAATAGCAGCAACAGATTACTAATTTCAACGGAATAAAGTCTAAGACACTTATGTATAACACAACTTAGCTGAACTTCAACAAAACTGTTAACACTTCTTAAAATCCTTAGTATTCAGCATGTATGTATTAGTATTCTTTCATGTATGTATTTATATAAGAATATATGTCTATGTAGAGAAATATACATATATATTCTATAAAGATATGGGCTCTTATTGACCACGTGACACAGTAAGTTAAAAAAGTGGTGTTTTCATGATATAGAAGTTCTGAGAGTTTGTACCATAATATATTCATAATATAAAATTCATTACCATTATCGCAGGCCAAATACGAACTATTAAATCATCCTAATAAAGCCTTTCCCATTTAAAGTTATAAAGCTAAAGTAAATTATACTTGAAATAGAAATTCCCCTAATAATCCAGAGATGACTATAATAGAGCAAAGATGATTCCAATAAACATGTTTTAGGCTAGGCAGCAAAGCATTGCAGGAGATGACCTTTGGTTTTTCTCCATAGTGGATTTTATGTGAAATCATCAACCTTCTTTCATTAGGACGCCCATAAGAAGTTATTTTCACATTTAACTTTTCTTAGGACACGCCCTTATTCCTAATAATTTTAAATGAAAATTTTTCTGTACAGACAAGTGGATTGTATAAGAACATCATCAACGAAGTTATTCTGAGGACCAAGGTATGAAAGTGCTAGACAGGAAATGAGTCACAGTGCTCAGCTGGTCTTTCCAAGCGTCTTAACTAGTTTCCCACCAACTGAATGGAGTGGACTGGTGGGGCACTGCACTCGCTTCTCTGCTTGCTCTGCAGCAATAGTCTAGTTGACGATGGTTGTCCTTGTTGTCCATGAATGTTCACTAGGTACAGATGTGCCTTATATAAAATATGGCATGAGCTGTATATAACCTATCAGAAAGCTCTTATGTACTTTCTTTAAAAAATAAAGGTGTGTATGTCTCTGGTGTGTGTCTGTGTGTCCCAACATGTGGAGGTAAAAGGACAACTTTTGAGAGCTCATGTTCCTTTTCCCCATGTGAGTCCTAAGGACTGAATGCAGGTTATCAGGTTTGGTGGGATGTATTTTTACCCACTGAGCTACCTCGCATGCCAGACCGCTTATATCATCTTTTTTACAGTACCTAAAACAACATCAATATGTTACAAAAATACTTTATATACTACACTATTTTAGGGGAGAATGGCAAGCAAAAAGTATGTACATGTTCACCATAATGTTTTTCTTAAGTATTTTCTGTAAGGTGATTAAATCTATAGAGAAATATGTAGATACAGAGCAGTGACTCTATTTTCTTCAGTCAGGAATTTTGGATAAAACATCAGAGATTCCTACAGAAAGTTCTATTATTCATGCTACACATTATAGGTACAACAAGACCAGCCAGAAAAGCTGAACTTAATTGTCACAGAGCATATGGCTCACACACGAATCTTGACCACCAACAAGTTGCCAGACACTGCTCATATATATGCTTTTCTAAGGTTCTATGGTGACTGGGAAAAACAAAAAACAAACAAACAAAAACACATGGCAGCAAGAAAGTCCCTCAGTGACTTAGCACCCACTAAAAGCATGCTGATTTCTAAGTATCAAAACAATGAAGAAATAGCCAGGTACACACTTGTAATCCCGGTACTCAGGGAGGCAGAGGCAGTCAAATATCTGTGAGTTCAAGGCCAGCCTGGTCTACAAAGTGAGTCCAGGACAGTCGGAGCTACACAGAGAAACCCTGTCTTGAAAAACTAAAAACAAAAAAGGAAGGAAGGAAGGAAGGAAGGAAGGAAGGAAGGAAGGAAGGAAGGAAGGAAGGAAGGAAGGAAGGAAAGAAAGAAAGAAAGAAAGAAAGAAAGAAAGAAAGAAAGAAAGAAAGAAAGAAAGAAAGAAAGAAGAAATGTATTGGTTTTCAGCATTTGGCAAGAGGAAAATAATAGGGATGGTCAGCATTATTGAGGTAGATGTAAATCAAATACATAGCTTGGTAATAAATTTAAGGAATATTTTAAACACTGGCAGTGCTTATAGATAGGTTTAGATACTCATAACTATCGTATGACTTCAATAAAAGTTCATAGATAAAATTTCTCTTCATAATCAACTTTTATACGATTTTTGTTAAAAAAGGAAATATTAATGTATAAAGAAAACAATCCAAGCCCAAATACATCAGACTTACAACTCCCCAGAAATGGATATTTTAAGTGTATATATGTGTATGTGTGTAAATATATATATAATAATTCCTAGTTGCTATAACTCATTTATGAGTTTACTTGACAAACTGATATAATAAATTATTCCAAAGTGGAAACTCTAGGAGGAATGCCATCTTGCATAGGCATCCACTGTTTTAAAACCTGTAAAATTTATCCTTTTAATATCTATAACTATATATTAAATTTACCTGAAATATAATATTTAATTTGGCAACAGAACTTACAAATTACATAAATATTAACCATGTTTTTGGGGATTTTTTTTAAGGTTCTATCATTTATTTCATTGAATTATCTTTGTAACAGAATAATTACATTATTGCATGGCTTAGAATGTAGTTTTAATATGCTATACAGTCAAGTTAAACTCCCTTCAAATTAAAAAAAAAAAAAACTTATTTTTTTCACATTTGAAAACTATTTGTTCTAGTTTGAAGATTAAGAGCTTACAAACGTTCCAACAAATATGGGCATCTTTGAAAGCAAACCATATTTATAAATGAGTAACAAATCAGAAACACAGATTTTTGCCTATATTGGATCCAAATTTCTTATAATTTTCTTTGATAAAACAATAATTTGATATAAAAGTTGAAAGGCAAACCTAGTTTTCTTCTTTATCCAATACAATGTTTGTTAGTAAAGAGCTCTCTTAGTTAATCTTTTTAACCATAAATCAGTGCTTACACATCCTAAAGACTTTAGTAAACATTAACTTGGGTTCTAGACTCTACAAACAAGAATGAGCTACATTAATCTGCCACCCAGACATGTTACTGGGGATATTTAGAGAGTTAAAACTGGTATGAAGGCAAATGCGAATGGATACAAGAGATAAAAAGTAAAGGATGGGGTCAGAGGATGGCACGACAGTATGATAGAGTGGGTGAAACAAAAGTGAGACAGTATATGAGGCCTTGAGAAATAACAGATTCTTTCCTTACCACCGGAAATTGCACTTAATATATATCTCAATGGGCAAGTTATAAACTACTGGGACCATTTTCCTTTTGTGATACATATAAACTTACTTTTTGTCTAAATTTCATAATTCTTTTGTAACTGTTATAATTCTAAAGTTAGAAGGAAATCAAGAAATTATTTAGTATAGCATTGTTCTGTAGATAGAGTAACAGAGAGGATGTGGCTGATTAGTGGTAATTTTCTATATTTTTAATCTATATAAACATTCGCATAACTGAAAAATTTAGAAATATAAAATTATCAAACACAAGAGACAATACATATAAAAAGCAATTAGAAAATGTGCAGGAAAAAAATGCAAAAAGAAAAGAATAAAAACCTTTCCGCTCAAAATATCTGTTCTGATGTTTAAAAAACACTGAATTAAAAACAGAGATTTTAAAATTTGATTAAGAAAAGGGTACTAATAATGATGACAGCATCATTATTACAAACACACAGAGAAGTGTAAAGTGCATAGAACATCCTGGAGAAAACCCAAAAGTGAAAAATATAAGCCTGCTATCCTTTTCTCCCCCATTCACCACTCCCTCATTTCATTTCAAGAACAAACTACATGCTAACGTAGTAAGAAAAGTGCGCATGTAGTCATTTCAAACCCCCACCTCTACACTCCCCACCTCTCTGCAGAGCTCGGGGTAGATCTCAGGACCCTGAACATACTAAGCACGATGCCACTGGGCTATGTCCCTGGCTCCACCAGCACTATTTCATATGCATCAAGTAGGATTTGATTGTCTTAGGTGGCCATTCTCCCTGTCATGCATGGTTGAGGTTATAGCTTGGTGATATCAAATGGTACATCCCTTTCTAGACTTCCGACAGCATTTCAACAAACACTTTCATACTGACATGTCATCCTTCTGTGTCAAAGTATGTATTTACACTTACATACTTGAAAACTGCTCTCTGAAGAAGTCTCCTCATGCTGTCACTTGCTCAGAGCCGTGATCAGCACCAACACAAGTGCCCCACCTGTGATCACTGTTCTCAGTGCTTCCCACAGGCTTCTCTTGTGACTCTGGTAAATACACTTTTTTCTGACCGGGTCACATGACATTTGAGGCCCAGTCTGGCCTCAAACTCACAATCCTCATGACCCTGCCTCCTATGAGCTAGGATGACAGGCATGTATCCACATATTTTGGTAAATTAAAAACAAGTACATGTGGCTTTCGATTATAAAAGCAAACCAGTTTTCTCAATGTATTAAATAAAATACAGTACAGGTGGCATATGGTTCAGGCTGGCCTTGAATTCACAGCAATCCCTCTGCCTCAATCCAGGCATGAGCCCCAAACATGGCAAAGTCAGCATCTGCATTAGAAAACCTCACTTATCTAAATCTAATGTCCTGCTGTTGATAAAACTTTTCTACTTACTGAACTGGGCATACGCGTCAGCAACGGTCTCTGTATCTGCCTGTTACATCTTGTACAATGATGGCCTAGGAAAACTGCTTCACACAGTTTGCCCCAGTCCAGTCTACATGCTTTGTTTCTCTCCATAAAGAAAAACAGTACAATAGAAGCCAGAGCAGCTGGTGCAAGTAAACACTCAAAACACTTACTGTAGCTGGGGAGGCCCGAGTCGTGTGTGTCACAGCATGACCAGAATTCTCCATGGAGTTGCCAATCAGGTAGGTCCCTCCCGAGCTGCTGATGAGTTGTCCTCCAGTGACGCCCATCTGAATGCCGCCAGTGCCCACCATACTGTGGGAGGACACCACAGTAGTCACCTGTGCAGAACTTCCTTGAGTATCAAAGTAGTTTCCTCCAGTGTTCTGGCTGTACATCTGTGTTTCTGTGTAAGGGTAAGTTGTTGTTCGGCTTTAGGGGAAGGAGAAAGAGAAGGAGAGATTTACCAACTTGTTTGTATCACAATTGCTCTCTTTAATACAAATGTATTTAAAGATACATCATTAACGTACAGCCTTTGAAATCTGTTGAGTTTTGTAATTTTCTATGTAATATTATTTTTTAAACCAATAGTTGGATTTCCCTTCCAAATTAAATGTCTGTTTCTTTAAGGAGAACCTTAACTTGTTTCTGTGCATTTACCCTCTATAGGATGCACTCTCCAACTCACAAATAAGTCAGTACTCTGTAAAAAAAAAAAAAAAAAAACAAAAACAAAAACAAAAACAAAAAACTGTGTTAAGCAAATTCTTCCTTCATTTAGAACTTCAAGTATGTGCCAGTGTTAGGAAGGCTGAGATCAGCTACGACTGGGGAGGTGGCTGACAAGTCAACCTCAGGTCACTTCACGGCCCAGGGGGACTAGTGATTATCCTTCATATCCAAAAAGAGCTTCTATGGATTCCTTCCTTCCCACCAAGAGGGTTTTGAGCTGAGACACTACTCATCTCCATTTGGTGGCTCTCCCTGTCACACTCTTTCTACTTCGTTAAGGACTCTGCCAGCCCTTCATGTACTTAGTTTCCACTTCCCCAAAAGTCTGGTCAAGCTTCTGACCTTAGCCTTTCAGTGAAATGGCTTTTAATAAGGTCACTTGTGACCAAATGTAAATACCAGGCTAAAAGGCGCCTGTCAGCCCTCGTCTCTTTTTGACCTATCTGCAGAATGACACTGCTGACCACTCCGTGTTGCCCTTTTCCTCTCTGTCTGTTCTGATTAAGCTTATCTGATTTTTTCATTTTCAGTTGATGGCATCTTACATTACACGATGTTTTTAAAATTCTTATGTTGTAGTATGTAAAAGCTCACAAGAAGCTACAAAACTACAGAAATACAAAATGTACAGTCTCAAACACCTCACATGATCATATTTTTAAAAATTCAAATGCTAACCTAACATTTCCAGGTCTTGCTAGCCTCTAACTCCACTCCTACATGAGGCCAAGCCTCACTGTTGGGCAGGTATCATATCCTCTTGGTATCAGCTAGTTGGGTGCTTTATGTTCTGTGGCATTTCAGTTCTACTCTTTGCATTCCCTCTTACCCCTCAAACCCCTTTTCTAATCTCCATATTCCTAGCATGTTAAATATGATAGTTTTTGTGGTTATGCTTTTCTTCTTACTTTAACTTAGACCACAGGCCCTTACTATGTTCTACATGATACACAGGGGCTCACACTAAGCTAGTTTCAAATTCAAGATTTTTAACATCTGAATTTCTAATAAGCAACAGCTATTTCTAAACACCCACACAACTCACTGAACATGGAGGTGTTGAGCTGGTGCCTACATGAGGCCTTGACCCCTATGTTCTGTCTTTGGTGTGGAAAGGCACTCTGCAGGCTACAAAAAAGGAACATAAACTGCAGCTCAGCCACAGGATCTTCTTCCTCTAATCAGTCCTGCCTGCATTATATGCTAGGGCAATGGTGGCAAGAACTTGTGGGAGTAGCCATCCAGTATCATGCTTGACTTAGGGTCCACTCCATGAAATGGAGTCTATATCCAACACCCCTTGGGTGAGCAAGAACCAGACTACAAAGCCCAGAGACCTAGGATAAAACCAACACTACTGGTCTAAAAAAGGTATCAATAAAGTGACTCCTAATGATATTTTTCTATACTCATAGATCAGTGTCTTATTCAGTCATTATCAGAGAGGCTTCCTCCTGCAGCAGATGGGAATAGATGCAGACACCCACAGCCAGACACAGAGAGAGTGTGTGTCTTGGAACACTGCTCTAAATGGAGTATCTTCATCAAATCTCTTCCTTAGAGCTCAGGGAATGCTGTTGAAGAGGAGGTGGAAAGAAGGTAAGAGCCAGAGGGGATGGCAGAAACCAGAACAAGGCCCTCTGAATCAACTGAACAAGGCTCACATGAACTCACATGAGGTTGACTTGGGCATGTACCGGGTCCTCTGCATATATATTACAGCTTTAAGCTTAGTTTGGTATTTTTTTTTTCTCTAGGACTCCTGAGTGTGTGAACTAGTAGGTCTCAGGTTTTGTGTGTCTGCTCTTGGAGCTCTTTTCCTGCTGTTGGGTTGCCTTGTCCAGCCTTGATGAGATTTGTTTTGTTTTGTTTTATCTTATATTTTATGTTGTTATGTTTAGTTATTATCTTTTAGAAGTCTGTTCTTCTGTAGTAAGAGACAGAAAAAGAGTGTATCCATGGGTGGGGGGACAACTAGGATAAATAGAGGGAGGAAAACTGTGATCAGGATACATTAAGTGAGAGAAGAATCTATTTCAATAAAAGAGAATGGGGGGGGAATATATGCTATGTGAGCACCTTCAAAGGTTCTTGTTTTTCTCTGCCCTTCATCAGGGCAGAGAACAGCAGTTTTTGTCATTAAAGCTAATGTTTCCCTTGCACTGATATGTACCTAAGAATTCTCTTTTAAATGAAACATGAAATTCTACAATTCTCTTTTCTACTCTTGTAATCCTTAATTCACAATGCCATTTATTAAAGCTGCCTTCTAATTGTCTTTCTTTCTTCAAACCTGGATCTCTTCAAATTTTTCTCCAATTTTGCAGATACGGGAATTTTTCTAAAATACAAATATGGAAACAAAATTTTCTTAACTAATTTGCCATGATTCTTGCTTTTAAAATTCTCCCTTCCTTATAGAAAGGATCAGGGTCGGTGTGCACATAATCTCAGATCTCGGTGATGGTCATGTTCTTAAATAATTTTTTTATTTTATTAATTTTTAAATTATTATTATTTACTACAATTTATTCACTTTGTATCTCAGCTGTGGCCCCCCCCTCCCTCATCTCCTCCCACCCTCCCCTCCCTTTTCTCCTATATCCCTCCCCTAGTCCACTGATAGGGGAAGACCTCCTCCCTGTCTATCACGCCTCATCAGGACTGGCAGCAATGTCTTCCTCTGTGGCCTGGCAAGGCTGCTCTCCCTTCAGGGGCAGGTGATCAGAGTTCATGCCAAAGACAGACCCTGATCACCTATCTAGGGACCCCACTTGGAAACTGAGCTACCATGGGCTACATCTGAGCATGGGTTTTAGGTTATTTCCATGCATGGTCCTTGGTTAGGGTATCGTTTCTACAGGCCCTATGGGCCCAGTTGTTTTTTTTTTTTCCTCTCTCTCTCTCTCTGTTGGTCTCCTTTTGGAGCTCCTGTCCCCTCCAGGTCTTTCTGTCTCCCCCTTCTTTTATAAGATTCCCTGCACCATGCCCAAAGTTTGGCCATGAGTTTCAGCCTCTGCTTCGATACCTCTATCACTAGAGTCTTTTCTGATGCTGTCTGTGGTAGCATCCTATCCTGTTCCCTTGCCTTCTGCTTCCAATGTCTATTGCATCTGCCCTTTTGAAAGAGGACTGAGCATCTTCCCTAGGGTCTTCCTTGTTGTTTAGCTTCATTAGGCGTATAGTATGTTTATCCTATATTATATGTCTAACACCACTGACAATCATTTTCATCCAGAAAATACCATTTTCTCCAACCTTCTTGCTGCACTGGAGAGCTTTCTTTTTTGTCCTAAATCTCTTCCTTTGTCCACAAAAGTTCAGCTTAAGCTCCTCCTCATCAGATTCCTTTTCTGCATCCTTGCTTCCTTACTACAACCACTCCTCACGGGCTTGTTACATTTCATTCTCTGTGTTTTCCTAACACTCTTTGCCCTCCTAACACACAGCTTCCAACACACTTACTGTTAACTTCTTCATGTACCCATACTCCCATGAAATTGTACTTCATTTATATCCATAATCCAACCTAATACTAGTACATAGTGAGCACGATGCATAGCCAATAACGTAAAACACAGTTTCTATTGGTCATAACATTGAGATTTACAAATTTCAATAAACATTTTTAATACTTTGTTAAATCATGAGAAACTGTGTGAAACTTTTTAAGACTTTCAAATTTTCAATGGGGAATTTTAACCCATCACAATTCCTGTAATTCATACTATAAATTATAGTAAGATAATAATTTTCTTGATTCTTAATGACATTGTGTCATACCCACAGATCAGTGTCTCACCAAGCCATCATCAGAGAAGCTTATTCTTATAGTAAATAGGAACTAAGAGAGACTGGACCATATGCAGAGCATGAGAGATTTTGGAGCATTCAGTACCAAATGGGATGTCTGTATCAAACCCTCAGGGCTTGGGCATCTATGTAGAAGAGGAGGTAGAAAGACTGTAAGAGTCAGAGGGATGGATGACTCCAAAGAAACAGTGTCTTGCAAACACAGCAGGATCGATGCTCATATGAACTCACAGAGACTGGAGCAGCGCTACGAGGGCCTGTCCATGGGGGCCCAGTAATGAGAAGAAGTGGACACAGGCTTGCACCCTTAACCTCGAAGCTATTTACAATCAGTATCTGCTTCCAAAAAACATTAAAAAACAAAAATAAAAAAAGGAATGAAAAAAATGCCATTTAAAAAATATATAAAATTCTAACAATTGCTATTATTTCCCAAATTAGAAGGCTTCTGCATTTACTAAAATAAAATAGCTATCTTGACTTCACATTTAGTTTAAAAGAAAAGGGAGTTTATGTTAATTTGTGTTGAGTGAAAATAAAATGGCCTCATTTAATAATGCACAAATTAAGACAACTTGATATTGGTATTAATGTATAGTGCAATGAGTTGTATAAATACATACAGGACATGACTGACACATGCAAGACATTGTTCTGCTTTTCTTTTCAGAGTCCAGGAGTGATAAGCGGGTATGCCCACTAGGGAGATGTTTTACAAATTACAAACCTAACAGCTAAAGACAGCTCTTGGTTGTTGGCCATTCACTACACAACACACGCTACGTACTTATCATATAGGCTTTAATATTTATGCTGATTTTTCGACTGTTACAATTCAAGTTTCACACAAAAGCTGAATAAATACAATTTGGACTAGTTCAAAGGATTTGTCCAAGGTTAAAAACTTATGAATCAAGGATTTAATACAAAAACTCAAGCCCATGGTTTGAACCATTATATCACATGGAAAGAACTTATAATTTTATACACACCAGCGATAGCTATAAATAGATAGGAAGAAATCATCCTAAAAGAGAGTAAAGGGGTTCTTAGATTTTCTGCTGCGACTTAGGGGTGTATTCCCTTATCTCACTAGTACCACAGTAATCTTCTTACTCAGAGAAGAACCCTCCCTGCTAAGGAAGGGCTGATGGAGAAGCCAGAGCCACATTAGAAGATACCAAAGCAACAGGTGTTAATAACAGCACTTCTATGGATGTGGACATTGTCACTAGAGCCTAAGAAAACTGTTATCAAGGGACTTGATGCATTCCATCTTCCAGGTGTGCCTTCTTCATGTAATTCTCAACAGACATCAGTAATAGACAGGTACTGAAAATAAATGTATGAAGTCTAAACAACCCTCAGGTCAGTATGAAAATATGGCAGTGGAAAGCAAGTTATTCTAGTTTTTACATTTTGTCCTAGCTGGAAATGTTTCATGAGCTAGAAAATAGCACACAACAAGAGAAGGGGAGCAGGCACTAAAGAGCATGCTGAAACATACAGACAGAGCAGCATGCACAGGGCCATACATCTGGCTTAGTGGTTTCATATACACACAGTGGTTAAGACATGCTATTTTTAACTGAGTATAAAAAAGAAGCATATCAGGGAAGGAGGGGCAAAAATTGTCTGAATATGATCTTGACCAAAGATATGTATTTAAATAAAAAATGAAGGTGATGTTCAAACACTGTGTTGCTACTAGAAGTAGGCCATAATATCCTTTGCATTGTTTTTAATCTTTGGGAAGCAAACACTATTTTTGTTAGATGGTATCTCTAGAGCCCAAAAAACCAAAGTCACACATGAGTAACACCTACAGGTCTTGCTGAGCTTAAACATTCAAGCTCCTAAAGCAGTATCTAGAATGTACTACTACTGCTGCTCCTGCTACTTGGTTTGTGTGTTTATGAGACCATGTCTCACAATGTAGTCTAGGTTGGACTGGACTCAAGATCCTCCAGTCCCAGCCACCCACCTGCCAGACAGGCATGAGCTGCCATACCCAGCTTTGAAAAATGTACTTTTAAAAATACCAAGAGTAATGCAAATTGTTCTTCTGTACTAGAAACACTGACTCTTCCAGAACTACAATCAGTTTTTCATGCCATAAACACTGAATGCATCCTTTACTTCCCCCCTGAATTCCTTGCTTCAATAGATTTCCGTCAGAAATCTCCTAAGCATGTTCAAGAAAACTTCTCAGATTTGGCCTATCAAGCACCTATTTCTTGACTGAACATGACTGAAATAGCCACATTTCTAGGCACTTTTATGTACATTTAAACAGGTGTCCTGTGTTCATTTTGTTTCATATAATTGCCAAAGGCTAAGAGTCATGAAAATGATTTGTCATACCATTTCCACAGCAAAAGCAAAACCTTACTATTACTTTCATATGTGCCCAGTAATGGACGTGGATGCAGAAATCTGTATATATTTGCTGGCATAAGCTTCTTCAGAGATGAATCTAAGGTTCTACAAAAATGCTAGGACTCTTATCTATTAATTCAGATAGTTATTGCTGGCTGCATCCCATACTGCCTTGGCATATACTGTGGCTAAGCATGACCTTGAATACTCTCTGCCTGCTTAGTTATTAGAATGAATAAGTCAACTGAGCTAAGACTTAGCCATTTTTACTTTTTCTAGTGCTTCATGCATTTGTCCCTCAGTGCATGTACTACCTCTAGATTATGTATTTTGCATTTTATCAAGGTTTTGAATTTCATACCAACAATAAGTTTGCCACTATAAAATCCAAAAATTATGGAAGGAGTATATTAAGAAAATAAAATAGGTTGTAAATTTCATACCATAAATCATATTACAGAAAAATAAGATAGCAATTTGACAATGTATTAGACTACAATATCTGATGTTGTAAACTCACTGAAGGTACACTACCCAAATGATACATTTATTTTCCTTGAATATTTGCAAAATAGGATTAAATGCTAATTTAATAAAAACCACAAGGAGTTTTGTAAATATAATTATGAAATATTTAATAATTAGCCATTAAAATATAAGTTTTTCTTTCTACAATAAATATGTAAATACTGCATATAAAATGTCCTTAAAAAAAAAAGGAAAGAAAGAAACCAGCGTTCTAAACTCCAGATAAGTCAGGATCTGGAGATCACTGAAAACCACTGCATACCGGAGGCAAGAAAATGTGAATTCTACCTACCTGAGCTTCAGTTTGTTTGTCTGTAAAAAGATGGGAATAAATGATCTCAATCTTTCCAACTTTGTCATTCTAAGAGGCTATATGTGAATATCTTTCATATTTGGAAAAATGCAAGGTTGTTTTTTTGGGGGGCTTTTAATTTTTATTTTTAATATTTTATAATCCATTCACCTTATATCCCAATTGTACCCACCTCCCACATTTTTCCCATGTCCCACCCTTCCCTCTTTCCCTGTATCTCCCTCCCGTAGACCACAGAAACAGGGTCCTCCCCTACCATCTGACCCTAGCCTATCAAGTTTCATCAGGACTTTCTAGATCCTCTTCCTCTGTGGCCTGGCAAGGCTGCCCCACCAGGTGGAAGTGATCAAAGAGCAGGTAACAGAGTCCATGTCAGAGATAACCCCTGCTCCCCTTACTAGGAATTCCACATGAAGACCTATTGGCTACATCTGAGCAGGTGTCCTCTCCATGGATGGTCCTTTGTTGGTGCATCAATCTCTGCAGTCCCCTGCCCCTGGGCCCAGATTTGTTCTTTGTTGGTCTCCTTGTGGAACTTCTGTCCCCTCCGGGTCCTTCTGTCTCCCCACTGTTCTATAAGATTCCCTGCACTCTGCCCGAAGTTCAGCTATTAATCTCAGTATATGCTTTGATCCCATGAGGGGTGTAGTCTTTCAGAAGACATCTCCAGTAGGCTCCTGTCCTGTTCCCTCTCTTCAACCACTTCCAGTGTCTACTCTATTTGCCCTTCTGAATGAGAATTAAGCATTCTCACTAGGGTCCCTGTTACTTCCTAGCTTCTTTCGGTCTATAGGTTTTCATTTGGTTATCCTGTATTATATGGCTAATATCTGCTTATAAGTGAGAATATACCATGCATGTCTTTGTGGTTCTGGGTTACCTCACTCAGCATAATCTTTTATAGTTCTATCCATTTGTTTGCAAATTCATGATTTTCTTGTTTTAAATAGCTGAGTAGTATTCCATTGTATAAATGTACAAAATCAGAGTAAATGAAGAAAAACTTAAATCAATTCCACTAAAATCAGGGACAAGGCAGGGCATTCCACTCTCTCCATATCTCTTCAACATAGTACTTGAAGTCCTAGGTAGAGCATTAAGACAACTAAAGAAGAGCAAACTGGAAAAAACTAAAGAAGATACAAACTGGAAAGGAAGAAGTCAAAGTATCACTATTCGCAGATCATGTGATAGTATACATGAGTAACCCCAAAAATTCTACCAAGGAACTCCTACAGCTGATAAATACCTTCAGCAAAATGGCTGGATACAAAATTAACTCAAAACAAAAATCAGTAGCCCTCCTGTATACAAAAGACAAATGGGATGAGAAACAAATTAGGGAAACAACACTCTTTACAATAGCCACAAAAACATAAACTATCTTGGTGTTAACTCTAACCAAGCAAGTGAAGGCTTATATGAAAAAAAAAAAAAAAAGAAAAAGAAAAAGAAAAAAGAAAACAAACTTTTAGTCCCTGAACAAAGAAATCAATGAAGATATCAGATGATGGAAAGATCTCCCATGCTCATGGATCGGTAGGAATAACATACTAAAAATGGCCATCTTACCAAAAGCAACCTACAGATTGTTTTTTTTTGTTTGTTTGTTTTTGGGGTTTTTTTTTAATGTAATTAACACTAGAAGCCTTTATTTAATTGTAAAGAGACATCCAAGCTCTTTTCATACAATGTCCTTCCTCTTCCAAAAACACTTCCTATGGAGCCATTCACATTTGGTGAGCTCTAGTGGGACGCGGATGTCCACCAGTTACCAAATGTCTTAGACTGCGTCAGTAGGAGCACAGATGAAAAAGTATCTTCTCTTCTTAATGATAGAAATTCCATGTAATCGTTTCTTCTAAGAAAAGAGGATTTTAAATATAATCAGAAAACATAATTTCACCTGCAAATTCTGAAACTTAGCTGTGTCACTTAAGGAGGAAAAGAATGACTGGAGCTGGTTTCTTATTAATCATTTGAAGTAGATGGAGAAGTAAGTGGAGGCCTTCAAAAAATGTACTAACCACAGACTTTTTAAGAGGTGATGCTTAGAAAATTGAGTCTCATTCTGTTCACATGCTTATGGATTTTGAATAAATTACAAATATCAAAAGTGTCATCTCTCTAAGTGTACTGTGTGAAAGCTTTAGAGATACTTAGTTTCCTCCCTGACTTTCTTCTTAATACAGGGCTTTTTAAAACCTTAAAAGCTCTATTAAGAACTGGGGATCCTCACAAAGACTGTTATAAGTTTTTCTCCATTTGTGTAACCACAGTACACTTTTAAGGGATTCTAATTTTGTAGAACATGGTTTGAGAAATGTCACACTTAAGTTGATGACAAATGTACAATCTCAAACAAGAAGAGTTGAGAAGGCGTCAACCCATATGCTTCATAGATATGAACAGAACAGACAACCTTTGTATCTTAAAAACTGATTACCTCCCCTGACATTGCAGCCAGTCCTGGTGAGATCTGATAAGCTAGGGAAGGGGAGGAGGACCTCCCCTATCAGTGGACTTAGAGAGGGTCAGAGAGGAGATGAGGGAGAGAGGGTGGGATTGGGAAAGAATGAGGGAGGGGGCTACAGCTGGGATACAAAGTAAATAAACTGTAATTAATATAAAAATAAAAATTTAATTAAAAAACTGATTACCTTGGGGCTGGAGAGGTGGCTCAGCGGTTAAGAGAACTGTCTGCTCTTCCAGAGGTCCTGAGTTCAATTCCCAGCAACCACATGGTGGCTCACAACCATCTATACTGGGATCTAATGCCCTCTTCTGGTGTGCAGGTGTACTTGCAAAAAGAGTACTCATACATAAACAAACAAAAAATTGATTACCTCTAAACAATAGACAAATTTCAGTTAATAGCTTACATAGAAAAACCATAATAAAACAGACTTCTTAATTTTGACATAGTTTAGGTACATTGTTCCTTCCACTCTGACAAGCTTTACTCAGGAGTGCAGGGGAGGACACACGTAAAGAGGACGAGACAAAGAAGAAAAATAATTTTATTTTAAAAATCTGGTTTCTTGTTAAAAGGTTATGGTTGCAATGGACTCATACCTTGTGGTATGTGATATTCCTCAGCTAGTTTAACCACAGCAACGTAGATGACTAGAAATTACAGGTTTTAAGGATTTGTACTAAGAGATTAATTATGACCTAGATTTGGGGTAATATCTTTGGGAGATGCAATTTAGGTTCCTACAGAGAGTAAAATAAGCAGGAGAAGAATGGATTGAGCTACCTTTTCCCTGGAGTAAAAGCGACGATTCTATGCCAACACAGAGCATCATAAAGTAGTCTCAATTGTTCAATTGAAATACATGCCTACTTACTAATCCACACTGTTCAGCCTGTTATGCTGGCAGTAATTGCCATATTCACAGTGAGAACCAGGTAAACACTTTAGTTTTAGCAAATTATGATGATTACACATTCTCATAAGTGATTACACGCATCTGTGAGTGCTGTCATCACCTCTTGAGTGAGACCCCATGCATTATGTCTACATGACCCGAGAATGGTGGTAACACAGGCTTAGAGGAGCAGAATTTCTAAGCATGTGCAGGTTGTAGGGTCATGTACTGGGTGCTTGAAAGTTTATGATAACGATCAGAGTTCCTCTCCCCTAGGAGTATCATTAGCAAAATGTGGTTATTAACACACAGAAATGGGACTCTGAGGTCTAAGTCAGAGATCAAATACTAACTGCCTATTAATTCAATGTGACATAACAGAACAATAGAGATCATCGTTTTCTAACACATATTGAAGTCTATTGAATAAAAAAGAGATAATACAAGTACCCTAACATGGGCATTTGATCCACAAACTATATGGAGTCTAATGGCAGCAGAACAAAATTACAAAAAAAGATTCAAATAGCTTATGCTGAAAAAGTAATTATTTGATGCCTGACAAAAAATATTCATAGTCAACTATTCACCAAAATCCTAAATATACTTCATAGCAACATAATGACATTTCCTTGTTGAGTATAAAAGGGATCCTTCAGAACTCCTATTCAAAATGTATATTTGCTAGTAATGAGAGGTCTTAAGTGGTATATCTTCTGTCTTGACCAAGAGTGCTCACTATGACATGGTCCTTCGTATTGAAGATGTGGTCTAGGCCCACACAGTCCAGATCAAAGCTAATTGGACTTTGTGGCAAGTGAACTCATGACCTAGACTTCATTAGTCATGATCTAATCAACTGAACTAGTAGCCATAGAAAATATGTGTTGGCACTAGACAGTTTCTTTGGCATCATTTCTGCACTTAAACAGTTCCTACAATTCTAAAGAATCAACTTTAGAGATGCTATTCTTCTAAGGTTTTATAAGCATATAAATTAACTCATATTTATTACACGAGGTAGTTAAATATATACAAGAAAGGACAAAAGGGATAACAAGATGGTTTAGTAGGCATAGGCTTATGTTTCCATGCCTGATAACCAGACTTTAATTCCCGAACCAACATAGCAGAAGAAAAAAAATCTACTCCCACAAGTTGCCTTTTTTTTTTTATCTCCACATACATACTTACACACATATGAACAAACAAACAAACATAAAAGTATGGTTTAAAATATAGAAGACAATCTAAAGAAGTTAGGACAAAAAAAAAGTGTAAACAAAGCACAGCCTTTATCAGCAATAATTAATATTTATGACAATTTCTCCAGTGAATCATAAATTACTTCTGAGAAGCTACTTGCAACTCAAGCTCAAAGGTACATGCCCCTAAATAGTGGAGCGAACCCCCTGCACAACATTAGACTGGGACAAATGAGGGAAGACTATGGCATCGAACATCTAATTTAACATCTGCCTCAAGCGCCCTGTTCTTGGCCACCTAGCGTCCATCACACAAACCTGGAAGATGAAAAATCCGACTCTCAGCTTCGGGAGCACCATCATTCCCTGTCAGAAGCAATGGCAGCTAACGATGAAGTTGCTTCTAGCAGCATCTACAAAGATATTTATTTTCTCTGACAAAAAGTCCAAGTGAGAGGCATCTTTTTCATTTGGTATAAATGCTAACAGTATTTAAAAACGTATATTAAAAATTCTAAAATCAAGCTGAGAGTCCCCAAACTCACATAACAAACAGGTGAACATTATCTGCACTATTGAGAAGAGAGCTGAATATCCATTAGAATAACAGAGATTTATTGACTTTTGTAAGTGCCAATGATCTAAATAAATGCAAATAAAACAAAGTGGCAAGTACACATTCCAGGGAGAATTCAACTTAGTATCAGAAAGATTACAGAGCATTCGTCATACAATACTGGAGGAAAATAAGGTGTGCTGGAAGGTAAGCCGTGGAAGGTAAGCCGATTGTGGAGGAGAAGCAAGGTCCATGTCAGAAAACACCTTTCTGTGAGAAGAATCAGTCTAGCCTGGCTGAGATAGGGGTGGGCTGGAAAGAACAAAAAATGTGCTGGGGTGCTGCTTCAGTCAGAAAAATGCATACAACACACAGAGACACAGTGGTACCTCCAGGAAGTAAGCAAAGTTGGTATGCCTGGAACAGGTGGGAAGTACAGAGTCAGGGAGGAATGGTAAGAATGCCAGGGAAAACGTGTTCATTTTAAGGTAATGAATGCAGTGGCACTGTAGACAGACTCAATGACTAAAGCAGTGAACAAGCAGAACCTGTGGGAAATCTGGGTGAGATGCTGGATTAGAAGCTGAGTCTGGTGAATGAATGGTTAGAAGTCTAAGGGTGCACTCTTCTGCTAAGATGCTCACACCAAGTGCTCAGCCCACACTGTATACACCATTAAAGTTCCCACTACGCACAGCTCTCCCACTGCTTTAGCATTGACTACTGCTGCCAATGACAGACAGGATATACAGATTCTGAAATAAAGCAATCTAAGGTCACAAAATTCTTCTCTTGTGCATGGGCACCCTGAATTACTGAGATTCTCTGTCCTTCCCAACCATTAGACACTGATACAAACCACAGGGGAAGGAAGAAGTTACATTGCCATAAGGAGAAAAACTACAAACCAAATACATAATAGTTACTATTTTAATGTTATTGTTTATTTTCAATTTTTAATCTTGGCTGTTCATTTTTTTCTCTAATTTTAATTTTTATTTACATTTTTTACTTTAATTACTGAGGTGATTTTTAAACTTCTATTTTACAATAAAAAAAACCTTCAAAGATTGTCCTTTCGTTTTCTATAACAACAACCTTCTCTCTGTTTCCACATCTATGATACTCTATCCCCTACAGATCAATCCACATACATTTCTACTCATTCATATTGTACCCCATTTATACTACTTTCCAAATTCATTTCTCATTTCCCTACATAACAGCATCAACAGCTTCACCTTTGAAAATCCTATAAGCTTCATTTTCCCCAATGAGTTCCCATTGCTGCTATTTCTGGATTTCATCAGGGACACCAGTGTCTCCTATTGCAAGCGGTGTTAAGACTGCCAGTAAGGCAGTAAAGAAAGCATAGACAGTTCTCACCACAACCAAATAGAAGTGGAAACTATAGTTTGCAATGAACACCCTTCTGAACAACTCCTATAAAATAAAACAAAGCAAAATATTAGGAAGAGGGAGAAAGTAAGACAAGAAGATACGTCCATCCCAACAGATTCACATAATACAACCAAAAAATACACACAAAGAATGAGACAATTCACCATAACATACGCACAACCTCTCAACTCCACAAAAATACAAAAAAAAAAAAAAAAGACACTAAGAAAGCTAAAACTTCAGAGAAAAAAATTTAGATTTTTTTTTAAAAAAGGATCAATGGCCATAAAGGCTATTCAATTAAGCAGATGAAAAGAAATATGGGAATCCATTCAGGACCTAGACAGGAAAGAAACCACAGTGAATTAAATGGTACAGAACATGCAGAAAAAAAAATTCAACCAAGAAATTCAGACACTGAGGAGGAACCAAACAAAAGCAGTGGAAATAAAGGTCAATCAATTACACTGCAATATTTCAAAAGAATGCTTCAGGAACAGACTAACATGCAAGAACGGATTTTAGAGAAGAAGACAAAGATAACAATACATTCAGGCACATGTTTTTAAATATTAATGGGATGATCTATGAAAAGTCTGACTAAATTAAAAGTCTGACTATATTACACCAAATCTAATAATACATAAGATAGAAGGAATTGAGAGGAACTCAAAAGGTACAGAGAATTTATTCAATGAATAAGAGCAGAAAATTTCCCAAGCCCTGAGGGGGAGAGCAGTACAATAAAGAGAAATTTAGAGCTGTAAACAGCTAGGAACAGAGAAGAGGCTCTCCACAGCTCTTCAGTCAAGATGTTCAAAATAGAAAGCAAAACACCATATTAGAATGCCAGCTAAATCCAAAAAGCACAAGCGCTGGAATAAAATAACATCTTGCAACAAAAACCTCAAAAGTTAAGAAAGCTTGGAATGATTTTTATATCTATCCAGCTGCCTATCTATCTGTCACCTACCTACCTACCTACCTCCATCTATTAATCCATCCATCCATATCCCGAGTTTTGAATGTAAGTAACTTTCAACCAGGTTCACGAAACCAAGCAAAGTTGTTTTAACATTGATGAAGAATGAAAAAGTAAGGCCATTTCAAGACAAACAAAAACTAAGGCAAAATATGAAAGCCAAAGCAGTACTGGAAATAATTACTAAGACAGTACTGTACATGGAACGAATAAAAAGACAGCCTCATTCCTGAAAACACAGGAAACTATATTCCACAAGATGAACAGACTAACTGAGGAAAGCAAGAAGAAAGTTGATTGTGTCCATCATAGTAACCAGGAAATGTCTAACACTAATAGGAAAGGAAGAAGAAAACCAGAAACAATCCAACCAACCACAACACCAACTAACAAAATCATTGGAAATAGCACAGAACTTGACATAATAACTTTATGGCAAACAGCCTGAATTAAAAAAAAAAAAAAGAAAGAAAGAAACCCAACTATCTGCTGTCTCTAAGAAACACACTTAGCTAGCAAAATATTCAAATTCTGAGAGCCAAAGGATGCAAATCATCCTACCAAGTAAATGGAAGCTGTAACAAGCTGGTTGAATGAGTCTCATATCTGGTAAAGTAGATTCTAAACTAAAAATTGTCAGAAGAGATAAAAATAAATGAGGCCATTTTTACTATTAATAATGGGAACAATTCTTCAAGGATATAATATCTGGAAATAACTACACATCCAATCTTTGGGCTACAGTTTCACAAAACAAAAAATAAAGATATAAAAGGTCACAGAGGTTTTCACATACAAGAATACTGTGAAACTTTGATACCCAATTAGTAAATTTACATTAAATCTTACAATAAAAGAATAGCAAAGAAAGTTCAGAGCTAAAGTATACCATAGACCAATAGGATTTAATAGATATCTACAAAATAGTCTATTCAACAGAGAGGGAACACATGCTCTTGTCAGCAATTTGTATGATGTCCTCTAAAACTGACTAAATTTTTGGCCATAATGTAAGCCTTAAACACATGAAACCGTGAAATCATTCCTCTACCTCATCAGGCAACAGTAAAGTAAAGCCAGAAATCAACAGCAAGAGAAAACTCAGAAGTAACAAACATTTGGAGACTGAAAAATAGACTTTTAAAACAGCAGTAGGTAACAAACAAACAAACAAATCAGGAAATTTAAAGATTCCCAGACTCAAATCAAAATAACAACACAACCTACCAGAACCTATGGGACACAGCAAAGAAAGTCCTGAAAGTCCAGTTTATTATGTCTAACTGATAACCCCCCCAAAAATCAGGCCTGCCCCTCAATATCACTGTTTTGGAAAAACAAGAAGCCAAACCCAAACTCAGTTTCGGAAGAAATAAAGATTAGATAGGGCAAAAGTAGTGCTATAGAGGGTAAAAGAACATTACATAAGATAGGTGAAATTAAAGCTGGTTCCTTGAAAAATTAACAAGACTGACAACCCCTTAGCCAAACTAACAAAAAAAGAGATAAGTTCTAAATTAATAAAATTAGAGATGTAAAGACTATTCTTACAACAGACTTCAACAATATCCTGAAGATCATTAAGAAATACATTGAAAATTTTGTATCTAATGAATAATTTTGGTGAAGTTGTATGCTTTAAAGTCAGCAAAATAATAAATAGTTTTCTATATATCAGTGACAAAGAAAGCATGGGAGGAAAAAAAAAAAAAGCAGATAAGCAGACCTAGCAAACACGATGGAGTACCCAGAAAAAACCTCACACAGCTATAGCCACTGACTTTTCACAAAGTTGTTAGAAGCACACATTGGGAAACCGATATCCTATTCAATAAATGATAGGGATAAAATTAGATATTTACCTGTAGAAGAATGCAATAAAATCCGTATCTCTTAGCCTGAATAAAAAACAATTGGCTTACAGGTGGACAATTATTTCAAATTACGGTATTAGGTAAAATATTTCTGAATAAGGTACAGCATAACCCTAAGAATTGATAAATGGGATCTGAATAGGACTCCAACAACAAAGGAAATTACCCTAGAAGTTGATAAAAACAACTACGGAATTAAGAAGGTTTGGGAAGCTAAAACTATCGGCAGAGAAAATAGATAGCCTATAGGCTGGTAGAAAACACCTAGCAGTTATACTTCAGAAAGAGGATTAATATGTAGAATATATAAAGAACTGCAAAAATTAAACACATAAACACACACACTACCAATGAACTGAATAGGCATTTCTAAACAGAAGAAACAAGAGTGGAAAACAAATAAGTTTTTTCATTTGTCCAATACCCTTAATCACCAGAAAACTGTAAACAAACATACCTTGAGATTCTATCTCCTGTCAGTCACTATGGTTATCATCAAACAAGCAAACTATATTAAATATGCTCAAGGGTACGAGAGAACAAAAACCTTTATTTACTGCTAGTGCCAGGGTAGCCTGATGCAGCTACTATGGAAATCCAGGAAATCTAAAAATACCATGTGATCCAGCTATTCCACTATATAGAGCATATACCCAGAGAAGGAACTCTATCTCCTACCCCAGTGATACATCCTAACACTTCTTTTTGGCAATAGTAAGAAAATTGAATTAATCTATATAATCCATTAAAATGTGGCAATATATACAACAGTATTTCACTCAGCCATAAAGAAAAGTAAGTTATAAAACTTACAGGAAAATGGATACATGTGGACATGACTATATCAAATAAGGTAACCTAGACTTGAAAAAAATATTGCAAGTGCACTCTACTCTTCCTTGCAGATCCTAGTTTTATTTTTTCTAATTAAAAAATTTCTGCATATAAATGTTTTGGCTATATGTATCTTGTGTGTACCTAGTGATCGCAGAGGCCCTTCCTATTGAACACAAGTTACAGATGACTGTGAGTTGCTACATGGGTGCTGGGAATCAGCTATGGGTACCATGGGAAGCAGCCAGAGCTCTTAACTGCTAAGCCTTCTCTTGAGCCCCTCATTCTTTCTCTCTCTCCCTCTCCTCCCATGTATGTGTGTGTGTGTGTGAGAGAGAGAGAGAGAGAGAGAGAGAGAGAGAGAGAGAGAGAAATAATTGTGGGTGTGAGAGTATATACTGATCATCACAATAGAATGGGGATAAGAAAGAAAAAGTTTCGGGAGCAGAGAAGACATATGTGACATAAAGACAGCAAGGGGACTGCCACATAGGAAAAGATACAAGGAGGGGTATTTCATGGGGAAACAAACAGGAAATTTCAACAAAAATAATTTTTGAAATGCTATAGTAGAACCAATATTTTATTCTAATTTGAAAAAGAAAAAGAGACAAAAGAAGAGTTTTCATTTCTCACTATCATGTTCCAGACCCCAGGTCAGGAACATCACACATATCCTAAAATCCTCCAACAACTAAATTTGATTACTGTATATTCCACTTCTATAAAGGAATAATTGGAAAGTTCAGAATGTTTTACATAGAACACTATTATGATGCTAATACATAATTAAACCAAATCTAAGCTTTTAGTCAAATTAATGTGATGAATGGACTCTGTCATGCATGCTTATCTTGTCCCAGTTACTGCAGGGGTAAAACCCAAACCCTCTGAGAGCTCACAGCATGGCATCACTGCAATCAAGGGAAGCAACCATGGGCGAGAAGGAAAGGCAGAGGAGCTATTCTGAGGAGAAGCCACACTGCAGAAATGCATTTAAGCTGCGAGGTCGTGAGAAGTGCACACGCTGCAGGAATGCGAGGAGCAAATGCACTGCAGGAGCACACAGTGGTGCAAGAAGCAGGGAACCTGCTAGGCAAAAGCAAGACGCTGAGACGATCTGAATTCACTTAGTGTACTCCAAAACTTTGTTTACTGACAAACTCAGATAACCGATGACGACTTGGAGTAAGTCTTAGTTTGTTTGTTTATAGTAATACACTGAGACTTTCAATCCAAAGTGGCTGCAAAAGCCAATAAATTTACAGATTGCTACTAGCTTTGATACAAAGGAGACCAGACAGTTGAGGAGGCAGACTTAGGTAGAAAAATAAGATTCATGGAAGATCATCACTTAGATTTGACTGTGCAGAAGTCTACAAAATTCCTAATATATGATTTTATACAGACTTACAGATAAACACAAACCTCGTGCATATCCATCTTGATATTTAAAAATCACAGATATTAGGCACTATTAAGACATTGCTAACAAGAAATAAAAGTTTTTCTCAATTTAGGGAGAACTGTTAAAGCACACATAATTTAAACAATTTAAAATATTCTGAGAAGGCTAAGTGAGAATAAAATACAGGTACGTTATTAGTAAATATAGACTAAGCTCTCCGTATCAGTTTAAATAACTCTCTTGCAATTAAAAAAAAATGTTAAAAATCATGCAAACAATCCCAGGACTAGAGAAAGTATTATTACTATTAGAAAGTACAGTATTTCCCTGAGTTGGGGAATTAATCCAACTTACTTAAAATGAGGAAATGATGTAATCCAACTTACATTGCTCCGTTGGTGTAGACAGTATCACTTCCTTCCACATACTGCACCTGAGCTGGGTAGACATGTTGGACCTGCTGAACTGTCTGGACCTGCTGCACCTGAAAAACAGTTATGAGGACCATGTAAGTGGTAAATACAGAACGGGCACAGCACAGAACATCCATGGTCAGGGTTAGACACAGTGCATTAGAGCCATGGTAAGGGGCAGGCACAGGGAGAATAGACCACATTAGATCTCAAAAATTTCTCCAGAATATTGATCAACAGGGATGGCTAGTGATGAAATCTCTTAGGTCCATGCTACGTTCAAGGTAAGAAACTACTTTCAAGTTAAGAAACTTGTGTGTCTAGATCAACCATAGCACATTCCAAAACAATTCTCTAATTTTCTTGTCAGTGTGCATGCACACACAGTTTTATATTTTAACATTCTGGAAGTTCCTCACTGGTTTTAATGATTTACAAAATTCTACTCCATTTTAATTTTTAAACTAAAGGCTAAATTTATTTTTAATTAAAAATAACTATGTCCACATAATGTCACTGGTATATTTATTTTTTTCACAACTGAGCTTTTGGTATCAGAAAAAAACCTGACGACCTCTTAAGCCATGAAAATACATACATACAAATAACATTATATGGACTAACCAGGTTGTATTTTACATAGTTAGGAATACACACACAATTACAGAAAAAGAGGTCTGAATTTGAATGAATTTGAAACAAAGCAAAGGAGAATTATATGAAAGGGATTATAGGAAGGAAATGGAAGTGAGGAAATGATGTAATTATATTGTAATCTCAAAATTAAATATTACAATAAAAAATCCCACAATGGAAAAACACTCAAATATTTAAAAGCACCTTAACAAATTTCATGCAATCATTTTCAAAATAACTATCACCAGCCCTTTCCTTTACTCCTACCCCACCAGGATTATTAAAAGCAATTCTAAGATTGTATTTCTTTTTATGTATTTATTTATTTATGTGTGATGTGCATATGAAGTTTGAGTCATGAGTCACTCTTTTTCTACCACATGAGTTCTAAGAAGCAAACTCAAGTTATCAGGCTTAGTGACAAGACCCTTTACCCACTGAGCCAGCTCACAGGCCCCAATGTGTTATTTCAAAGAGATAAAAATGTTTACTAAGATTTATTGCTAATAATTATGTGTATGCATGTCTGTGTGCAGGCATTGATTGAGGCCAGGACCCTGAACTGGAGCTGTAGTTGTAAGCCTCCCTACATGTGTGATAGGGACCAAACCCAGGTCTTCTATAAGAGCAGGAAACACTCTAACCACTGATCCCTTTCTCTAGTCCCAAGAGATCAAAATCATCTGATTTTGAATCTGATCTGATTCAGATCACATCATCTGAAATTCATCATTCCAATGACCCTTGTAGTGTGTGTCTGTTCAAATCAAGATGGTGACATGTTCCCCATAGTGCTATCAGATTCCTCACACCTTATCTGTAACAGTTTCTCATTTCTTTTTCTACTTTTCCTCTTAACTCTGGTTGGAGGGGGATGGGTCATTTCCTTCAAAGGCTTTCTGGCATTCTAGATTTGGTGAATGGCGTAACTCAATTTTTTTCTATCTGTTTTTTCATGTCATATAAATTGGTGGTTAAAACCTAGTGACTGGGGCTAGAGAAAGATGACATATCATTCCACTGACTAGATACGTGGCTCCCACTGTGTCCACTTTGAGCAGCCACAACCACCTATAATCTAGTTACAGAAGATTTGAGTTTCTCTGTCCTCCCAGGGCACCTGCACTCATGTGCATATATTCCCAACCCTGCTTCCCATACACACATGATTTATAAAACAAACAAAAAAAAAAAAAAAAAAAAAAAAAAAACCTCTTAAAAAAACCTCTAAGGGTTTGAAGAAGTTCCATTTTAAAAAGTTCAGTGCTGGGCTGGAGGGATGGCTCTGAGGTTAAGAGCACTGGCTGTTCTTCCTGAGGTCCTAAATGCAATTCCCAGCAACCACATGGCGTTTTACAACCATCTATAATGAGATCTGGTGCCCTCTTCTGGTGTGCTGGTGTATATACAGTACAGACATTGTATACATAACAAATCTTTTAAAAAGAAGAAGAAATGCTGAGTGATTTCTGCTGTTCCTTTCTTTTTAGTAGACTTCTACAAAGAATCTGAGTAGCAGGAAGTCTGCTGTAAAACAATCCCCTCGAAATGGCTACATAAACAAAACCAGAAAAATAGCAGTATCAATGGATATGTTGACATGGGAGGAGAAAATTCCGCAGCATACATTTTTATTCTGTAAGATGTCTTAGCGATCTTATTATTAAAATATATTTAAATCTTATTTTATTCTTTTAATATTAGCTCTATATTATATAAACTTTTACTGAAATTCTTTAAATACCTCCACTTCTCATGATCATTAAAGATTTTTACCTCTTTCTGTTTTTACAAACTACATTATTTGAAGTAATATCGCACACTATGTCTTCAGACAGTAGATTTTCTTGTAGATTTTTACATACATTTATGTCTATCTCCCTTTATATAAATGTTAAGTACATGCCTGCTTTCTTAAGGAAACATCAGTCATCGATATAAAAAAATTGGTAGTTTTTATAATTCTAGAGCAGGATAATACTTAAATGGAAATTCTCTTATTACTTAGGTATCAAACTTCCAAAATCTACATTGCTCATGTCTAATTTAATCTTGTGATCTGCTTATTAATGTCTTACAATTCCTATATACTGTAGTTCTTCTTTTTTTTTTTAAATACAACAAAATGTTTAATGAGCAAATTTCTTTTAGCAAATATGAAACTGCCACAGAGAGGAGGAGCAGGACAGAGCCCACAGGCTGAGGGTCTGGAAAAGACTAAGGAGAAGAATCAACTACTTAAGAAACCAGGTTTAGAGAACAGGAAGGACCAGAAACCGGAGGAATGGAGGTGTGGCCCTGCAAAGGGAAAAGAGCAGGGCACAGGGCCAGACAACAAAATTCAAAATAGTTTGACCATAAAATATAAACACACTATGTTCCTACCATGGGGGAAGGGAGGAGGAAAGAGGTGTAAAGAATAAGAGGAGGCTGTTTGGGAAGGGGCTCTGGGGGTCCTACCTGCCCTGCTGTGCACACAGCCCCTATCCCAGCCCTCCCCTCTGTGTAGGTGTGGGTGCATGTATCTGTGTGCACCCGCCCTAGTCCCAACTCCCCACCCCCTTAATTGCTGCCATTCCAGTTGCTGCCAGCTGTCATTCGGCTGTCACTCCTCTGCCCATCATCTTCAGAGGGGAGAAAGGAGGGTGAGGCAGGTCGGGTGAAAAGTCGCCAGCCAGCCCTGCCCCCACCCTCCCCTGGCTACCTCTACTAGAAGTGCCAACGGTGTAAGAGTCAGGGTCACAGTATTTTGTGACCACCACTCTGTTGGCGGCCGGTTAGACTCTGCAAGGCTTTCTGGAAGTGAACTCCACAAAGATCTTTCCCCAGCCAGGCACCTCGACACCGTCCACGGCAGGGGATTTCAGTGGACTTGGCCAGCCCATGCTTGCGGCACTCGTCTCGTACATCCTCTATGATCTCCTCATACTCCTCGTCGTCTAGCAGCTCCTCAGGCAGCACCGTTCATGAGGCACAGGACCTCAGTTGGGGGACTGCCCACTGCACCTAAGAGCTCATCAGTCCAGGCACTTGAAGGGTTACAGGTGTCTGACTGATGGTGCTCAGCATGGCATGCTTGGCTCCCATGCTCACCCTCTGGACAAGCAGCTTCCTGACCCCTACCTGAAACCCATTCAGAAATGCAGTGGCCTGATCTGTAACGTTGATGCCCACATACAGAAGGCGTAGCCCTTGGAGAGCCGTGTGGCACTATCTTTGACCAATTTGAAGGCCTTGAGAGGCCCAAAGGATGTCAGCAGCTCTTTCACCTGGTCATCATCCAGGTAGTTGGGCACACCCTCGATGAGCAGTTTGTGGGCAGAGTCTGGGACTACAGTGGACACAACTCCAGGCACATAAACAGAGGGGTTCTCTGACATGCCAGCCAGCGGCTGGTAGTCGTGAGGCCTTCGAATCTTCCATGACTGGCCCTGGAAGATGATGCTATCAAAGGCCATGGCTTGGGTTGTCTCATCCACTGACCGGAACTCCAAAAAGGCAAAATTCTTGTCTTGATTGATCTACACAGTCAAAACTGGTTGCCAGGGGCCTGGGTCAACTCCCCTAAGCACCTTTGGGCATTGAAGATGTCCATCATAGCCTCCTCAGTGATGCCAAAAGGGAAATTGCCCACGTAGAGACGTCTGGCCTGTCTGGTCATCTGCCTCCCAACCACAGGCACCGGGCGTTGGGGTCACAAGCCAGATCATCAGGAGTCATGGTGGGGAGAAGGGCAGTGGCTGGAATATGACCCGCAGCTTGCTTGGCCTTGTACTGCATTGGGGTGATGTGCTCAAAGCCAGGTGGTGACACTTCCCAGGATTTACGGACCCCTTTCTTCTCATGGCAGGGGTGAAGGAATCAATCCACTGTGATCCTCTTGTCAAAGGTTTGCCCTCCAGCCCGGAGTTGGTGCCAGTTACACCCATCTCGGCTCCGGCTCCTGCGCTTCCGGTCCCAGCTTTCAGTTCGGCTGTGGCTACACTTCCGGTGCCGATTCTCCCAGTCCCGTTCTCGTTCATTCTCGTTGAGCTTAGTTGGCCGCGAAGGGCCCTGTGCAGAGCTATGCTATAGTTCTTCCTTAATTGGGTTATAGTAGTTATTTTTATATGAAACATTGTATTAAATATTGAAACTTATTTATTCAAGTATACAACTAGATTTTTTATCTTCATTTATGTTACTTGCTCCAAGGAATAATCTAAATGTCTCTTCAAAAATGGCTAGATGTATATAGTGTCTGTCCCATGAATGTTTACCATTTTCTCCATTTTAAGATTATAAATATCTTCACAGTTTTAATCTTTACTTTGCTTCTTAAATTAAACTAGACTGTGTTTTTACATGTATGTTAGTCTTCATACTTTTATGCTTTTCTTTTAGTTTCTCAAAACACTTTTTGTTCAGAGAAGTTTTACTACTACAGGAAAGAAAAATAGGCCAATGTTTTACAACTAATACTCCCATCCTCAACCCAGAGTATTACAGGTGATGAATCCACACTGATATATCATTATTACAGAATAATATCTCCAGTGTGATGTGTATATAGATAGATAGATAGATAGATAGATAGATAGATAGATAGATAGATAAAGTTCATACATACATGTCCGCCTACATACGCAAAATCACAAGTAGACTTGACAGAGTGACAGATTTTGAGTGACATTGGAAAAGGTGAGCAGTTAGGCTCATCTTTTATTCTATAAGTTCATATTGGCCTTGCAGTTTTAAAATGAAAATTTATTAATACACAAGCTGTAGTAATTGTGATGTTCAAACAAACACTACTGGAAATGCCCTTCCCCTACACAAAACAAATACAAAGCTAAAATCTCATGCAACAATGTTTTCAGTAATGTTTCAGGACTTCTATCTTGGGTGGATATAATGAGAGTGCTTGCACATCCATTAATTTTGGCTACAAAACTAGTTTCCTCCTTGTGAGCTACTGAATATTTGAGTATTGCAATAGCAACTTTGTTCATTTATTTTCACACTGTGTGCAGATGTTGTGTGTATGTGAGTCCAGGCCCCTTCAGAGGGCGGAGGCATTGGATTCCCTAGCTGTAATTTCAGGAAGTAGTGTCCTACCTAACGTGGGTACTCAGCCAAACTCTGGTATTCTACAATAGTATGTGCTCGTAAACAACAAACCATCCTTATAGCATGCTAGTTTCTTCCAGTTCCAAAGTAGTGAGTTTATAAAATAAATATATCAAAAAATACAAAGCAATTAAACATAAATAGGATTTTTGATAACACAATAAATTTTGATGGCCATGTAAATAGAATTCAAATTGCTTTTTAATTCTATTATTTCCTCTCACATTCATGCATGATAAATATTCATCAATAATTATATAAAATTATGAGATTCTGTGATTAAAGTAGAAACAAAACAATAAATGTCAACAATCGTGGAGTGAAATCCTATTGGAGGCTCTTCAAGGGCAGCAATATAACAGAAGGCCCTTGACCACATGGACACTTCACAGAACAACATGAAACTGGGGCTTGATTCTTTTCACCACCTACCAAGCTAAAGAACAGACAAAATGAATGGGAAAAGGACTAAGCAATTAAAATGGCAGATTACAGCCACCCTTGAATCAGTTTCTGCATGGTAAGAGATGGAAATGGACACACCGCCAGGAGAATAAGAAGATATTCTTTCAATGGCTGAATCATACTGGATGAAGCAAAACTAGGGACACATTCCCAGCAGTAAGCACAGAAAAGGGAAATAAACAAGAAAAGGAAAATGCATGTCACGTTTTATAATAAGAAGATAAGATCCTTAAAAATCTTTACTTTTCAGTTTGTCATTTAATTTTGTTTGGCACTATAAGTAGATTATAAAGCCACTGAAATCTTCCCTCTTCTCCAACCAGTATCAGAGCTGATGAAATCTAGGGAAAAGTCAAGGCCATAAAGAGGGTCTATTCTGACTAATAAACCCAGGCACAAGATGCAAATTGAGAATGGCAAAACCCAGACCAAATTATTACTATTATTATTATTATTATTATTATTATTATTATTATTATTATTATTTTAGCTCAAAGCCCCACACAGGTTAAACACACTATAAACATCTGATAATTACTCAAGAGTACATTATACCTAGCAAATAAATTTCTAAATTTGGATATTAACTTTTATTGAAGAATGAGCTATTAAATAATTGTTATTATCTGAAAGGAAACAAATAAGATAGCTTTTAAAAGACCTATTTTATTTATATTTATGCAGATATATCTATGTGAGTGTATGCCATTTGTATGCAAGTGTCTGCAGAGGCCACTGGAGTTATAGGTACAGCTGTGAGCTGTTTGATCTGAATGCTAGGAACTGGACTCGAGTCCATTGCAAAAACCGCAAGTGCTCTTAACTGACGATCAGTTCTCCATTCTCCTGATGAGAACATTTAAATGTTGTTTGATGCAGCACTAAAAGTGAGGTAAAATTGTTACCTCACTTGCATGCTTTTTCCACTTTCTAAAACAATCAAAGTTGTTCAAATATTTTTGACAGTCTGTTAGACATTAAGTGATGTTTGGATCTGGGTTAAGGTTATACATTAGAAACTGATTTCTATTTTAATTCCCATTAGTTTAATGCAGGAAAATTCAAGAAAGCATTTCTGGTTGAGATGAGAAATAACTTCCTATCAGCATTTCATCACCATCTTCGGTAACTTTATTTACCACATATCTTTGTGAAATCTCTAACCTAACACCTCTGTTGCTATTCACCCACACCCAGGTCCTAGAAAAGGAAATGATTAAATAAACTGTACATGAAATTTCATCTTTTAATTTCATTTGCTTTTCCAAAATCAATTCCCAAAAATATTTCCAAAGAGAATTAATAAATATTTTCAATATTTTTTGAATTTTTGTAATGAGATAAGTGGCCAAAATATGAATTAAAAAGAGGATGGAAAAATGAATTTAATATAGTTAATCAATAGTTTATAATTAACTATTTACTACATTAAAATGGCTTGAACATATGAAACTCAAAATGGCCTTGGACCAACTTTTAAAAGCTTAAAAATGTGGCAGTAATGAGGGTCTTATTATGACATCATTCTATATCATATAGTTATTTTGTCCATTGAACCAAAAATATACTGCCAAAATTTAAAAATATGAAAGAATGCATGTTTTCATAGTGACTAGGTAATGAAGAAACTTAACTGACTCGTATGAATATATATTTAAATAAACAGAAATACCTATATAATCATTCAAAGGGTAGCACTCAAGAGCTTATTTGCTCATTTAATGTGCATTTTTCATGATTTGCCTTACAATAGAAGTGAATATCAAAGCAAATTACACACCGCAGGAACATGTGCTAGTTCAACAGAATCAATTAATATATTTTGAGGACAAATTTACACAATATGTTATTTTGGATGTGTTTCAAGAAAAAGAACATGAAACATACTTCAAAGGAGAAATCGTTCAATGGTAAATGAAATCATGTATAACTGTTAAGTTCATTAGTCAGCTAAGAAGCTTTCTAGTATCTTTATAAAAAAATTCCTCCTTATGTCAAGATAATTATCTTTCTCATAAGAGAATTCATTATACATTCAGCTGGCACCAACTGCTTAAGTGTTCAACTTAAGAACTACACAAAGCTGTATTAACATCACTCTAACAGGCCTACAAGAAACATGAGACATAGCTCAAACCAGACTTAAAAGATGAGATACAAGAGTAGTTGGGTGAAAAGCTGCTAAGTGACCCAGAGTGAAACAGGAGGGAATGAACAGGTGTAAAAGCAGCTATAACAGTCAGGGAAGAAGGACAACAGTGCAGGATCAGCATTAGCTACAAAAGCAACCACGAGGAAAGAGAAGGACCAGGACTCAGTCAAGATTTTCAAACTAGCAAACTAGAGGATTATGAAGTAACTGAGGAAAGAAATACATAAAAGTCAAGAGAGCCATGTTTGCAAGCTACAACTAAGATACCAGAAAAGAAAAGGCACAAAGGAAAAGCAGGCAGAGAGATGGGAAAATAGAAACCAAACAAAAGATTTTTTTTTTCTCAGTCTGGTTAAAAGTAATATAAATTCTGTCACAAGCTTTTTAATATGTTTTACCAAGAAGATTCCTACCATCACTGTGAAAATCAGACTGACTGTGAGTAAAGGGTATTGATTCATGAGTACAGAGTCACAGTGAAAAAGGCATGATGAAGTCACAGGATAGTTTAAGGGGAAAGTTACTTAAGTTCTCTCTTGTTGCATGCACTGAAGAAGGGGAATTTCTACAGTATTTATAGAGTTTATCCTAGGACACTCAGTGTTAACTAAGACTTTCAGTGGAAGTTTTTTTTTAAAAAAAAAAAAAACCCAGTCATGTTATGTAAACAAATGTTTGTTTTAATCCCAAATATATGAAATGAAGGTGTTTTTAGTTTATCTGCAGCTGGTAACAGGCCCGTTTGGCTAAGAGAGGGGTGTGATGTTAGATTCTATTTTAGTTAATTACAGAAATAAGCTTTATTTAGTCTCTTGTATATGTTTTAAAGGTTAATCAGATAGTACACAACCAGAAACAAGCAATGTTTGTCTATTTAGATATACTGAGATAGACAGGTGGTCTTCAAACAGTTCTGAGATCTACAGAATATGGCCTTTAAAGATGTTTTAAGAACACAAGGTTTTTCTGACAGAGAAACATCTGCTCCTGGCAACACTCCTAATCTACTTCAAGGAAGATGATGGGCATAAAAAAAAAAAAAAAAAAGTGGCAAGATAGCCATTAGAGTAAAAAAAAAAAAAAAAAAAAGTCCTTCAACTGCTGAAAGCAGGCTGTCTGAGCAAACAGGACACTGGAAAGTTGACTGTCCAACTTTTTTTTTTTTTTTAGGTCTCACATTTTTTTTAAATTTTATTTTTTTCTTATCAGTTACATTTTATTAACTCTGTATCCCAGCCGTGTCCCGATCCCTCATTCCCTCCCAGTCCCTCCCTCCCTCATCTCCACCGTGCCCCTTGCCAAGTCCACTGATAGGGGGAACCTCCTCCCAATTCATCCGCTCCTGTTTTATCAGGTATCTTCAGGACTGGCTGCAAAGGCCAGTCCTTCAAAATTCCTGCTTCACAGAAAAGTCTGTCAGATATTCTGGGCCAGTAGACTAAAGACTGGATGTCCCAACAACACAGAAAAACCTCTGGTGACTGTCTCTGTCATTTCTATAGTTCTAGAAGCTGCTTGCTCTATGCTTCCTACATAGGTAATATTATTTCCTTATCAAGTCTCTTATGACGTTGAAGACCAGATAGTCATAGTCTTATTACAATTAAGCTTAGTTGTTTAGGAACTAAGACAATGTTTCAGGTCTAAGAAGATATTTTTAGGTTGATAAATACAAGTTACAAGAAACTGATTTAGGTACAGAACTTTGGACTCACCAGGATAGGATAGATAGTGGAATATGTTTCCTAGGTTGCCAAATACAAATGGACTGAACATTGTAAATATAATATTTACCTGATAATATTCTTATTGTACATAGTTTATCCATGTTATAGAAAAAAACAATTTTTTAAACAAAAAGGGGGACACATATAGTTGAAGTTTTATGTTCTTTAAAAACTCAGTTATGTTATCTAAACAAAACATGTTTTTATTTTAATCCAAAGTGTGGGAAATACAGCTGCTTTTAATTTATCCACAGCTAATAACAGCCTTGTTTGGCTCAAAGAAGGGTGCAGTCTTTGCCAGCTGCAGACAGTTTAACTCTGAGGACTCTGTGAGGGTATAAACATCCAAGCCAAAAGAGGCTCAGGAGAAGAGGAAGGACACTTTGAAGGCTGCTTTGAGGACATACACACACACACACACACACACACACACACAGGAGTGGGGGAGAGAAAGGAGACTCCAAGAAAGAGAGGCTCTGGGGAGGATGCTCCAAGAAAGAAAGCTTTGAGGAGACAGTTGGAGAAGGAAGATGGCTGCTTGTTTGTCTGCTGTGTTTGCTGTTGCTGGTTTGCTGGACTGCTAGATATCCTGATGACTAAGATTAGTATTGCTCCAAAGAACCCAATGACCCTAATCAGCATGAACTAAGCCTACATAAGACTTTCAGTCTCCTGATTATGGTGGACCCTTCACAAAAAGATAGAAGATTGATAGTAGGACATGATTCATATTTAAAGGACAAAATTTGTTGTCATAGAAACTAGAATTTGTTTTCTTACGTTATCAACTCACTCAGTGGCTCTGAGATTGGCTGGCTCGTCTACTTACATACTATGGCTTCTGCTTTTAAAGGCAATCTCAGTTCTGTAGGTACAGTTTCCAGCAACTGACTTTAAACGAATCTTCTTAAATTCAATCCAGTAAACGCCACCACAAAGCTTATTTCTGCAACAAGGCTACAAACAAACTCAAGTGTAAGCTCCGCAGGATTATTTACTAAAACTACGTGGTTGCTATGGGCAACCTAACGAAGTGACACTTAGCCTTCACATATAATCACAAAGCAGCACATTCTCGACGACTCAGTCTACTTCTGACCACATCAGAAACTGGGAAACCAAACAGAGAATTAACTCCATACAATATTCCTAACTGCCACCTCTACCATACCCCAAACAGAGCAGTTGTCAAAACACAGAAGCATTTGAAAGAGGTGAGGTGTTCAAAGGCAAAGAGCGGAGTCTAGTAAGCAGAGATGAGACTCAGAGAAGATAGTTCACCTGATTCTCAATCACAAAATAAAATGGATGTTACAAAACACTTATTTTTTTGTCATTAAATGTGAATACTGTAATTGTTTTATACAAACAATATCCCAGGAACCAGGATTATAAGCAAGGACCACCCCCATGCCTCCATATATTTTTATATGGATTCATGGATTTTGGGGCTGGAACTCAGATCAGCATGCTTCAAGACAGAACTTTAAAAACAGAACTACCTCTCTAGGCCCCAACTAGTTTTTATTACAATAGATTTGGTAGAACAAGTTTTTCCTCTACCACTATTCCATATTCATCAAATATTCTTATATATATTCTTTTCAAGGAACTTAAGAATCAGTAGGTTCACCTTTTAAGAAAACACTGTGAAGAGTTTCAGTTTGATAATACTAAAACTATACACAGATATGAGAGAGAAATAAATTATTTGCAACAGTGAATCTTCCCATCTAGGAATAAAGCATTCTTAGCATAACAATTTAATAAATGGGAACTCATGAGATTAAAAAGTTTCTGTAAGGCAAAGGACACTGTCAATAGCAAAAAACAGCAGCCTACAGAATGGGAAAATATTTTCACCAACCCTCCATTCGACAGAGGACTGGTATCCAAAATAGATGAAAAACTCAAGAAATTAGACAGCAACAAACCAGGCAACTAACTCAATTGAAAAATGGAGGACAGAGCTAAACAGAGAATTCTTGATAAGAAGAATCTTTAATGACCAAGCACTTAAAGAAATGTTTAACATCCTTAGTCACCAGGGAAATGCAAATCAAAATGACTGAAATTCCATCTTACACCATCAGAATGGCTAAGATAAAAAACTCAATCAACAGGTCCTGATGGCAAGGACATGGAACAAAAAGGAACACTCCTCCACTTCTGATGGGAGTGAAAACTTGTATAATGACTTTGGAAATAAATTTAGCTGTTTCAGAAAATTGGGAATGGTTATACCTCAAGACCCAGCTATCCCACCCTTGGGGATGTACCCAAAAGATACTGTACCTTACCAGAAAAACACTTGCTTAACTATGTTCATAGGAGCTCTATTCATAATAGCCAGAAACTGGAAACAACCAAGATGTCCCCCAAACAAAGAATGGATATAGAAAATACAGGACATTTACACAATGGACTATTGCTCAACTATTAAAAATATTGACATCATGAAATTCTCAGGCAACTCTAAAAGTCTCCTATCTGCAAGCTTAGCAGAGTATCATTCATAGTGTCAGAGGCTGGCACTTTCCAATAGGGTGGGCCTTTAGTTGGGCCAGGCATTGGTTGGGCATTCCCTCAACCTATGCTCTATCTTTATCTCTGCACATTTCTTAGGCAAGGTAAATTTTGGATTGAAGTTTTTGTAGGTGGGTTAGAGTTCCCTGCCTTGTACTAGAAGACTAGCCTAGTTAGAGGGTGTCCTCTTCAGTCTCTATGATCTCTGCTACTAGCAGTCTCTGCTTGAGTCCCCCTCATATCCGCCTACCCTGACTTAGGTCTCCAGCTTGTCACACCCTCTGTTTCTCTTTTCTCTACAGGAAGAAAAGGGAGAGGGAGGGAGGGAGGGACTAGGAGGAGATAAGAGAAGGAAAGCTCTGACAGGGATAAAGAAAAATTAATTAATTAAAAAAAGAAACTGAGATAACAGTTTTGGCATGAAGTACAAAATTTACTGCTATTCCTTACACAGCAAGTGCCTTAGTTAGGATTTCTATTGCTGCGCTTAAATACCATGACCAAAAGCAACTCAGAGAGGAAAGGATTTTTCTCAGCTGACAAGTCTCAGGTCACTAAAGAAAGCCAGAACAGAAATCAAGCCAGGAACCTGGAGGCAGGCACTGAAGCAGAAGCCTTGGAGGAATGCTGTTTCCCAAAGCCTGCTTTCTTATAAAACTCAGGTTCACCTGCCAAAGTGTGGTACCTCTCACCTAACCACATCCCCCACGTCCATGGGCGGAGCCTACACATATCAACCATGAATGAAGAAATTGGCCTACATACTTGGAGCAAGGGATTTTCTGTATTCAGTTTCAGAATACAGATTACCTGTATTTAGTCCCAGGTAATTCAAGTTTGTGCCAAGTTGAGAAATGATTAGCGAACACAGCAAAAGACAACACATCCAGACAAGATCCAGACCAATTACTTGCTGCCAGAAGCATGCATGCCCATGGCTTTTTTGGAGCACTCCCAGATGACGGGTCAGGGTACATAGGTCATGACAGGACACATTTTCCCCTTCACTTTTATTCTTATGCTGCTCCCTAATTAGGACTAACACATACAAATCTAAGCCCCAAAGTTCTTGCTAAATGTTAAGACATTGCTAAAATGAAAGGATAGTTTCTCCTTGAAACATGAAAATATTACAAGTACAGAGAAATGTGACACAGATATACAGATACCATGTCATATACATAAGACAAGAAAGAATCTCGGCTTCACTAAGTAAAAATCTGATAAGAACTTAACACAATAATAATTTGATCAAGTCCTCAAACTCAAAATCAATTTCACAAAAGGTCAGGATACATGAAAGATGCATATTTCAATATTTTATCTACATACATGCAGTGACTATAATTTTTATAGGAGAACTCAATATTTTGGTAAGATAGGAATTAACCAGCAATCTCAATCTTATTAGCATAAACCACCCCACTATTGACCTTCTATCTGGAAGGGAAAATAATTTATTGCATAATATATCAAATTTCTAAAATTTTTTCTTACTCCAAGAAACACTGAATTATTCATATTCTGGTATATAGCTGAGCTATGTAACCTTTGAAAAAAGATATTTTGAAAGGAATTTTATAATAAAAGGATAGCAAGACTTAAAATAAGCCTTATGTTTTATCTATGTATCTATTCAGTTTGAATCCTTTTAATAATTGTGCTATACGTAGCACCTGCATGCAATTATCTTGAACAATAAATAAGGTAATGAAAAGAGGTTTTATTGAAAATGAAAGATAATTATTTCATTTACAAGAAAAATATACAAAATAAAAAGGGAAACAAATTAAGTTTGAAAAATATAGAATGATTAAAGGATTGATAAAAACATTACCCTGACATAAAAGAAAACACATTGATTTCAGATAGTGACTGATTTAGATGGGGTAGGATTTCTGTTTGTTACCTGGCTTTCTTAATTTTGTAATACTTGTCCTTGTTAGCATTAACTGTCACCTTCATGCAGCCTAGATCACATAAAAAGGAGGTCTCCACTGGGCACTTGTCTTTATCAGGTTGGTTTGTGGGCCTGGCTGTGAGGGACTGTTTTGCTTGTTAATTGATGTAGGATGGATGGCAGTACCATCTCCTGGGTAGGTGGTCTTGAGCGATACAAAAGAGGCAGCCAAACATGAGCCATAAAATGCACCCAGCAAGCAAATGCCTGCAAGCAGAATTCCTCCATGGTTTCTGTCTCAAGCTCTTGCTTGAGTTCCTGCCCTGACTTCCCTCACTGATGAACTGTGTCCTGCAGCATAAGCCAGATAAACCTTTTTCTTCTCCCCAACGTGCTTTATGATCAGAGTGTTTTATCACAGCAGCCGAGATGAAACTAGAACAGAGACTAGTACCAGAAAAATAGAGTGTTGCTAAGAGTAGGGTCTGGGAAGTTGAGTTGGGAAAGTAGTTGGACATGAAAAATAAGAATGCTGAAAGAATTGCAGTTAATGTCTAAATTTGTCAAGATAGGATAATCAAATACTATCTCATAAGTTGCCAAATGCACATGGACTGGACATTGCACATGCAAATCTTACCCAATAGTTTTCATGACTGTTTTATTAATATTATTATATTGAAAGAAAAGAAGCCTTTTATTAGACCTAAAGGGTGAAATGTTGGTATAATGTTCTTGTGGAATGCACACATGCATTCAAATGCTGATTTCTCTACCCCACTATCTGTTTTCAATTGTGACATTGCATTGTAATGTTTGTTCTGAGCATTACTTGTCTCCTTTATGTAAACATGCCACCATTTGTAGTCTGTATTGTAAATAAAGCAACCAGCCAATGCTGAGCAATGAATAGAATAGGGTGGGAAATCCCGGTCAGGAGGGGAGGAAAAAGAAGCAAGTGGGGCATCATGAAGAGATATTGGAGCGAGGAGAGGACTTGGAACCACCAGGAGAGATGAAGAGGACCTAATATGACTAAAAGCAAACATAATGTGGAAAATCTGAATGGGAGGAAGCTATGCTGGCTTGGAGGTTTAGGATGGACTAACTTGCCCAGCATTGTGCTCTAGGTTAGCTAAATTAAAAAAAAAAAAAATGAATTGCAGTTAATAGAGCTCTGGCTTGTGAAATTCCAGAAGGAAGAAAAGACTGCCAACATTTAAGATTCTCCTATGTGATACTAGTTTTGAAGGCTGAAAGCTGAAGTGCTAAAGGAGACTCTGGGAGGTCCCAAGGCTTTGCATGGTAGGGCAGGGGGCAGGTTCAGAGTTCCTGGGGCAAGGCCAGAGGAAGCCACTGGTGAAGCTGCCTTCTCAGTTGTAATGGATATCCGAGAACACTGAAAATACTAAAACCATGGGTTGTCCACCAAGGATAGAAATAGGCATGAAGTAGAACCAATTAGAACCTATGAGACAAACTCTGTGTTGCTGATGTCAGAACTGTGGGGGAAGGGCAAGTTTAGCTGCCTAAGTTCTTTGGATTGCAGAAGATCATGAGTGAGTCCCACATACCATAATTTGCTACATTATTTATATTTTTACTGCCAAATTTTGTTTTTTGGTGTGGTATGATTTTTATGCCCAATTTTTTTCAATTGAAAGAAGAAAGTATGTACTTAATTTTTTATTTTGCAGACACCTACAGTTAAAAAAGTTTGGATTTTAAAAAGAGACTTTTAACTTTTAAGTACTGAAATTCTTAGAAAACCACAAGCATTTTAAAGGTTGGAATGGACTGTGTTTTATAATGTAAACATGAGAAGTTGGGAATAAAGAATGAACAGATCCATAGCTGAGCATGGATGCAGGCCTTCAATCCCAGTGCTCAGGAGGCAGAGTCAAGTAGATCTCTGTGAGTTTGTGGCCAGCCTGTTTTACAGAGTGAGTTCCAGGACATCCAGGACTAAGCAGAGAAACCCTGTCTTGAAGAACAGTTATGGTTTAAATTGATACATCTATATGTAAATGGCAAGGAGTGTTGTGCCCTGCAGTCACATGAAAAATGTCTCAACTGAGTACACTCCAGTATCAGATTGGTCTGTAGGTATGTCTGTGAGAGATCACCTTGGGAATTTTTCCATGATTTAAATTTTTTTATTTATTTACTTTACATCCTGATTGTATCCACGCCTCTGCTCTCCTCCCAGTCCTACCCTCTCTCCCTTTCCCCCCATCCTTATTCCACTACTCCTCAAACAATGGGAGCCCTCCCCCTCAAGCCCAACACATCAAGTCACACCAGGACTGAGTGGATCTTCTTCTACTGTCACGAGGCAAGGCAGCCCAACCAGGAGGTCATGACCAGAAAGCAGTCAATAGAGTCCATGTCAGAGACAGCACCTTCTCCCTTTACTAGGGCACCCAAATGAAGACTAAACTGTCCATGAGCTACATAATGTATAGGGGACCTAAGTCTAGTCCATGCATGGTCCTTGGTTGGTGTTTCAGTCTCCATAAGGGCCCCTGGGTCCAGGTTATTTGACTCTGTTGGTCTTCTTGTGGAGTTCTTGTCCCCTCTGGGTCCTTCTATCCTCTCCAGTCACTCTTCTCCCCACCTCCACAAGGCTCCCCTTCCTATCCTAACATTTGGCTTTGAGTCTCAGCATCTTTTCCCATCCACCCCTGGGTGGAGCCTCTCAGAGGACAACTATGTTAGGCTCCCTTTGCTTTGGGTCTGTGACCTGGTTATCCTATACTATATAGTTAATATCCACTTGTAAATGAGTACATGCCATGTGTGTCTTTCTGGGCCTGGGATATCTCACTCAGGATGATATTTTCTAGTTCCATCCATTTGCCTACAAATTTCATGATGTTCTTTGTTTTTTAAATAGTATTCCATTGTATAAATGTGCCATGGTTTCTTTATCCATTCTTTGGTTGGGGGGACATCTGGGTTGTTTCCAGTTTCTGGCTAATACAAATAAACCTGCTATAAACATAGCTGAGCAAATATGTCCTTGTTGGACACCGTATCTGTTAATTGATGTAAAGTGGGCCAGCCTCCTGTGGGTGGCACCATGCATTGGGCAGGTAGTTCTGGGGCTACATGAGAAAAGCTATCTGTTAACGAGTCCAAGAATGTGCCAGCAAGTAAGCAGTTCAGCAAGCAGTGTTCTCCCATGGTTTCTGCTTCAAGTTCTAGCGTTAGCTGCTGTCCTTACTTCCTCAAAGAATGGACTGTGATCTAGAAATGTAAACCAAATAAACCTTGTCTTCCCCTAAGCTGGTTTTGGTCAAAGTGTTTTATCACAGCAGCAGAAAGGAATCTAGAACAAATAAATCTTGATTTACTAAGTAAAGGTATAATTTACCTAGCTATCACAGTACATCTAGATGTGGCAAGATTATGTTAAATTAAATGGCATTCAGTGAGCAATCCTAGCCATCTAACATCTATTTCCCACATGCCTGCAAAGTGCCTGGCAGCTCACAGAATAGAATTCTCTTACTAATGTTTTTCCCTTTTATAAACACTGTTTTATAAATGAGTATTTCACATAGAGTTAACTTCCATATCTTGTCATTAACTTGCCCCTTAATATAAGTAGCTTTACTTCAAAAATGTTAGATCTGAAATGAAGAGAAAGAGAAAGAGAAGTTTTGTAAGTGTGAGTAAGCTCCATGAATGAAGGAATATAGTATCTTCTTCTTTGTTACTACGAACTACATATACTGGTATATAGTTAAATCCTGAGTATGGACTTGGGAAAGAAGAGAAAGCAGGTACAACTGAAATATAACACAGAGCTTTCAGAGTTCCTGAAAAAAAAATCACCAAGGCAGATGGCATATCAAAGCAAAAAGATACAGAACAGACAATAGTAACAAAAGAAGAAAAAAGTTAGTTCTTGTGCTATTCCTGTCTTAGTCCATTTGGGCAAATTGGGTGTCTAAAAAAACAACTGACATTTATTGCAAGGATTCTAGAGATTGGGAAGTCCAAGATAAGGCAAAATTGGTTACTGATAAGAACTCAACTCCTGGTTCATAGATTGGAGCTTCTTGCGGTGTCCCCAAGTGATGGAAAGGATATGGGAGTTATTCCTTTGCCCTCTTTTAAAGGATAGGGGAAATGGTTCCACAGGTAACTGTATTTGTTTGCCTCAAAATTATCAGGACCTGATCAGGTTCAGCTGTCAGCACCCACATAAATAGCCAGGTGTTCTCACCATCTGCTGTGGAATGGAGCATTTCCCTCATGGCCCCTGACTCTAGACTAGATATGTAAAATACAAGACACTGGGCGCAGCCCTTGGACAGCTCACCTTCTGTCTTACTGCTTGCTGAGGAGCAGGACAGCAGAGGTTAATTACAGCCCACGGTTTGTGGTGAGTACAACAAAGTAAAGGAGAAGCCAGACAGCACAAGGACCCAGACAGTGAGGGACCTGAGTTCCCCAAGAAAGAAGGGCAAGTCAGGCAAGACAGCAGGTCGTGACTTTTCACAGCTGCCACAGCACTGATTTCCTAAGGACTGTGATCCTGTAAGCCTCCTTTTTGTTTTAAGTTTAATTTTTATTTTTCCCCTCATTAATGTTCTTGGTGTTATAGTTTTTGTTTTTCTCTAAGTATCGGGTTTAGCTGACCTGGTCAGTTTAAATATTTGCATATGCATTTTAACACTTTTAAATATACTTTCCCATTTCTTTTTCTTTCATATTTATAGCACCAGGATCATAAGCTTTGGCCACATCACTTGGATCTTAATAGTTAAAGTTCTGGTTTTTTGTTTGTTTTGTTTTGGAGTGTTTGATTTCCTGGATAGTCTTACTCTCTCTTTAGACCTGGGTGGCTCAGAACTCATTGTACACAGATTTACCTTGACCTTACAGAGCCCCTCCTGTCTCTACTGGGGTTACAAACAGGTGCTACCTCACTAGGTTATAACAATCCTCACTCCTCCGCTTTTATTTTAATTATTTAAATTATTTCTGTCTATATTGTTCGTGCTCTTTATTTTTCTTATCTTAAAAATTTGCTTTGGTGGCTGGAGACATAACTTAGAGGTTAAGATATTTGCTGTCCCTTTAGAGAACTTGGGTTTAGTTCCCAACACCCATATGGTGGCTCAAAACATTAACTCCAGAACCCTCTTCAGGCCTCTGTGGGAATATGCTATAATGAAGTACACAGACGTAGGTGCAGGCAAAACACAGATACACATAACATACAAATAAATAAATCTCTACAAATCTCATTTTCTTGTTTATTTTATCCTTAGCTGGACCTCTTCTGCTTTTTCTTTTCCATGCCCTCTTTGTTTGTTTTCCCTATTCTCGATTTTTTGCTATTTTCTCCTAGTATATTCTCTAGTATTGTTTCCCATTGCTATTCTGATTAATCAGCATTTCTCTACTTTTTCTTTTGATGTTACTGTGCTGTATGGTAGCAGTTGTTTCCAGTTCCATCACTGTTTTTTCTGTAAGTTGTGGCTGCTACTATAGTTAGTTTTCTTCCTTCTATGTGGTGCTGTGTATCCTCTTTGGTGCCTTGCAAACACAGGGTGGGAGTAGCTATTGAGCTCAAACTTAACTACCGGTGTGGGAAAATTCACTTCCATCTTGCCATGATCGAATCCAGCCCAAATCCTGGTGAATACTTCCACTGAAAGAACAAGAGAGATTAAAACCCAACTACCTGGGTCCACATGATTAAGTTTCAGTTCAGAAACACAAGAAATAAGAAAAAGAAGCAAGATGGTTTCCCTCAAAGTTAAGAATTCTACAGTAACTGGGTGTAAAGGCAGCAAAGGACTCAAAGGAATGATTGTAAGAATGATCCCTGAAGTTATATAGGACTCAAACACATGAACAAAACAAAAGAGGATACAAATAAATCTTGGCATAAAACAAGAAAGACAAGCCAGGTAAGAACACAATGATATGAGTTGCTGGAAAATTAGGAATCAAAAGCTCACTAATTCAAATAAAAACATTCTGTTAAAAACCTTAACCAAAGGATTATATTGCTGGATGACAGACAAGCAGGGCTTGAACATATGTTTAAAAGACTAAGCTTACAAGTACTAGGCATAAAAGAAAGGGGAGAGGCATAAGCTAAAAGCATAAAAAACATTCACAAAGTAAAGGAAAAGTCCTCAGATTCCCAACGATAGACATAGAGAGGACTCTTGGGACCCTAAACAGATAGAACCAGAAAATAATGTAAGCTGTTTTTTTAGACTTAAAAAGTTTAAGTATAAAAAGAAAATGAAAAATGTGAGTGAGGCATCATGATACATACGAACACACACAAACTTAACAGAATAGCAGCAGGTTCCTCAAAGGAAAAAAATACATGAAAACTAAAAGGACATGGATAATGTCCTTCAAGCCCTGAAATGAAATAACTACCAACCTACGTTACTTTATTCACCAACAATATAGTTGGGGATCAAAGGCTAAATAGACATCTTTCATGAGAAGTGAAAGCAAGAGGAATTCATGACCATTATGCTAGTTCAGCAGAAGATACACAAAGGAATCTGGAATGGTTAAGTTTGGCTTCCAACTTGATGCTATTTGGAATTTCTCTGGAGACAAACTGCTGGGCAAACATGTGGGAGACTTCCTGGTGTATGTTCCTTGAGGTGGACAGAGCCACTGTAGATGTGTCATCACCATCCTGTGAACTTAGGCCTGGGGCTGCAGAGTAGAAAAGAAAAGAGAACCATGCAGCAACATTCATGTCGCTCTTCTTTTTGATGGTAAATGCAGTGTGACAGTTGCACCACGCACTGGCCCTTATGGTCAACACCAATATAGGATATACCCTTGGAGAGCAAGCCAGAATGAACCCTTCTTTTCTTAAGTTGCTTTTGCCAAGTACTGTCATGGCAGAAAGTAAGTAAAACAGAATCTTACAGAAGGGGAAGATAAACAACACAATCGTATGAAAATAGGACTGAGTAATCCTCATTAGAAGAATGGAGAAGCAAATGAGGGTTATAAATGGAACAACATGACAGAAATCAGCACATATCTTTTAGCCATCACCACAAATGCTAATCATATCAACTCTCAAATTAAAAGGCACATTTACTGGGACTTGATGAAATAGTTCACTGGTCCTCCTTCACAACCACGAGAGCCTGAGAAAAAATCTGAAAACATGTAAGGAAAGAAGGGAAACAGTGCAAGAGAGGATTGATGGGGTGAGGAGGCAGTTTAAACATGACGAGGTTATATCACATACACGTACAAAATGTCATAATGAAACCCACTTTTCAGCTTAGCACATGCTAATAAAAACTAAAACAGTAATCTGACACTTCTCCACTATGTGTAAAATAGACATATTGAGTCAATTACAAGCTGAGATGTAATGTTTTTATTTTCCATGTCTAGATAAGTGACTGGTGAGTGTTTTTATATGTGTGTCTGGCATCTATATCCATGTGTACATTTAAATGTAAGAAATGGCATGTTTCTCCTGAGAAAAGCAGGAGAATAATTTAATGTTCAAATAATATCATTTACTGATAATTGTAAGATACATACTCTAAAATGTAATGAACAAATATATTATTCAAAGAAAGATTATTTTAATATAGAATGAATCCCCTTTTAACCAAAAATATTACTAAATTACTCTACTCAAGAGAAAAGCTTATCAGAAGTAGTCACTTAAGTTTATTTGCAACTGTGTATGTGTGTGACTGAAATGTGATATTAATAGTTGCTATCAGTACATATTTTGTAACAGCTTTCATAGACGATGTTTTTAAAAGCCACATAATTCTGTTTTTAACAGTAGCAACCCCCCCCACACACACAATGCCAATGGAGTTAACAGGATAGAGCAAATAAATTTAGAGACTTGTAAAATAATATAGCTAACTCAATTTCATTAACAACATATTCAATTCCTACTGCTTAATTTTAATACTTTATTTATATTAGAGCAAAGTACTTAGGATTAAATTAGTGTTTCCACTTATACAGCTCTGAGATACATTACAATAACTTAAGTAATTGGTATAAATATGCTATGACTTTTAGGATAATTTCAGTGACTTATAAATTCTCAAATCATTTAAATTTTAATGCAGTGAAGTAATGATAAATTATTAACCAAGTATAAAGTTTTACTTATGGCCAGAAATTTAAATCATTCTAACACGTCTCTTTAATAAATGTATAATTTTGAAAAAGTAGTTAAAGAAAACAGATCACCAACTTAAGAAAGATGAAGAGAAACTAGAGAACATCCAAGAAGTAGTAGCATAAATTACTAAATGATTGGAAATAATTTAGCTAAAGCAGCCTAATGTCACATGGGTTAGTAGAGGACAGAAGCTGGGGAGGAAAGCATCAGCATGAGAGCAGAGACTGTCGATCCTCTGCCTAGGCGAAAGGGTCTAAGATAAGATGAACCTGACTGGCAGATGAAAGAGCTACATGAAGGCACCAAACAATACTGTTTGCAGTTTCAACGCTTCAGACCCTACTATCAAAGACGGTTGTCAAAGGCATCACTGACATTGGAAGCCACAGTAGAGATGACTACAGTCACTCTTTGAATAAATGTGTGTAGTAAGTGTGTGTGCTGTTCAGACATGATCACATATACCGCCACTCCGATGTACGGTCAACAGCCCAGACTTTAAAGACAGCATCCAGCTGTCCAGTGCACTACGGCGTTACAGCCCACAAAGTCTGGATGTTATACCCATCTGTGAGTGCCCCCTAGTAATGGCTCACGGCTCTGTGAAGGTCCTAGTAAGTGCGTCTTCTCGCCTCCAATAACTTAAATACACTATCTTAGGTACCCTTCATCCAGGTGCCTTGGATTAACATTTTATTATGTAAAACTTTATTCTATTTTCCCTGTCTTTAAAATGTTCTGGACCTACTGCTCATGCCTAGGATTTGTGGTTCGACTGGGTGTAGGATGGATGGGGGCTTGGGAGGTAAAGGTAGCTTAGGAGGTAAAAACTGCCTTGCCCCAGCTAAAATAAGGCTACACTAAAATCTATCTGTGTCTCTGTATTTTATTGATTATAATAGTGGGTTAGTTAACACCATCAAAATAATTACAGGCTATTTAATAATAAACATATTAGCCCGATATTTAAATTTTCTCCAACACTCCATTCTGTTCTTCTTCCCAGTAAATCTCTTGTATGAGGTTTGTTGCATGGTGTGGTATTGCTTGGCTCCTAATTGCCAAGATACCCTTGTGCCAGAAAAATACCCTTACCCTGGCACTGTGACTTGAATAGGCTCTCTTGGTGCCTGGGCTCACTTTTGGGTCCCCATTGCTCATCTCCAGTCCACCTGCAACAGACTCAACTTCTGGCTACCCAATTGCTCAGCATCCCCCTCGCCAGTGGTAATTCAGTAAGTCTCTCCTTAAGTGGGAATAAAGAGTTCAAGGAAGTGACCACTCAGTATTAGGAACCTCTCTGGTACTCTTGAAGGCGGAGGTGCCCCCAGGCATGATCTTTACGGCCACAGCTGACCCCCTTCACCAACCTTCCAACACCAACCATTATCCTCCCAAGCCCCAACCCTCTCCTCACCCTGCGCTCAGAAGCGTAAGCCTGTAGCTTCTTTAGGCCTGACTGGGATATTGTCACCCTTTCTCCCCGTCTCACATTTTTGCCTTCCCCATGGAGCTGCCTTTACTAAGAGATTCTTTCTGCCCTCCCAGCATTTATGATACTATGTGACCCTTTCCTTTGAATAAGAGCTAGTTCCTGAGCTCTGTTTTTCATTGTCTTCTGGCCAGCCTGAAGGCCTCATCCAAAGCCCTGGAATGAGGCATCAGTCTCCTAAGGAGGTTGGGCCTGACCCCCAACCAGTGAGTGAGGTGATGACCCACTAAATGGCTTGGTCTTAGTTCAGTCATCTCTGAGTCTTAAGGACACCCTTGACTACAGGCTGCTGTGATCTTTTTTTCCTCCCCATTTCTCATCAATGGGAACAGGGTCATTTATAGCCTCTAAGTCCTTCTTGGGATGCCTTTTAGAAAAACTCCAACCTCTCCACCTGTCACCCAACCTGAAGGGTCCCAAACTGATATGTTTTTGCAATCAAATTTGTCCTCAATATTCCTTAGATAACCAATCCCAATGGCCATGTATCAGCATGCCTAGAGAGGGGACACCTGATGCCATAAGCAGAAGTTTTAGTGATGTCTTTTTAGGTATACCATGGTGTTGTGGATATTAATATTTACTATTGATTTATCTTTACTAAACCAGCTATATACTTGCTGGTAGTCATACCTTAGGTCTGGTACATCCCTCCTCATGGTTCCAAGTTCTGTTCTGCTGACCTCTGCTGCAGAGTCTCTACTCCTCCCTCCTCCTCGCTTCCTTCTTCTCCCCTCTCGACCAGGATGTCCCACCTTATTTTATCCATTGCACAGCATTGGGGCTGGTTGTTTAATTGACAACACAGAATAAATGGTGGCATGGTTACACAGACTTGAGACAGGTGATGCTTAGAATAAGCATCAGAGTGCAATGTCTGGATTGAAACCAGATAGTGGGGTGGAGAAATCAGCATTTGAATGAACAAGGTTAAATTTATTATACATTCCAAAAGAACATTAATGTTTATTGTCTTTGGGAGATGGTTATAAATCATTAATGGTCTTATTCAGAAAGAAGCAAGGTTAGACTCAGGGATTTCTCTCTTTTTCTTTCTTTCTTAGATAAGGAGAAAAGGGGTTGAAAAGAAATAAAACGAAATACAAGGATATTTTATAAGAATAATAAGATAAAAGGTAGATTATTGAATCTACTCAACTTAAGTTTTTATTTGTTATTCTCAAATAAGGTTAATTTTAACTCTGGTATAGGATTTTGTATATTGATATAAAAATAAGTCTGTTTTGATACATTGGTATAAGCTTTAGTATATTGATACAAATTCAAGGTTACTTCCAATACTTTTAAACAGCTATTAAAAACTGTTCAGGGTATTAGGCAATGCAAGTTAATTGCTAGTCCATCAACTTATAGTCTTTTCAGGCACTAGTCTAATTTATCACAGGAGTTTACATCCTAGGTTTAACAGATAGACATAATTTTGTAGACAGATCAATTACATAAAGATAGGTAAGTCTTCAAAAACTTTCAGAGACCTATAGAATACAGCATTTTAAAATGTCTTTATTAATTGTTATTAAGGATTCTTTGACAATGAGACAGGTCATCTCCTGGCAGCACCCCACCTACTTCAAAGAAGATGATGAGCATTGAAGAATCTCCATATGGAGATGGCATCAAATATGGCAAACAAGCCACTCAGGTAAAGAAAATACCCTTGTTTCATGACAGACAGAATCTGCCAAAAATGGGCAAGCTTAATTGCAGAACAAGTAGACTGCCGAACTCTGCCAAGACAGGGTAAGCAAGTCTTAAATAGTTCCTGCTTCACATTTATGTCTGTCAAATATTCTGAGCCAGAAGGCTAAAGATGATGCTCCAATGTTTTGAGTTATGGGTGACTGTTCAGGCAGCAAACTGTCTTTGTTAGTTTTTTTATTTTTATTTTTTGGAAGCTGCTAACATACACTTCCTATTTACTCTAGTAACTAATTTTATTCCTTTACAAGTCTCTGAAGAGGTTGAAGACCAAATAGTTGTAGTTCCACAATTAAGCTTAAGTTGTTTAGAATTTAAGAAAATGGTTTCATATAAGTAATACCAATAAGGATGAAAGTTAATTTATGTATAGAACTCTAAGCTTGTCAATATAGGATAGATTAATCAAATACTTTCCCCTAAATTGCCAAATGCATGTGGACTAGACATTGCACATGTAAATTTTACCTAACAATTTTCATAATTTTCTAATTATTATTGTATTAAAAGAAAAGGAGACTTTTATTGAATTTAAAGGGGGAAATGTTGATATAATGTTCTTTTTAGAATGTATATAATTTATACCCTTGTTCATTGAAATGCTGATTTCTCTACCCCACAATCTGGTTTCAATCCAGATATTGCACTCTGATGCTTATTCTAAGCATCACCTGTCTCAAGTTTGTGTAACCATGCCACCATTTATTCTCTGTTTTGTCAATTAAACAACCAACCCCAATGCTGTGCAATGGAGAGATTAAGGTGGGGCATCCTGGTCGAGAGGGGAGGAGAAGGAAGTGAAGAGGAGAGAGGAGCATAGACTCTGCAGCAGAGGTCAGCAGAACAGAACTTGGGACCATGAGGAGGGATGTACCAGACCTAAGATATGACTAAAAGCAAGTATAATGGGGGAATCTGAATGGTAAAAAAACTATGTGGGCTTAGAGGTTTAGAATGGAATAACTATTTGCCAGCATTGTGCTCTAGGTTAGTTAAATACATCCCAATCTCTGTGTAGTGATTTGGAGACACAGCTGGTTTAGAATTAACCGCTGCTTTACTGAAAGATAAATCAATAATAAATAATTATACCACAACGCTGTGGAGAGATGAAAAAGCATGAAAACAAAAATTTCTGATGTTGGCTAAGGCCTTTCAGCTGGCCATAGCAACTGTCCCTTGCCTCTGAGAGTCTGAAAACCTATGGGTCCCTACTTCAAATGCTTTCAGGAGGGTCAAAGGTCCTGGACCTACCCCAACCCTCAAAAACCATCCTGACCACGTCTAAGGTACAACTATGAGGGAGAGTGGGCTATTGAATGCCCTCGTATCCCTAGTGGCATGGAAACATCAGTCCCAAACTGCCCGTCAGCTGATCTCCTAGGTCTATTTATGGAATACCTTGGACCAAACTTCGTCATCTCTACAGTGAGCCCCACGTAATTATGGTATCAAGAAGACCCATCTCCTTCCTTTTGGACATTGGGACCACTTACACAAAATTTTGGGGACCTACCTTTCCTGCTCACTCCCCTATTGCCAGGGTAGGGGGACAGCCTTACCAACCTTATGAACTGCTATGACTTAGTTGTATCATTAGGGTATCCCCCTTACCCATTCCTTCCTAGTGGTACCATCTTGTTCTGTCCCCTTGCTAGGAAGGAACCTCATAGTCAAGGTGTGAGCCTCTATTTTCTTTGCTCCTCCAAACCACTTGATCCCAGGCTCCCTAGATGGCCCCTTCCTCTGTCTCCTGCAAACTACACAATCTGACATACCTTTCACTTTACTGACCTTCCAGGGAAATCCCTGAGTATGGGACACCCATACTCAGCCCTCTAGAGGACAGCCCTCTAGAGCCAAGCATTATTCCTGTCATGTCATCCAATTTCAAAACCCTACTAATTACATCAGCCAGGATCAATACTCACTCTCTCTCTAAATTCTTAGGGGACTTAAGCCTTTTGTGCCCCACATCTTCTCCTTTTCATGCCCTCATACTCAGAGTTAAAAAAAAAAAGAAGAAAAAAAACAATAAAACAAACAAAAAACCATAACCAACCACTTGGCTCAGGATATCCAATGTATGAACTCTGCAGTGGTTACTCTACCCCGTAGTACCCAGCTCTTCTTTCTTTTTAGGGGGGAGGGGAGATTTCAAAACAATTTATTCTCAGAACATATTTGTAAAACATGTTTCCTGTGAATGAAAAGCATGAGAATATTTTTGCAATATATTCTTGCACTCTGATAGCATTAGAAATATTATTAGCCTTTCTATGTGGTACAGTTGTACATGTATATGTTGTGATGTATTTATATTCCACATACAACCCATGTGATGTATTTGTATTTTCATACACAGCTCATGTGAACCAGCTTTGCTGCAGCACAGGCATTTAAAAGCAAAACACTTGGAGACCATCTTCCAATTCATTTCATGATGCAGCTCTTTTAACTCAGGGATTTTTTTTTCCTTGGTAGCAAGCCCATCTTTGGGGTCAAACACACCAGCAGACACGCCTATAACACACATGTTGGGGGAACAGGCCAAACTATTTTAAGACATGTGTTTAAGCATGTCTTAAATATTTATATATGCAGTCTCCTCATTGATCACCCTCACTTTCATTGCTTTATAAGCCACATGGTATGACAACATAAGAACCCTATCTTCCCAGTCTGTATGTGTTTCTTTATAAAAAAAAAAAAAAAAAAAAAAAAACAGCACTGGATTGACAAGCACCCAGCATCTCAGGCCGAAGGCTAAACAATTCAAAGTGGAAACATTTATTTCAAAAATACCTTAATCAGATCTAATTATATTTAATAACATTTTTTCCCACACAGGGTTTATCTGTGTATCCCTGACTGTCCTGGACTCACTCTGTAGACCAGGCTGGCCTCAAAGTCACAGAGATCTAGCTGACTCTGTCACCCCATGTGCTGGGACTGAAGACCTGGCTTTAAATAGGAATTTTATTTATTTTTTTTTATATACTCTTCTTTCAACCATGTCCTGTGAGACCTCTCAGTTCTTTGTCCTAGACATCAAGGATGCCTTCTTTTCCTTTCTTCTCGATCCCCAGTCTCAAAGTATCTTTGCCTTTACTTGGACCAACTCACCTTCCTACCCCAGGGATTCTTAGACAGCACACATTTATTCAGCCAGACTTTGGCCTCTGACTTACTCTCTTTGTCTCTTCCTAAATCCAAGCTTTTACAATATGAAAATCATCTTCTCCTTTGTAGTCCATCCCTACAAATTAACCAGGCTGACACCTCTACTCTAACTAAAGATTCTATCTGGTCAAGAAGATAGGATCTCACCCTGTAAGATCCAGCTGTACACCCCTCAGATTACTTATTTGGGACTATCTATTACTCCAGCTCACAAGATCATTATCCTAGATAGAAAAGACTTCATTCAGTCACTCATAGTCCCCACAATAAAGGAGGAAATTTTATTCTTCCAAGGGATGGCTGACTTAATATTCTTGGATTCCCTCTTTCTCTCTTCTCTCTTGCTCCTTATATGAAATGACCCTTGGGCCCTCACACACAGCCTTTCTTGCACCCATCACCAAGCCCTTTCATAAGCTTAAACAGGCCCTCCTCCAGGACCTGGCCTTACAACTTACAGATTTGACTCACCCCTTCTCGCTCTGTCTCACTTCTTAACATTTCAAATTTCATCCCCTGACCAACCCCAGGACATTCCCTATCTCACTCTTGCATTGAGATCCTAAAAAAAGCCTACTTCATCCCATACACATACATGAGAGAACCCTATCTCAGGCCACCTACACTTGGTACACAAATGGCAGTTCTTCCTACATAAGACAGTCTAAAAAGTGAAATATGCTATTGCTTCAGACACCAAGATGGTTCAAGACTAGTGCCCTGGTGTTCCTTTTCCCAAAAGGTGGGGTGGTACCCAGAGAAAAACCCTTCCTGGTTCCCATCACAGAGGTTTTACAAGTACAACTTGACATGACAAACAAATGGTTCGGGTCCTACCCCTTCCTGCAGTCCTGGGTATAACTGCTGGAGTCACCACTGCAAGAGTGAGACTAACTACTTCCCTAACTGTCTGCTGTCGGTCTTCCTCGCAGTTCATCCAGGACCTTCAAAGGGTGGCTCAGACCATCCTCACCCTGCAAGGCCAGACACACTCATGCTGCTATAGTGCTACAAAACTGGCAAGGATTAGAACTACTAACAGCAGAGAAGGGTGGCCTTTGCCTCCTCCTCAGGTTGCTTCTATGTCAACCAGTCGTGTATAGTAAAAGACAAGAACAGACAACTCCAGACAGATCTTCAAGAACATAAGAAACAGTTCAATGTCTCAGGCCAGATGGCCATTGATGGTCCAATGTGAAATAGTATATTACCTTTCTTAACTCTCTTTCTCCTCCTTTTCCTAACCCTACTAATTGCATCCTATCTTATAAACTTCTTGCCTATATTTTCTTTTATAAAAAAAACAAAATAAACAACAACCTTGGGTTAAAAATCATTCCCTCTGGTAAAATGTCCTTGGTAAGCTCTACTATGATAGTTACTAAGAAACCATTTTTGCTTAAAAGGCATTGACTTCTCGCTTGAGCCCACAAGATAACTAAAAGCAGGATGAAAGCCTGCCATGCTTGCCTTCATCTCCTGTCTCTCTGTTTGTCATCTTGAATAAGATCACTGGTAAACATTCAAGGATTATGTGTCATCTCACCTATAATATTGCTATTCAGAGCTGTAGATATAGGGGTGTGTCTCTGTCCTTCTGTCACTTTGTATTTCAAAAACAGCAAAGCCTGCCTCCTACCCCCGCCAAATGATGTCAAACCCCTATGAGAGTGGCCAGCCCTTGGAACCATTCCCAATATAGGAACCAGGTTAATTCCCTCAAATAATAGTGATGTCTTCAGATGACTTTATAGAGTAACATCAACCACACCTTAACCAGGGTGATTAATTGTGCATACCTCTTGTACCCTTGTCCTAACTATTTCTTTATTTAAACCTAAAGTTAATTTCAATACCCTAAATATGAACATAGGGTCACTGGATCCCATTATCTGTTCATTTTCCCAATGTGCTAGGCAACTCTCCTCTATTTGCTTTTTCCCACCATGCATCTCATTAACAGGCATATTAGAACAGGTGGTCCAGCCCAGCCACTATATGAATGTATGTATGTATGTATGTATGTATGTATGTATGTATGTATGTACGTACGTACGTGTCTCTTGAATTCACTAGAAGTCTGTCAACCCAAGAACTCCTGTAGAAGGTAAAATATACAGATGGAATGCTTGCTGACTTGGAAAGAAAAAAAAAAAAAACAAAGAAAATGTAAGGCAGAGTTAGAGAACTAAAGCTAGCTTCAAAGGCTCCTGGGAAATCTGAAAGGGAGGCAAAAACGAAACAAAAAAATCCTCTTTGAGCCCTACCTGCAATGCTTCAAGATTCATTATCAATGTCAGCAGTATCTGTGAGTATCTAACATGCAGAAGTAAAATAAGGACTGAAATTCTTTCTTTTGTCACAGTTCTACCATTAAAAGAACCTCATCTGGCTAAGAACTAGCGAAGATAGGTTCCCTCTCCTAGAAGTTTAATTGTTAGGCCAAGGAGAATTAGAAGGTCCTAGAGGCAGGCATAAAATGACTGCTGTAAAGAATAAGCTATGCATCTTCAACAAATGGTGCTGGTCTAACTAGATGTCTACATGTCGAAAAATGCAAATAGATCCATACTTATCACCCTGCACAAAACTAAGGTCCACGTGGATCAAAGACCTCAACATAAAACCAGACACTCTAAACTGCTTAGAAGAAAAAGTGGGGAAGAGCCTTGAACTCATTGGCACAGGAGACAACTTCCTGAACAGAACACCAACAGCACAGGCTCTAAGAGCAACAATCAATAAATGGGACCTCATGAAACTGAAAAGCTTCTGTAAAGCAAAGGACACTGCTGTCAGAACAAAACAACAGCCTACAGACTGGGAAAGGTTCTTCACCAGCCCTTTATCTGACAGAGGAGTAATATCCAGTATATATATAAAGAACTTAAGAAGTTAAACAGCAAACAATCAAGTAATCCAATTAAAAAATGGAGTTCAGAACTAAACAGAGAATTCTCAATAGAGGAATATCGAATGGCAGAGAAACACTTAAAGAAATGCTCAACCTCATTAGCCATCAGGGATATGCAAATCAAAACGACCCTAAGATTTCACCTTATACCCATCGGATTGGCTAAGATCAAAAACTTAAGTGACAACACAATCTGGAGAGGTTGTGGAGAAAGGGGAACCCTCCTCTACTGCTGATGGGAATATAAATGTGTACAACCACTTTGGAAAGCAATCTGGTTCTTTCTCAGACAACTAGGAATAGCGCTTCCTCAAGATCTAGCGATACCACTCCTAGGCATATACCCAAAAGAGGCTCAAGTACACAATAAGGACATTTGCTCAATCATGTTTGTAGCAGCCTTATTTGTAATAGCCAGAAGCTGGAAACAGCCCAGATGCCCCTCAGTAGAGGAATGGATGCACAAATTGTGATATATCTACACAATGGAATATTACTCAGCAATAAAAAACAAGGAAATCATGAAATTTTCAGGTAAATGGTGGCATCTGGAAAAGATCATCCTGAGTGAGCTACCCCAGAAGCAGAAAGATGCACACGGCATATACTCACTCACTCATATAGACATATAATATAGGATAAACCTACTAAAATCTGTACACCTAAAGAAACTAATCAAGGGGGAGGACTCTTGCTAAAATGTTCAATTCCTGTCCAGAAAGGCAAAAAGGCTGGACATCAGAAGAAGGATAAAAGAGGGAACAAATCAGGAGCCTGACACAGAGGACCTCTGAAAGGCTCTATACTGCAGACTATCAATGCAGATGCTGAGACTTAAGGGCAACCTTTGTGCAGAGTGCAGGGAATCTTATGAAAGAAGCGGGAAACAGTAAGATCTGGAGAGGACAGGAACTCCACAAAGAAAGCAACAGAACCAAAAAATCTGAGCACAGGGGTCTTTCTTGAGACTGATTCTCCAACCAAGGACTATGCATGGAGATAACCTAAGACCCCTGCACAGATGTAGCCCATGGCAGTTCAGTATCCAAGTGGGTTCCATTGTAATAGGAACAGGGACTGTCTCTGACATGAACTGATTGGCCTGCTCTTTAATTACCTCCCCCTCAGGGGG
>NW_026592510.1:9449553-9703816 GCF_907164565.1 Psammomys obesus | reverse complement strand
GCAGTTCAGTATCCAAGTGGGTTCCATTGTAATAGGAACAGGGACTGTCTCTGACATGAACTGATTGGCCTGCTCTTTAATTACCTCCCCCTGAGGGGGAAGCAGCATTACCAGGCCACAGAAGATGACAATGCAGCCACTCCTGATGAGACTGAATAGACTAGGATCAGAAGGAAGGAAAAGAAGACCTCCCCTATCTGTGGACTTGGAAAGGGGCATGAATGCAGAGGGTGGAGGAAAGGAGGGATTGGGATGAGAGGAGGGAGGGAACCACAGGGGGGGATACAAAGTGAATAAAGTGTAATCAATAAAGAATTTTTAAAAATATGAAACAAGGTAAAAATGATTAAAAAAAATAAGCTATAGAAAACTCTTGAATGACTGTTCCAAAGTAGAATTGCACAAAAATAATTTAAGGGCAAAGAGTCCATGTCTAGGCATTAGTCTACAGATACCTCATAGTCCAAGTTAGTACTTTTATTAAGACAAGATGTGTATTATAAAAAATTTCACTTCTAGGTCCCACCATTTGCCTGCAAATTTCATGATTTCCTTATTTTTAATTGCTGAGTAGTATTCCATTGTGTAAAAGTACCACAATTTCTGTATCCATTCCTCAACTGAGGGACATCTGGGTTGTTTCCAGGTTCTGGCTATTATAAATAAAGCTGCTACAAACATGGTTGAGCAAATGTCCTTGTTGTATACGTGAGCCTCTTTTGGATATATGCCTAGGAATGGTATAGCTGGATCTTGAGGAAGCGCTATTCCTAATTGTCTGAGAAAGCGCCAGATTGATTTCCAAAGTGGTTGTACAAGTTTGCATTCTCACCAGCAATGGAGGAGGGTTCCCCTTTCAACAATCATCCTGAGTGAGGTATCCCAAAAGCAGAAAGACACACATGGTATATACTCACTTATATAGTCCTATGAGATAGGATAAATATACTGAAATCTATCCACCTAAAGAATATAAACAAGAAAGAGGACCCAGGGTATGATGACCAATCCTTACTTAGAAAGACAAATGGGATGGACATCGGATGTAGGAGCAAATAAGTAACAGGACAGGAGCCTACCACAGAGGCCTCTGAAAGGCTCTACCCAGCAGTGTATCAAAAGAGATATTAAGACTCATAACCAAACCTCCAGCAGAATGCAGGGAACCAAAAGGGGGGGGGTTAATACGACCTGGAGAGGACAGGAGTTCCACAAGGACCAAATATATCTGGGCACAGGGGTCTTTTATGAGACTCTTTCTCCAAACAAGGACCATGTATGGATGCAACCTAGAGCCCCTGCTCAGATGTAGCCCTTGGTAGCTCAGTATCCAAGTGGATACCCTAATAAGGGGAACAGGGACTGTTTTTGACATGAACTCCATGGTGGGCTCTTTGACCTCCCCCCTTCCCCTGGTGAAGCAGCCTTTCTAGGCCACAGAGGAGGACTTTGCAGCCAGTCCTGAAGACACCTGATAAACCAGTATCAGATGGAAGGGGAGGAGGTTTTCTTTATCAGTGGACTTGGAAAGAGGAAGGGAGGAGATGAGGGTGGAAGGGTAGGATTGGGAGGGAAAGAGGGAGTGGGATACAGCAGGGATACAAAGTTAACAAACTGTAACTAATATTAAAAAAATAAAAATTAAAAAAATTCACTTCTAAGGAAGTTATACCAAAAAGTTGAAACAACAGAATTAACTACCTTTAACATCAATATTCTTATTACAGTATCTATTAATATCCACCAGTGTCAAAAATAAAAGCTAAAAGCATTCAACAGTATTCTAATACAGTTTGAAAACTCAAAAAATTAAAAGTTCAAATATTACAAGTACTATTATGATCAGTTATGGACGTTTATATCCCACAAGGACAGCCCCAGAGAACTTCTAACAAGAAACTCTTCTAGTAGGCAGGGAGAAAAAGAGAACGAACAAAGAAAAGGGAGGAAGGGATGACAAATGAGAAAAAAAAAAATCCTTCCCAATAGGCCAGTACGAAGATATAGCAAGTGTTTCCAAGCAAATCTAACACTAGCCAACTATGTGAAATAAAACAGTGTTGACAAAAAGAAAATGAGAATTCTCACCTATGATCCACGCAAGCAGAGAAAAGGTATCACCTGCCCTGAACACCCTAGAGGAAAGCACTTGAGGAACTGAAAACATGCCTGTTGAAAGGCACTATATGGTACAGCGTGGAAGTTTTAAAAGAAGCCATATGTATAAGAGACTCTTCCCCTGCTGCTCTGTGGACAAGAATAAAATGTGAGTGTATGTGCATGTGTGTGTGTGGATACACGCAAGTGCATTTGCCTGTGTGCATGCGTGTGTGTGTGCGCAATCAGCTATTTATAGCTGGTGATGCTGACTTTCTACTTCTGCTAGCAGGCTTCTTTGGAGTGGCATAGATGTGAGAGAATTTTGTTGTGTCCTACAGTATGGCCTTGAACTTGCTATGTACTTCAACCTGGACTCTAACCTACTGAGCCTTCCAAGTGCTTAGATTATAAACATGCACCATCATAATGGTACTTTTTTGTTTTAATTTTATATACACACACAAAGCAGTTCTATTTAAGAAACAATAAAATCCCATCAACCTCACACAGTAAGGTCAAAAACGTTCCTTAACTTTCATGAAATGTATAGAAGTTTATTTTTGGTTCAGTACCTACACTGAGGAAGACAAATAAATAAAAGCCTCTGATACGGTATTGGGCTTGGAGGCTCGGAAAGAAACATAAATAACAATAAAAACCTTTTTGTCTTCCCCCACTCAAGTCCCAACATCCAGCCAAACATTCATTTAAACCCTGTGTAGGAGGCTGAGTGAGGTTTTGGTAGATACACAACTAACCAGAAAGAAAAGGCAAGGTTATTAACCTCGGTAAGACTCTAAAGTACAAGGCAGCCACATGACCCCAGTTCAAAGGCGACAGGACCCACAAACGCATTCCGACCAGCTTCCTATGCCTCTATTTTATTTTGTTTGCTTTTATGTTTATTTATTTATTTATTTATTTACCCATCTATTTATTTATTTATTTATTTATTTATTTATTTATTTATTTATTTATTTTTGAGACAAAATTTGATAAGAAAGCCTATGCTAGCCTGGTGCTCTCTTGGTAGCCCAGAGTAGCCTGAAACAAATAAAAATCTTTCTATGTCACTTCCTTGTGTGGCTTCATGCATTTTAAATTTGGATAAATACCCAAAGGTTACCTACATTTGAGCCCATTGTTTAACATGGATACTATAGACAAAAAACAAAATGGGAAACCACAGGATTTAGCCTGGTGAGTCTTCCTGATGCTTCCTATCCACATGCCCTCCTAACCTGCGAGATCCAGCCCAAGTCCCATATCCAGTGCCCTGGTCTATCTGTATCTTAAGATGTACTGTAGAGCCACAGTGACATGATAGATAGATAGGTAGTTAGTACTGGCATCAAAAAAGGTATGTAGACCAATGGAACAGAAATCTAATATCCAAACATAAGCATATGTAAATTCAACCACTAGATATTTGACAAAGATGCCAAAAACATAGGCTGGAAAAAAGAAAACATCTTCTACAAATGGGGCTAAAAAAAATCCTGGACATCCACATGCCAAAGAACAACAACAACAAAATTGTCACCTTGCATAAAAACTAACTCCAAATAGATGAAAGAGATAAACATGAAACCTGAAATAGTGAAACTACTAGAAAAAAATAAACAGTGACCTATAAAATATAGATGTAAGTAAGGACTTTCTTAATAGAACTTCGTATATACAAAAATTATGGGCAACAGTTGACAAGAAGGACTTCATAAAACAAAAAAAATATTCTGCACAGCAAAAGAAATAAGCAACTGAATGAAGAGGAAGCCCACAGAATGGGATAGAATATTTGCCAGCTATACATATCAGAGGATTAATATCTTGAATATAAAAGAACTCAACAATTTTATAAAACGGGCCTGGGTCCTGAACAGAGTGATCTCAAAATAAGGGAGAAAATAACTAAGAAGTATCTCAAAAAATGTTCATTGTGTCTAGCAATTAGGGAATAGAAATCAAAACAACTTTGAGATTTCATCATACGCTAGTCAGAATAGGAAAGATCAACAAAACAACCAACAACAAATATTGAAGGAGATACTGAGAACCCTCACACATTCTTGATGGGAATGTAAACTGGGGCAGTCACTGTGGAAACCAGTGTGAAGGACTGTCAAAAATCTAAAAATAAAACTATCATGTAACCCACCTCTACCACTCCTTGGCATACACCCTATGGATTCAACATCCTATTCCAGAGATACTTGTTCAGCAGTGTTCATTGCTAGTCTATTGACAATAGCTAGGAAATGGAAACAAATTAAATGTCCATTAACTAACAAATTGATGATAAAAACATGGCGCATAAACATTACATTACACATATACATTATGGAGCACTACTGAGCCATAAAGAAGATAGAATCATGAACTTTGCAGGTAAATGAATGGTACTAGAAAAGACCATATTGGGTGGGATAATCTAGACCCAGAAAGACAAACACTGCATGTTCTCTCATCAGATGTGAGAAGTAACAGTAGAACCTGAAGTAACAGCAGAAACCGGAAAAGTAAAAAGGAACCACTACCAAAGTGAGGGGGTAGGGAAACATTAGAGAGAAGAATAGCAAGGTTCAAGTGATTTGATCAGGGAAATAGGGAAATGAAGGTATCCAATTATGGAGGGGAAGAAAATACAGAAGAAAAAGGGAGAAGGGTAAAATAGTGATAAGGATGTTTGAATAGTTGTAAGACGTTACACTATTAGTTGTAAGACGTTACACTATAATTTACAAACGAAACCTATATAGGACTGCATATAAATATACATGTGTAGTTTAAATATTACATCTTCTCATCTGGGCTGACAATGTTCCCTATAAGAGCCAACAGGCATCTAACAAAACCCTCAAACACTAAGCATTAGAACCCCTATTTTGAACTGTTGGTAGCATTGTCCAAGAGGCTCCCAAAATACTACATGCTACTGTTATTATTGCTTTTGGCCTTGGTTGCACCCTTAGAGGTAGACATAAGTACCTATTAGTGAAGATACCATCTACTCCAAACATAAGTCCAAGAGGCCCCTGAGCTGGAATCAACCTGAGAGCTCCATCACTGAAGACTAGCTTTCATGCTACCAGTAGGTGATAAGTCAACTTCTAACGGAAGGAAACAACTAATAGTCCTACCCAGCTCTGACATTTATGAACCACAACAACCACCAGTATGGCATGAAAACACAAAAGTGCAAGAGTGGTACAGATACCTTGACAGTAACCAACATCCCTGTAATTGAACTTAAGGCCCAATCGAAAAAGGGAAATCATGACTAGTCAACTACCCAAGGATAGTGAAATCATGGATCTTGGAGGTGAATCTATAACCACCACTTTATTAAACCAGCATAACCCTCAATTACTTTCTAAATATTTTTTAATTACTTTTGAAATATTTGTCTTTATACCCACAGATAAGTATAGTTACCCCCAGCAAGAAAATTTCCCTTTGCCTAGTCCCAAAAGCAACAAAAAACAAACAAACAAACAAAAATCCAGAACAAACACAGCAACATAAAAAAACCATCAAACCTAAGGACTTGAGAACAATGAAGAAGAGGGAGTAAAAAGAAATGATAAAAGCTGTCTCTTAGTAATGTCATAAAGTACACCCATAAAGTCTCGCTAACATGCCTGCCCAAACTTGAGCTGAACAGGGACAACAAGAGATACACCAAAGTGCCCAGATGAAAGATTAAAAGGCCTTAACACTACACAAAAAAATTACAGGCAACTAAGAAATGCTGAAAGTGGGAGAAATCGTCTTCCCCAGGGAAGAACACACACACCAATTATTCAATAAAAACATGGTCCACACTCAAAACATATATACAAATAACATTAAACAGACTGAATTTATGTATTTCAGAATATATATGTATACACATATAAATGTACACAGGTGTCAAAAAATTAGTGTAAAAAGAGGCCATGAATTAGAAAGAAAACAAGTAGGGGTATATAAGAGGGTATAGACAGAAAATAGGGACAGGGGGAAATTATGAAAGAATATTATAATCTCAAAAACAAAAAGAATGTTTTAGACAGCAAGAATACTCTGGTATCTTTTAAATTTTAGCTGCTAATTTGGTTTTTAGAACTAAGCTATACTTTATAGCTCGGGCTGTTCCTTGTGCCTCAGCCAACCCAGTTCTGATGCATGTATACGTCACCACATGCTACCCTCACAAATTATCTTGAAATAAGTCGTATGAACAGAAATGTCACCAACTTAGAAAAAGTTAGTGCCTTCATAGAAAGAGAAGAAACAAGAACCACAAAATAAAACGTAATGTTACAAGAGTAAACATAAACAGTTTTCAATACAAGTATGACAGTAGAAATTAATAACAAGTTAAAAAGGAAAAGATGAAAGTCGAACAAGAAAGTGTATGAGAACAGAAACAGAAAATAAAGGGAAGGCAACCATTCATAAAATCTGGAAGATTTCCAGGACCAAAGAATCAAAGTATCAAGAGAATTCTTCTGCAATTCTTTAAATGGGATGAGTCAGATCTACAGACCTTTAAGATAAGTTTATTCTTATTAAATAGTCTTTAGCAGCCAACCGGTGCCAAGGCAGTTCCTAAAACACCACAAAGGCAACAATCCTTGCTGATAAAGTACGCATGATGCTTCCCACTACTAAGTGCAACCCAACCTGAGTGGAAAATATTATTGGTAACGTTTCAATATAAAAGAGATTGGAAGTTCCAGTAAGCAGTGAGAAAAAAAAAAAAAGGAGAAAACTTAAAGTGGACAAATTTGAAAAATTACCTCCCTATAAATACAAGGAGAAGCTCTCAGAAGAAGAACATGGTCTAGACATTTGTCTCATTCGCTCTACAGCCCAGAAAGGAAAGGACCTGACACACCAGGAAAATATCCAAGAAATGTTTGCTGGCCCAGCATACAAAGTGAACTGTGCCTGTGTCAGTCCTCCCAGGAAGCAAGATAGTAAGTTCCTAGTAATCTGTGAAGTAAGCTCTGTTAGACAGTCATCATAATGAACAGCACCTCTCTTGGAATAACAGGTCCTTACCTGCTGCTGGACTGGCACTTGCTGTACCACCTGTGTAGGCACTGCTGCTTGGCTAGCCACAGATGTCTGTAGAGTCACTGTCGAACCTGTGTCTGAACCCGTCTCTGAAGTCTGCATGATGGTCTCTGGAATATATGAAAACAGTTTATAAAGTGTTGGCTTTGCATGATAAGCCTCATTGCAGTTCTTAAAATCCTATACTGAGGCTTTCGAACATACAATACCTCTCACTCCAATACACTGTCATGATAACCCATCCACCTTTTTAGTCATTTTGACCTTTAATGAACCATGGTCTAAAATAATCAAGAAACTGAAGATCTCAGTACACAATTTGAAATAGATGCCTATGTAGAACCATACTTTCTAGATACTTTTTGAGGCTTTAGAGAAATTTAAACCCAGCCACATTGCTGCTCTGGCAAGAGATCATATCCAAAGACCTTCTAGGTTTATGTGATCCAGTAGAAATGCAGATACACTGTGGATTGCAGTAAGATCTGGCTGGAATACAGACATGCCCTTGTTGCACACCTTTATTCCGAAACAATGAAGGTAAGTTAGTTTATAGAAGGAAGCAGCCAAGTTTGATAGTGACATCTATTTGAGGGGCAAAGTGATGAATCAGAGAAAGATTGGACAGAATAAGTCAGAGACAGGATACACCCAACTCTAAGAACAGGATAGAAGGAGAGGCTATTTAAGGGCAGGGCAGTGAAAGAGAGAGATTTTTTATCAAGACCTTTCCAGGAAAGTTTTAGAGAGATAGTTGCAGAGAGGACAAGCTAGACACAGGTGAAGCCAGAACGAGCCAGAGAATAAGAGATTTTTACCAAGACCTTCTTTCCAGGAAAGTTTTACAGAGATGGTTGCAGAGAAAACAAGCCAAAGAATGAGAGGAATAAGACGATTAAAACATACTGCCAGAATTACGTTGAAGCCAGGCAGAACAATTCAGTCAGAGAAGCCAGTTTGATATCAGTCAGTGTGGAGAAGAGTTTAGGACAAAACAGCTGAGTTGAACCAGCCAGCTATATTTCAGAAAGAGCTAGAATGCCTGAGAACAGTTCTCATCTCATCCCTCCATCTGAGGAAATAACAATTATATGAGGCTATTAGGATGCCATATAGAAGAATATAGAATAAGACATTCATAAATGACTTTCTAAATTTAAAAAGTTAATAAATTTATTACATGTATATTATATCAACTGATACATTTTAAATTCAGCCACAAAATCAAATTTTCTAACTTTTTTAAGCTTCCATAGTTTGATAACTTTTTCTGATACTTAAAAATTCAATAAAAATAAATGTGAATTTCCTGGTATGTAGATAAAGGTAGGAGGTACGATTTAATTGGTTGCCTATGAAAAGTAATATATTGCAGTTTAAACTTGTAAAGAACACAGTGAGCATTTATGTTTCTTAAGAAAATTAAATTCTCAAGTATTCAGTTCTTTGGAGAAGAAAATTAATTCTTCTCAAAAATCTTTTGTCACAGTATGACCAATCCAATTCTTTTTCTACAATCATCATCTTGTTCTGCTTTAGAAATGGACCTTGAAAAATGACAAATCTATTCTTACTTTATAAATGCAAAATCTATAGCCCAGAGAGGCTAAGAAACATAGTAAAGGTGGTAAGAAAAAAGCTAGAACTGTGCTTTTCATTTTAACCTGAGTGATTTTCTCCAGAGTTTTATACAGACATTTCTGTACGTGATCTGTGACTTTCCTTATTGTTTTCTTAGTTAAAGTCCGAAAGCCACAAATGTTATTAGCCACGAAAGTCTAGCAGAAACAGCTGCCATCAGTTGTTTGACAGAAGGAAAAGGCTCTTCTGGATGTTTATTAATATAATTATTCATGAATAAATTAATCCATAAAACAACCTTTTAATGGAAGAATGTTAGTTATACTGAGGAAGGCAGAAATGAATGAAAGAGAAAGACTGTGGCCACTCTGTCATTTACACTGATAGGCTAATATTCAGCTCGAGGGTGCCCTGGATGTGTGAGAGGCCAATGTGTAGAAATGTGATTTTATTTTTTCAAAAGAAGCTGAAAAATCAAGATTTTTATGTGAAATAATACAAACTGTGGCTCTTTTAAATGTAACAATCCTATCAATAAATGTGTATTTGGACTAGCATTACAACCATGGAGATGCCCAAGACTGAGTGAGAATTCCATCACTCGCTATACAAAATTCTTGTTTGATTAGGATGGCGGGAGACACTGATGCTCTAATTTTAGGAGCCAAAGCTAGGTTATAGTTCAATGAAAGAGTGAGCTTACTTAGCCCCAGGAGAGATCCCAGCGCTGGCCATCCCCTTCAAAATTACCTTCTTCTTAAAAGAGAAAAATAAGTAAATTAGGAACCCTATCTCTTGCTTTTATTTTATTTTTTCTTCCATGACAAATAGTGAGAAAAACGGCAATCCAAAAATGAAAGCAAAAACCTTCCAGGTCCTTTGATTTAATATGTATATACTGAGTATTGATTACACTTTGTGCTGTAACAAAGAAGCTAAGTGTCTATCCAAAGCTTACTTTTGTGGAAGGAACAAGGAATGGACCAGATACTGGAGAGCATCTGCATCTGCCGAGAGGGTTCCGGTCTCGCAGAACTGAAGATGACCAGGAGACCTTACTTGTTTGGTGGTTGGATACAGGAGTCACATGTAGCCCACTGGCGCTCCCTCCTCACTCTGCCTCATTAGCAGTATGTGGGGTTCTCACAGTGGAGTCTCTTTCACTACTACTCCCTCCTGTTTTCCACAGAGCTAGCTGGAAGCTTTGCCAAGATTAGCTTATGTGCCAATATTTTGTATTAATTATTAAAATTATGAGGTTCTTCACTTTATAGGTGAGTAATTTGAGGCTTGCAGATGTCAAATCACTTATCACTTACTCACTACCACATACATAGGAAACAGAAAAGAAGGGTTTGATGTCACATGAAGTTCATGCTCTCAGCTTTACAGGAGATAATAGAAGCTCTGCATTTAACAATAAGCACGGTGCACAGGTAAATGTTAAAGAGAATTACAAAAAGTGGTCAGATTGTGGAATGAAGAAACAATATGTCAACTATTCAACAGGCGTAAACTAAACAAGTAAGGAGAAAAAGGTCATTTTTAAATTGAAAGCTAGATAGTAGGAGAGAACTTTCTGTTTGGCCTCCAGCTCTGTCTATAGAACATCAAAACTGACATAAAGAGCCCAACCTCGTGCAGCCAAGTATCAATCAAAACCCAGAATACTATCTGTTTCTTCCCAGTTTCTGTTCATTTGAGCAGCTTTTTAAAATTCATTAGATTTATTTTATGTGTATGAGTGTTTTGCCCCATACATATATGCACATGTATACGTGTGTGTGTGTGTGCACCAAATGCATGCCTGGTTCTCAAGAAGGCTCAAACAGGGTTTGGATCCCTTGGAACAGGAATTGTGGATGGTTGTGGGCCACCGTGTGGGCACTGTGACACATCCTCTACAAGAACAGCCAGAGTTCTTAAACCCTGATCAACTTCTCCAGACCCCCTGACAAACCCAGTTTCCTTCTCCAATTTCACTACCTCCATAGCCCTAAAGAAGAAACTCTCTGGCAGCCTCATGACTTAACAGATCTTATCTCACCACATCAATTCTGTAAACTGGCTGTAACGGGTATAAGTGCAATTAAGTCTACCATTTACTAAGGCTTTTCCTGACGCAAGAAACCAGTCTAATGCGGTAAGTACATTTGCTAGGTTAATTCTCAGAGGAAGCCCATGACGCAGATGTTATCCACATCTAGCAACTGTGGAAATTGAGACATGGATGATTTTAAACGTTGTTAAAAACATGCAGCCAGAAAGAGGAAGGATCTGATTACATTCTACGTCTGTGACACTTGAAAATCCATGCTTGTGACCACTGGGTACTGTGCTGCAGCCTCAGGGCAGTAGTTTCCAAACACTTGCCAGAGATGGGTAATAACAGTAGTTTGGGATTCTTTTTTGTTATTTTTATTTGTTTATTTTTCATATTAATTACAGTTTATTTACTTTGTATCCTAGCTGTGGCCCCTCCCTCCCTCCCAATTCCACCCACTCTCCCTTCCTCATCTCCTTCCTGACCCTTTCTAAGTCCACTGATGGGTGAGGTCCTCCTCCCCTTCCATCTGATCCTAGATTATCAGGTCTCTTCAGGGCTGGCTACAATGTCCTCTATTGTGGCTTAGCAAGACTGCTCCTCCCTCTGGGGGGGGGCAGTGTCAAAGAGCCAGCCATTGAGTTCATGTCTGAGACAGTCCCTGTTCCCCACTTGGATACTGAGCTGTGATGGGCTATATCAGTGCAGGGGTTCTAGGTTATATCCATGCATGGTCTTTGGTTAGAGAAACAATCTCAGAAAAGACCCCTGGGCCCAGATATATTTGGTCCTTGTGGAACTCCTGTCCTCTCCAGGTCATACTAACTCCCCCTTCTTTCATATTATTCCCTGCACTCTGCCCAAGGATTGGTTATGAGTTGCAGCATCTGTTTTGATATACTGTTAGGTAGAGTCTTTCAGGGGCCCTCTGTGGTAGGCTCCTGTCCTTTTACTTATTTTCTCCTAATTCCAATGTCCATCCCAATTGTCTTTCTAAGTGAGGACTGATCATCTTACTCCAGGCCCTCTTTCTTGTTTATCTTCTTTAGGTGTACAGATTTTAGTAGTTTGGGATTCTAATGCATGTTATTTAATATACACTTCCAGCAATCATGGACATTCATTTTACCCCTGTCCCTAAAGATATCAAACTATTTCCTCTATTGAAGCAAAAACAAATCCCCAGCTATTAAATATTTTTGCAGAACCACTTTACATTCATTAACTCTGAAGACCTAATCTTTTTTTTAACTTTTATTAATTACACTTTATTCATTTTGTATCCCCCCATAAGCCCCCCCTCCTCCCCCTCCCGGTCCCACCCTCCCCCCACCATAACCTAGAACCCTGACAATGCAGCAACTTCTGATGAGAACTGATAGACTAAGATCAGAAAGAAGGAGAGGAGGACCTCCCCAATCAGTGGACATGGGGAGGAGCATGCATGCATGAAGACCTAATCTTAAAAGCAGAACAAATGACAGTGTAAAGCATATGGAGAGAGTATAATCCTCTGAAGAAAGTTTGTTAAGCAGGTTTTTGTAAGATACAATATTTTCTACAAAATTGTAAGATTACAGTATTTTGGGGGGGATCCCCACCATGTGTGCAAAGTGAAGATCATCACAGAAGGGCAGCGTGTGCCACCTCAGGAAGCTTGCTACCTCAAAGAGTTGCTTCCCTCCCTGAATAACAGTTGGGTGTTTAGAATGTCCTCTCACACACCAACAGAACTTTCTGAGGCTTGTTTAAGTCTAGGGGTAATTTGGTTAGTTTTGTTCCTTCTGTGCCAGTTAAGTGATTTTGTTTATCAATCACAAATGTAGTCACACTAACCTATTTTGATAAGCTAAATAACCCCCTGCAGTTTGTCACTGAGGAAGCCCACATGTAAATATTCTTATAGGAGAGACAGGCACAATTTCCACTAGTCATCCTTGCCTAATGTGGTTGTCAGGTGTGTCATGAGCAACAGATGTTTGTTTGACAAAGGACCTTTTTATTCTGCCTAATTAAGCGGTTGGACACACCCGCCTGCTAAGGGTTCTGCTTTGTACAGCCAGCTCCTGATGAGTCATGAGAATCTAAGGCTAAATAGGCCACATTTTGAAAGAAGGCTAATTAGCCCCTAGGAGGAGGAAAAGAATATTGCAAAACCCAGCTGCTGAATGCAACAAATTAGCATTTCTTCAACCTGATGGGCAAACCTAGGCAAATCAAGTGTGTTTGGAACAAACATGCATTATTGAAAGTTTTAAGGTATTCAAATGTCCTTTGCAGAACTTCCTAAAGATTATTTAGCACACTCAAATTCACAGTTGGATTCTTTTTATCACATTCAATGAACATGCCAAATTAAATGGTTTAGTAATCTGACCTATCAATTGCTTATCAAACAGAAATTTATAAGCTTATAACTGGTTGTGTGAATCAAATGCTTACTGGGATCTTCCATCCTGAAACACTTTCTCTCCCACAAAGCAAAGCCTAAGACATCTGTTCCTGATTCCATTAAAACGACTTTTAGTTTTCTGAGCAAAGAATGTGATAAAGATCTCCAGTTTAATCTTCAAATTGCTTCTTCCTTTCACTTTATCATAGAAAGACCAAGATGCTAATTCTAATTCTTGCTTTAACCAAAATTATAATAGTTACTTTATAATAAAAAGAAATTATATATAAATATGGCTGTACTCAATATAAATTAAATATTTTAGAAACCTGACTCCATATAAGATTGTAGCAATCTACTTTATAATTGTAAATTACTATTTTTAAACTAGAGAACAAGTAGTCTGACAGTATGTTCTTACATAAAGAAAGAGCCAAAACCAGTTCTGAAACATAAAACTTTTATTACTAATATTCAAATAAAGATGAGTTAAATGTCCATTACTTAGAATCATGGGTACATGGAGCTGGAGGGATTGCTCAGGAGTAAAAAAATATTGAGTGTTCTTTCAGTGGACCGGATTTTGGTTCCCAGCACCCACATTGGTCAGTTCACAACTCTGTAACTACAACTCCAAGGGCTTTGTCTATAACCTTTTCTGGCCTACACACACACAAACACACACACACACACACACACAAATACCCATTCACCAGGATATATGGACATATATTTAAACAAAAATTAAAATTCTAAAAACAAAATTATAAATTAAAGTGAGCATTGCTTTTTGTTAAAAATATTGCTAACATTTACATCCTTGAACAGAGAATGAGTGTGAATGTCTGTATTTTGCTTACTCTGGAGTTGATTATTAAGAAATTATTCCAAACAGAACACCAACAGCTCAGGCTCTAAGAGCAACATCAATAAATGGGACCTCATGACACTGAAAAGCTTCTGTAAAGCAAAGGACGCTGTCGTGAGAACAAAACAACAGCCTGCAGATTGGGAAAGGATCTTCACCAACCCTACAGCTGACAGAGGGCTAATATCCAGAATATATAAAGAACTAAAGAAGTTAAAAAGCAGCAAACCAAGCAATCCAATTAAAAAATGGGGTACAGAACTAAACAGAGAATTCTCTGTAGAATAACACAGAATGGCAAAGAAACACTTAAAGAAATGCTCAACCTCATTAGCCATCAGCAAGGTGCAAAAAAAAAAAAAAAACCAACCCTGAGATTTCACCTTACACCCATCAGAATGGCTAAGATAAAAAACTCAAGTGACAACACAGGCTGGAGAAGATGTGGAGAAAGGAGAACACTCTTCAATTGCTGGTGAGAATGTAACCTTGCACAACCACTTTGGAAATCAATCTGGCGCTTTCTCAAAAAATTAGGAATGGTGTTTCTTCAAGATCCAGCTATACCACTCCTAGGCATATATCTGAAATATACTCAAGTATACAAAAAGGACATTTGGTCAACCATGTTCATAACAGCTTTATTTGTAATACCCAGGGGCTGGAAACAACCTAAATGTCTCTCAGTGGAGGAATGGATACAGAAATTGTGGTACATTTACACAACAGAATACTACTCAGCAACTAAAAACAAGGAAATCATGAAGTCTGCAGGCAAATGGTGGGAACTAGAAAGATCATCTTGAGTGAGGTAACATAGAAGGAGAAAGACACACATGGTATATACTCACTCATAAGTGGATATCAGCCATATAATATAAACATTCTAAAACCTATACTCCTAAAGAAGCTAAACAAGGAAGGCCATAGGGAAGATGCTTAATCCTCATTCAGAAGGACAAATGCAATAGACATCAGAAGCAGGAGAAGACAGGAAACAGGACAGAAGCCTACCACAGAGGGCCTCTGAAAGACTCTACTGATCGAGATATCAAAGCAGATGCTGAGACTCATAGCCAAACTTTGGGCAGAGTGCAGGGAATCTTATGAAAGAAGGGGGAGATAGAAAGACCTGGAGGGGACAGGATCTCCAAAAGGAGACCAACAGAGCCACAAAAACTGAGCCCGGGGGTCCCTGAAGAGAATGATACTCCAACCAAGGACAATACATGGAGAGGACCTAAAACCCCAGCTCAAATGTAGCCCATAGATTCAGTCTCCAAGTGAAGTCCCTAATAAGAGGAGCAGGTACTTTCTCTGGCATGAACTCAGTGGCAGGCTCTCTGATCACCCTCTTCTGGGGGATGCAGCATTGTCAGGCCACAAAAAAAAACAAAACAAAACAAAAAAAACACAACCAGCCCTGATTAGACCTGATAGACTAGGGTCAAATAGAAGGGGAGGAGGACCTCCCCAATCAGTGGACTAGGGGACGGGGTAGGGGAAAATAGGGAGGGATGGTGGGATTGGGAGGAGACAAGGGTTGGGGCCACAGCTGGGATACAAATTGAATTAATGGTAAAAAATGATAATAAATTTTTTAATTATTCCAACTTTAACAAATGATATTGAATCCTTTTGAAAAATACACAATACCAAAATAATAGGAATCTTTGAGATGGTCTATGTATATACATTTAATACGTACTAAATAATAATCATCTAATAAATTTTTAAACCTTAACAAAATATATTGATCTGATTATTTTACCTACGTGGACAAAATATTAAGACTTAATTTTTCACTTCTCTACCCAAGAAACAAGTAACTGAATGAACTCTATACTGCAGTCAAATCCCAAGCCTTCTCCTTAAAAAAAAATCTCTAGGAAGTTTATATACTGCAAAATGCAATCTTATCACATGAACAGATAAATTGGGAATATAAAAAAACGGATGACTTTCTATATAACAAGAACCCTGGTTCTTTATTTAAGTTTGATGGGTTTTTTTTTCTTTTTTAGGAGTATGTACAGTAAATTTTTTATGCTATGTTCATCCTTCGAAAAGGTGAAAAAATGATAATAGGGTAGACTGTCATCCTTCTGAGATAATCAATGACAGTGATTAATGCTGGAGATGATTAATCAGCACTCTTGTAGCATACACAGGTTGCCCGGGTAACTTTTTCACTTTTCAACAAAAGCTTTCTCTCACCTAATTCTTCCCATGACTCAGAATAGATTATAAAATATACAAAAAAAAAATACAAAAACTAAATACTATTGACTGTTTTTATTTAAAGAACTAATTACTTAAAAAGAAAAATAAGACAATCCACCAACACTGAAGCCGAAGCAATGAGCTGATGTGACCTGGAGAGGACAGGAGCTCCACAAGGACCAAATATATCTGGGCACAGGGGTCTTTTATGAGACTGTTTCTCCAACCAAGGACCATGTATGGATATAATCTAGAACCCCTGCTCAGATGTAGCCCAGTATCCAAGTGGGTTCCCTAGTAAGGGGAACAAGGACTATTTCTGACATGAACTCAATGGCTGGCTCTTTGACCTCCCCCCCAACCCCCGAGGGAGTAGCAGCCTTGCTAGGCCACAGAGGAGGACATTGCAGCTAGTCCTGAAGATACCTGATAAGCAAGGGTCAGATGGAAGGGAGGACGACCTCTCCTATCAATGGACTTGGAAAGGGGCAGGGAGGAGATGAGGGAGGGGGTAGGATTGGAAGGGAATGAGGAAGGGGGCTATGGCTGGGATACAAAGTAAATAACCTGTGATAAATATAAAAAATAAAAATTATAAAAAATAAAATTAAAAAGAAAAAGAAAGGAAAATTGTTTGCCATTTGTTTGGCTCCATGTTATCAAGAGAAGCCACCATCTAGAACAGGTGCCATTCCAGCTTTTTCTCTCACTCACACTCCTGAATTAGTAGTCAGATCAGTCTTGCCTTTATGACAGAAGCCAAGCAACCAGCACAAAAATACAGGTAATGGGGGGGTGCTAAACAAATAAAACTTCCTAAAGATGTCAACTCTATTCTTGCCTTTGGAAAGAAAACTACATAGTATACAGAGATTTCTACAAAAATTTGTGAGACAGTAATATATTTTGTCCCACTTGAAAGAAACCCTAACTCCATCAAATTAATAATTCTCATAACTGAAAATACATTGAGTATTTTACTATAAATTTACTATCACTATTTATACAGATTCTACAAGTTACTGTTTTCCACTTATGGCACATGTGATATATATATACACATATGTAATTCTAACATTGTCCATGAAATAAATATTCCTAGTTATAGGACAGGAAAGTTAAGTCTAAAGAGATTAAATAATTTTAATTGTCTAATAATTATTAATAGCTGAGAATATTAATAAATAAGGCCAGGATTCAAGTCCAAATCTGTCACAGTTTAGTAATAATGGCCAGTCAAGACTTTGGACAGTAAAAGAAAGAATTAAATATTTAAGCACACACATATCATAAGAATTGATCTGTATCATGCTTCATGAATACCATCTTTTATAATATCTCCAAGGGTATAATTTTTTATTTAGGAAAGCATATCAGAGCTGTCTCAGAGACCCCAAAACTACATGGGCTTTTGCCATTGCTCATGTTTTCCACCCAGCACTGAAAGGCATGACTGTACTGCTGAAGACACCACACAATTTGGTCGCATATCCTAGCAAAATCATGTTGTTACTGAACTGGAAGGTTCTTCCCTGTTGGCCAGAGTTCACAGTATTGGAAGGTACTGAACTGGCTGTAGTAGGAGAAAGATCATGAGCACTCTACCCACCTGTGGACCCCATGAGCTGTAGTATTGACCAGTGTGGCAGGGTATGCCCAGGGGAGCAGAACTGGCAGGAATGTTATGTGGCTGGCCAACACTTTTTGATTTGATATAAGACCCACTCCATAGGAGGAAATGCATGCCTGGCACTGTAAATCTGGCCAAGAACCCAGGTTGTGGACCACAAGGGTGATCTACCAAAATTCTGTTCAATGGACATAGTATTAAACTGCCATGTAAATTCCTGTCTCTATACCTATATATTAGTGCAGCTCTCAGACCTCATCAGAGAAGCTTCTTTATGCAATGGGTGTAGTCAACACAAACACTCACAACTGGTGAGAGTGCAAAGAGTGTCTTTGGAATACTCAGGTGTAACTGTGACTGTCACATGGCTTCACCCAAGGATCAGGGACCATGGTGGAACAGGGAGAGCCAGAGGTCAGGAATAACCACAGCAGTGTCTTCTGGGCATGACAGGAACATTGCACTCATGAACTCACGGTTGTATGGATTCCTGCAGAGCACCTATACAAGATTTAGCCAGTCAAAACTCCAATATAGGGGTGGATCTTACACTTCCTCCCATGCAGCTCAGGAGCTACTGCCAGTTGACAGTGGCTAAGGGAATGCTTTATGTGCTTGTGTGGCCTCTGGTAGGGTGACAATGTTCCAGTAGAGGGCACCACAGTCATGAGTATAAGGGCTGCACAAGTACAGTCAGTGGTTACTTTTTTGGGAGTGGGAGGTGTTAATGCATTTAATGTAGTTTCCACAAGAGAAAAATACTGAAAATGAAAGGTAGGAATTTCTCAGTTCCACACTCCCCTCCCTAATCCCCTAATCCCCTTCCTAGTCTACTGAAAGGGGGAGTTCTCCACTATTGGCCCTGAGTCTCAGCATCTGCTTTGATCCCCTGTTGGGTGAATCCTTTCAAAAGACCCTCTTAGTAGACTCCCATCCTGTTTCCTCTCTTCCACCAATTCTGGTGTCTATCCAGTTTGCCATTCTGAATGAGATTTAAGCATCCTCCCTAGGGTCCTCCTTAGAGGTTAGCTTCTTCAGGCCTGTAGATTTTAGACCTGGGCTCTTGGTGTTCTATTCAGAAAGCTGTCTCCCTTGCCAATGAGTTCAAGGGTCTTACCCACTTTATCCTCTAGCAGATTTAATGTATCTGGTTTTATGCTGAGATCTTTAATCCACTTGGACTTGCTGGTGGGAGTGCAAACCTGTACAAACACTTTGGAAATCAATCTGGCACTTTCTCAAAAACTGGGAATAGCCATACTGCAAGACACAGCTATTCCATTCCTGGACTTACACCCAAAAGATGCTCCACCATACAACAAGGACATTTGCTCAACCATGTTCATAGCACCTTTAGTCACAATAGCCAGAAACTGGAAGTCACTTAGATGTCCCTCAACCAAAGAACAGATAAAGAAGCGGTGGTACATTTATACAATGGAATACTACTCAGCCATTAAAAATAAAGAAATCATAAATTTTCTAGGCAAATGGGTGGAACTAGAAATGATCATCCTGAGTGAGGTAAGCCAGACCCAGAAAGACACACATAGTATGTACTCACTTATAAGTGGATTTTAGTCATCTAGTGCAGCATAGAATACTACAATGCACAGACCCCATGAAGATAAGTAACAAGGAGGACCCTAGGGAAGACACATAAATCTCAATCAGAAGGGGAAATAGAATAGACAGAGGCGGTGGTGAAAGAGTGGGAACAGGACCATCAGCGCCAATCAACCAGGGCCCAGAGGGACCTATGGAGTCTAAAGCACCAACCAAGGCAATGGCCTGGGGCTAGGTCCTCTACTTATACATACTCAATGGGCATCTTAAGCTTCATGTGGGCCCAACAGTCAGGAGAGTGGGGGATCTCTCTGATATAGACTATGTTAACTGCTTTTTATCTCTTCCCCCTGATGGGACTGCCCTACCAGGCCACAGGGAGGAAGAGAAACTCAATCCACATGTGAATAGATGAACTAGGGGGTGTGTGTTGGGGGGCTTTCCCATCTTGAGAACACAGGGGGATGGAGGATGCAGGAGGGTAGGTGTGACTAGGAGGAGCGGAAGAAAGGAACTATGACTGAGATGTAAATTGAATTAATTAATAAAAGGGAGAAAGAAAGAAAAAAACGACATGAAGTTAGGAGAAAGTTAGGCATCAGATCTTGGAGAAGTTAGAGGGAAGAGTCTGGGCAGGGTACAAATACACTCCAAATACATCATACAAAGGCATGAAATTCTCAACGACCAAAAATATTTTTAAACATATCTTAAATTTTAAAAGTATTCTTTAAAAACTTTGGGGCCATCTCGGATATTATACTGCATAATTCCTGATCCCTCCCACTTGCATTAATCAGTGACAGGAAAGAAACTCAGCAGCTCAACTGTCAAAAATGTTCTAACATCCAGTAACAGATTAGGACAAAAATATAAAAAAGACAACACCGATAGATCTAGTATCATAAACATATGAAGCAGCTTCTCAATTAGTAGATAACACCAGATGCAAATTTTCCAGATACATAATAGCATGCTTAAAGAAAACTTCTTGAGGCAGATACCGTAAATGGCCATGAGAGGTGACAATAGTATCACTGGAACTTCACAAATTAATGAATATAAACTTTGAGTCATCTCAAGCTAAACCGAAAATTTCTGGTCAAAAGCAACATGCATTATGCAGAGTATGGTAGCACATGCCAAAACCCAAAGATTGAGAGATACAGGTAAGAAGAACAGGCATTCAAGGCCATCCTTGGCAACAGAGTCAGTTCTAGGTCACCTAGACTATAGGAGACACATGTATCTAAACACAAAGAAACACAAGTGCTAGGAAGCCACCTCAGCATGGAATGATGAGCTAGAGCTCACTATGGAACAATAAATCCACCTCAGCATGAACAATGAACCCATCTCAACCAGAGCAATACAAAACAGTCTTTCATAAATTCTGTAACTCAATACAGTTTTTCACATCAGGAAAATGCCTATTAAAGGTGATGGATTTTGAACAGTTCAGTTTCTGGTCATGAGTTTTATGTCTGTCTGTCTGTCTCTCTCTCTCTCTCTATCTCTCTCTCTCTCTCTCTCTCTCTCTCCCCTGCTAAGTAACTCAAATCTCTCAAACAGTTTTTGAAAAGCATTCTAAACATTTTTTAGACTAGGGTACTTTTAAAAAATACTAGCTTCTGCCAGGAATGGTGGTGCATACCTGTAATCTATGTACCTGGCTAAGGAGGAGAATCTAAAATTGTAGAACAATTTGGATTATATACTATATTCTACATAGTATATTCTGCCTTGTCTCAAAATATAAGCAAGACATAATCCCTGAAGAGAGTCTGTAGATTCACTCTTGGTAGTTGCACTATCATTGCCATTTCGTGTTGCAGCAGAAAATCTATATTAATATACATCTTCAAATACGAAATAAACCCTTTTCTGATTCTGCCCAAACCTAATGTCCAATCAAGGATTAAAGCATGCAATTTATTTCTGATCCTTTGATAACAACTGGTAAGAGTAAGGATGCCACTAAGAAAGATTTGGATTTGGAATGAAATACTGGAAAGTAGACATCAAAGTATTGAATTCCACCAAGAAAGTGGTCTCTTGTTTGTTTTTGTAGTACTTGGGGGCTCACACCCAGGACTTCAAGTATGTAAGGCAAATTAGCTGTATTTCCAGCCCTCAAGCATCTCATTTCAAAACTGGCCCTGGAGTCAGGTATGTAGTCTTCCTACAAACTCCACACACCAAGTGTAGTTTATTCCCCACACAAAAGGACTTGCTCTGTCTCATGTTTTGGGTTGATGACCAAGAATATGCTTGCCAAGTAGGGCATCCCTATGTTAGGATGGCAACAAATGAAAGGCGAACATTGTCTTAAAAGGCAGGGAGACTCTAAGAACCACTGGAAAATGAAGCCATTAGTCCTGTCCTCAAACAGGAAGACTGCTTTGCCTGTTATAGGAAATTAAAAGCAATAACAGGAATTCTTACTTTTCTTCACATCCCAGTGACAACTTTCCTCTTGAATTTTCTTGCCCACACAAGAATTTTTCCCCATCTTTTTTTATTTTTATAAAGCAGAGAATAGGCTCTTTTGCAGTTCTTAAGTATGCTAATGACAGGCTCAAAGAAATCAACACCATCTAAAAAGGGAAAAGAATACTGTATAATAACACTACTAATAACGGAAACAATATATCTTATTTTAAATGTACAGTATCTTTTGGAACTGAATTCTCATCACTGACATTTTTTGGCAAAGAGAAAATTAAATATGAGTGGGTGAACCTCAAAAAAAAAATAACCACACACAAACTCACACATGCATGCACTGAAACATTTCTGCAAAACATAATGCTAGTAAACAAACAAAACATTTACACCATCTTTCATTACAGAAATGCACTTGAAACACACTACGCTATCTAGCAAACTTCAAAATATCACTTAGACATTTAATATCCAAATAGATATTTAAATAATATATATTTCTTTGTTTAAACAAGTAAAAATTATAATAGTTTCAGTTATTTAATACCACTATTCTTATGAAGCTGAGAGTTTGAGGATTGGTAATACACTCTGTATATGGCTGACCTTACAACTTAAAGTACTGGAAATATTTTCTTGGATTCAAAATAGTAAATTTCTTTTAAAACTTTTTTAAATAGTACTACAATAAGAAGTAATCTCTTATGTCATTTCATAAATGTTTAATACCCCTAATTGAAATAAAGTAGATATTTAAAATCCACTTCATTCTTTATGATTGACAGAGGTTCATGTTCCACAACATTATAAAAAAGGATGAAAATCCACACAAACAAGCTTCATTCTTCTCTCTCCTTCTTCCCCTCGCTAAACTTTCCTGGCGTTTTGTGAGGGTAGAATGAATAGAATTCTTCATCCTCTATAAATACATTAATAGTTAGCTATTCTTAAAACAATAATTCTCTTTCTAACCAAATTTGTTCACAACAGTGCCCTAAATTCATCATCTACATTGTAGACGCTACTGGACACCCAGATGTTTCTTTCTACCAATCACTCTCAGAGAATCCTTGTTCCAAAGATGTTAAGAGAATATCTTATATTACAAACTCTACTAATTTTCTTAGTTTCAGTCTTATTTAAGAACAATCTCTTATCTTTTGAACAGTTCTTTAGTGACATTCTATATTTCTGCTTTTATCCCAATCTGCCTTCCTAGTCTTTTCTCCCTCAAAGGTTTAGTTCCTTCCCTCTTGAAAATGTACACACACAAACACAACTTGGGTTTGAGATATATGTTCTAATTCTCCATTACTGTTTTGAAGTATCCAGCCAGTTCTATCAACTGTATGCAATCAATTCCCCAATAAATAAGCGTAGTCAATAATTCTTCTACAAACCAAACAAAATGCATATTTGGGATGGTACTAGGCCGCCTATACATACACCACAAGTGCAACTTGATCTTCATATGGAACGCCTAACAGCACAAGCAGGGACTATGTCTGACTCTGTTGCCTGCCTTTGGATTCCTTTCCCCTAACTGGGCTGCCTTGTCTAGCCTCAATAGAAGATATGCCTAGTCCTATTCCAACTGGATATGCCAAGGCAGGTTGATATCCATGAGAGACTTTCCCCTTTCCCCACCCTATCTCACCTCCTAACCCCCTGTCTCAGAAGAGAAATAATAATAAGTCTACTGAATTGATCTTCTGGATTTTAAATTACCTGAACTGTTTATAATAGCATATCCTCAGTCTCAGTTTAAAATTTTAATCATCAAAGCCAAGCTTAAATGTTCATCATGCTAATTAACTTTCTGCCAATAACTGCTCTTACAGAATGTGGAAGTGCCAGTTTGTTCTCAATGAGTTCAAGATTGACTGGGTCCTTCACACAAGAGGAACTACCTGAGCATCTAGTTACTTTGGTATCTCTATTTCTTAAGGAAACTTACAATTAAGAGACACACTTTTTTTTTTTCTGGTATCCCCTGAGTTTAATCAACTACCTACACCAATGATTTAGCTTCCTAATTAGCCCTCAAAATCTACTCTTAGAACTCCATCATACCACACAGATGCTAGGCTTTCAAAACATTCTTTGTAAGAGGTGCCAGGTACTCTCAGAATAAACTGTAAACTTCCTATCGAGACTTGAGAGGCTCTTAAGAATACATCTTCAGTTCATACACCCCAAGATTAAACAGTCTCGTTAGATGGGGTTCACTCAGTGCCACTACAGAGTTTATTTTGCTTCAAAAAATGTTTTCCTCTTCATTTCGTTCATCTTCAACTTTTAGGTCTAGAGTAAGTTCTAGATCTCTTATACTTCCCCACAACTATCATTGTTTACCTTTCCTCTTAACAAGTCTGGGTCTAGTGTCCTCCTAGGGGTTCCTGTAGCAATCTGTCATTCTACTTGTAGCAGTCAACATATTGGGCCATACCGTAGTTGTTCGTCTTGACACGCTAAGAATAAACTCCATGAGCACATGGAATATAATTACCCCATCATCCACAAATTTACCACAGTGCCTAATATACACAGGATGTTCAATTTTTGTTGAATACAAATATGATTCGCCAAAGAGGATGAGTTTAGAGATCCTATTGAAACAGTGCTATGATTTCTCTAATATTTAATACTTAAAATTCTGTAAAAATATAATTGTCTGGTCTAGCCATTTGCAATAGCCATTTGCAATTCATTAAGAACGTATTTTTCTTTATTTTTAATGTGACTTCAATTTCAATTGTTAAATTATTATAACTCCCTTTTAAGCTTCAAAAGACTTTGTGCCTAATTTTTAAAATACAGAAACAAGGATTAACTAAATTTAAATGAGCAAATCACATCTTTTGCCAGTGCTCTGAACCTCAGACACATCACTTACTGATTTAAAAAGAACAAATGGCCCACTGAATTGCAGTTTCAGAACCAGTGCTCTAACCGTGTCATCTTAGAACAGGAGGCCCTGTTAGATTTTCTTTGTTAGATAGATACTATCAGGTCTTTAATTTTTATAGAGGAAGTGCTAAGAATAAGAAATTAGCCTAATAGTAATTGTCTGACTTCATCACTAACTAATCATTAGAAATTTGTTTAAGCTTGGCAATACTCAACTGACAATCATCCTCAGTTTTCTTAGTAAGTACTGAAAGGGGTATTACAGGAAGCCTCTAGATACCAAACAGTTAACATTTTACCTAAAGAACCTAATTAAATAATCTCAAAATAAAAATAATAGAAAAAAATTAAGTATATTATTTCATCTTTCTGGAAATTATGTGAAAACATACAATTATTACTCCATTTTCCTATGCATGAAAAAGCATGTGTTATTTAAATAATCCTTTCAGCAGGAAAGTTACGCATGTAAGAAAAAAGAGGGTAAGACTTCAGTACAATATGTGATCCCTAAGGTCCAAGAGAGGCTTTGTCTTGCTCCTTTTCATCTCCCAGCCACATGTAGTAATAGGCCTAGCATACGACACTGTAAATGTCTGACAGATCAACCGTTATGTAGTCCTGCACTATAGCAATTGGATATGCTGTGAGCTTTTAACCCAGGTAATAACCTTCCATGATATATTATCCTCTTAAGAAGTCTTCATTCCTATTTCAGCAGCTCAGAGTACCTAACCAGGTGGTTATCTACTCTTTTCTGTATACCTCAGCTAAGAGTAATAAAAATGAATCTGGGGCTGGAAAAAGGAACTCAGTAGGAAGGTACTTGTCTAGCAGAATAAGGCCATAGCCTTGATCCCCAGCACTGGCCACACACACACACACACACACACACACACACAGGGGTGGGGGCTTAACTGTGTGGCTACTATAATCTTCTGCTGGGGCATTAATACAAATAAGCTTGGAATTTGAATCATGGCTTGGAGAATATAGTTCTTTCTGAAATCTCTGAGTTGAGCTCACAAGTATGCGCTTCAATTCTTGTGACTTGAAGCTTGTTAGGTGCCAAAAGAAAGGAGAGCCTCAGTCGTCTTCTGCATAGGCACCAGTTATAGCACCCTTCTTATTCAGTAGCAAACTGGATGATATACGTAATATACTTAAGTCTACAATCTAATGGCACTGTGATTTTAAGAAATAACTGAGAAGCAAAGGGCCTTAAGGATGGAGATGCAAAAATACTGTTTAGAATATTTAGCTGCAAAAGCAATCTACAGATTCAACACAATCCCCATCAAAATACCAACTCAATTCTTTACAGATCATGAAAAAAGATTCTCAGCTTCATAAGGAGAAACAAAAAACCCAGAATCTCCAAAATGATCCTGTACAACAACAGATCATCTGGAGGTATCTCCACCCCCAATCTCAAGCTGAACTACAGAACAATACTAATAAAAACTGCATGGTATTGGCATAGAAACAGAAAGGAGGATCAATGGAACCGAATAGAAGACCCAGAAATAAACCCACACACCTATGAATACTTGATTTTTGACAAAGAAGTCAAAACCATTCATTGGAAAAAAGACAGCATCTTCAACAAATGGTGCTGGTACAACTAGATGTCTACATGCAAAAAAAAGAAAAGAAAAAAGAAAAGAAAGAAAGAAAATAGATCCATATTTATCACCCTGCATAAAACTAAAGTCCAAGTGAATCAAAGACCTCAATATAAAACCAGATACTCTAAATCGGGTAGAAGAAAAAGTGGGGAAGAGCCTAGAACTCATTGGCACAGAAGACAACTTTCTGAACGGAATACCAACAGCACAGGCTCTAAGAACAACAATCAATAAATGGGACCTCACGAAACTGAAAAGCTTCTGTAAAGCAAAGGACACCATCATCAAAACAGAACAAATGCCTACGGATTGGGAAAGAATCTTCACGAACCCTTTATCCAACAGAGGGCTAATATCCAGTATATATAAAGAACTAAAGAAGCTGAAAAGCAGCACACCAAGTAATCCAATTAAAAAAGGGGGAACATAGCTAAATAGAAAATTCTTGATAGAGGAATATTGAATGGCAGAGAAACACTTAAAGAAATGCTCAACCTCATTAGCCATTAGGGAAATGCAAATCAAAATGACCCTGAGATTTCACCTTAAACCCATCAGAATGGCCAAGATGAAAAACTCAAGTGACAACACATGCTAGAGAGGTTGTGGAGAAAGGGGAACCCTTCTCCACTGCTGGTGGGAATGTAAACTGGTACAACCACTTTGGAAGTCAATCTGGCGCTTTCTCAGACAATTAGGAATAGTGCTTCCTCAAGACCCAGCTATACCACTGCTAGGTATATACCCAAAATTTGCTCAAGTACACAACAAGGACATTTGCTCAACCATGTTTGTAGCAGCTTTATTTGAAATAGCCAGAACCTGGAAACAACCCAGATGTCCATCAACAGAGGAATAGATACAGAAATTGTGGTATTTTTTACACAATGGAATACTACTCAGCAATCAAAAAGGAGGAAATCATGAAATTTGCAGGCAAATGGTGGGATCTAGAAAAGATCATTCTGAGTGAAGTATTCCAGAAGGAGAAAGACAAATATGGTATATACTCGCTTATATAGACCTACAAGATATGATAAACATAATGAAATCTATTCACCTAAAGAAGATAAACAAGAAAGCAGACACGGGGTAAGATGATCAATCCTCACTTAAAAAGACAAATGTGATGTGCATTGGACGTACGACAGGAGTCTACCACAGAAGGCATCTGAAAGACTACATATCAATGTTTCAAAACAGATACTAAGACTCATAACCAAACCTTCGGCAGAGTGCAGGAAATCATATGAAAGAAGGGGAGTTAGTATGACGTGGAAAGGATAGGAGTTCCACAAGGACCAAATCTATCTGGGCACAGGGGTCTTTTCTGAGACTGACACTCCACCAAGGACCATGTATGGATATAACCTAGAACCTTTGCTCGGATGAAGCCCATGTTAGCTCGGTAACCAATTGGTTTCCCATAGTAAGGAGAACAGGGACTATTTCTGACATGAACTCAATGGCAGGCTCTTTGGCCTCCCTACCCCCCCAAGGGAGGAACAGTCCTGCTAGGCCACAGAGGAGAGCTTTGCAGCCAGTTCTGAAGATACCTGATAAAACAGGGTCAGATGAAAGGGGAGGAGGGCCTTCCCAATCAGTGGACTTGGAAAGGGGCAGGGAGGAGATGAGGGAGGGAAGGTGGGGTTGGGAGGGAATAAGGGAGTGGGATATAGCTGGGATACAGAGTTAATAAAATGTAACTAATAATTAAAAAAATTAAATTAAAAGAATATTTGGCTGCATTACAATGGCACAATGAGGTCTTCTAATTTCATCTCTGCTCCTGTTTGAGCACAAAGCCATCTTTTCCTCACATATGCCAAGAAATTTTTGCGCAACTTGCTCTATTCGTTCAGTTATTCAAATGCTCATACAGAACATATTCACTGTAGTGTTAAGACACAGGGAGTGTAAAAAGTAACTTTCAGTTCTCACCCAGGCCTTTTTAACTTCTTTGGTTTCTCAAATAGTCCTTAGTAGCTATGTCTCATTCACTTATCAACACACACACACACACCCATACAGAGAACTTCAACATGGCCTAATTTCTAGTTATAGAAAATGACTGAGGGAAAAACAGAAAACAACCAAACAACAACAACAACAAAACCTTATTCCTAAAACAGGGATAGTGGTCCTGGCTCTGCGCCACATGCCCAACCTCCTCCCCACTGCCCCGGGCAGAGACGATAATGAAGAAACAAAAAGGCCAGGGTTACGATGCCAAACGGGAACTTATTTTGTCAAATGATAAATTTACCAGTTCACTCAAAACTTGTTTCTTTTAGTCATGTGTAATACTGACAGTTATCTGTACTAAATAGTTAGCTTTGATGAACTCTGGAAGAGCTAGTTGATGTTTTAGATTGATAAGTCCCATGTTTCAATTTCCATGAAATTTACTACAATATTGTTCTATTTCTATCCAGACTGTACCTGCGAATTTCACTATTTTTTTTATACAATAACTTCTGGCAATAAGAATGTTTGTTTTAAATAAAATTATATGCAAATTTCTTGAATACTTGTAAGACACTATGTTAAAATGTGAATATGGTTGATACCTTTGAAAACATCTTTGATCAACTTAATCCTTTATGACCCTTTCTTACTTACCCTTTCATAACTTTCTTTAGTTCAGTTAGATATAACTTCTGTTTTAAGTGACTAAAAAAACATTAAAGTTACTACATTTACTTACCAAATACATATTATAAATTTGCCATACCTTGGGTTGAACTGATAAATAATTCTATTATAAAATATTTGAGGTGAAATGGTTATGTAAAATATTAAAACAAACTGAAAATACTTGCCACTAAAAATTCCAGTCTTTTGAAACTAATATATACAGAGTGATTTGTGATAAATTTTAAACAGATTTAATATAAACACATATCAAGAACGTAATAATTTGCTATTAAGCAAATTGATACATTAATTGGTAAATTAAAATGAATAGTGAGTGAATTTATGCTTCAGTAAACTTATTTCTGGAGGAATATTTATAGGTAAATGTATCACTCTGTAAATGTTTTTGGGTTCAGAATGATAATCATCAGACAATTGATCTCTGTTTCAATATCAACATTTAAAGTTAAGAAGTGCTCAGGCTCCCAATTCAGTTAGAGACCAAAATTCAAAATGGCCCCCTTGGTTAGTATTAAAGAGGTGGTAGCAAAAATCAGGACTTCAGTTCCCAGTATAAAAACTGTAATACAGCAAAGCTTAGAAGGTTGTCACAGACAGCAGGTAACTCTGCCAGAGTGAAAGAAACACTCATATCACACTCAAGTCCCACAATCAGAGGCTTACCTAGGACTTTCCAAGTGTCTTTCTCACGTAAATAAACCAGGCACTTTTTCAGGATATTTAACCAAAAATTCATGTAACTCAAATTATGCAAATGTGTGTGGCAATTCCAACTAGATGTTTGTACACTGTATATTTCCTGAGGGCTTTTGGGACCTGTTAAACACTATTTTGTGTTATCCCAGGTACTCGGGACTCAGGTTTACTGTTTTATTATCATATAGAGTGTCTTTGCTACAGGCTGAGGATGTTATTATTACTTCATTTCTGAATGTAACCTACAGTGCAGATTGTGTTTTTATTGCAATGAAAAAACCTAAAAGACTAATTTCTAGTTTACCAGGAAGGGGGGTGGGTGCAAAAAATCAGCACTTAAGTAACTGCAACCAAAATACACAGGAACAAATATGAATCTTAACTTGAATCAAGTAAGTGTAATTTCAGGGTGTGAGAAAAAAAAAAAAACTTTTCTAATGAAATGGTTAGTGTAACAGCTTTTACAATGTGCACTTTTCACTACATGAAATGCTCATGAGGGTAATCACTTTTAGAGTTTGGGGAGGGGGGTTGTAGCAATTCATAGACCCTCCACAGCATGCACTAACTATCCTAATTTTGCAATTGTTTCTATGTATTTATCATGTTTGCACATTTATTTTAAAAAGATTTAAAATTTCTATTGTGTGAGAGTAAACTGGAACAACCCATATTGCATAAAGTCTTTAATGATTCAATACGTTGTTGGATTTCATTAGCTTAAGAACTGCCACACCCAATATACCTAGAGTATTGAAGGACCTTCAAGCAACACTGAAACAAATACCTTACAAAAATTCTGATCTATGTGTAGTATTTATTATGATTTTATCAACTATTCTGTTACACCGCAACAGTAATCTAATATTTGTATATCTAAAATCACATATTATGGTTATGCACAGTTATGTGTGGACATTTTTCTTACATCCAGATTTACAAAATTTTTTCCTAAACACAACTGAATTGCTTAATTATTACCTTCCATTATAAAATACAGTTACATTGAATACTAACTTTTCTTAGTATTCTTAGTGAAAATAACTAGACAACCCTCCTCTTCTTCCTTTGCCCATTACTCTCTCTGCCACCCATGTCAAATAGAAGAACCCCATATTACTAAACAGTTACAACAAGACAGCACCTCTAAATTTCTCTGGTAGATAAACTGTCAGTAACGCAGCTTAGTGATACAAGATTTTTTTTGGGGGGGGGGGCACATCCTGACAATAAGTTTTCACTTTTGCCAGAGGTAGGGCCCCAGTCATAATCTGAGCATTACAGACATAAAAAAATCAAGAATCCAAAAGTGGTGGCAACATTTGTAATGCTCCTATTTGGAAGAGAAGGAAGAATCACCAGGAGGAGAAGCTCATCCTCAACTATATAATGCCAACCTAGGCTACATGGGAGTCTGTCTCAAAAACACAAGACTAAATTAATGATGCTAAGACAGGCGAATGACAATGCTATACATGCATGTATGTCACATGAACAAAAATGTCTGTGTCTAAAAATAATGCTGTCCTCATGAAATGAAATCGGTGTTACATATGCTTGGCTCGTACATTTGGCACTGGGACAGAACTGCACTATACTAACACCTCTAAAGGTCACTAACGGTCAAAATTAGTCTTGTATTCCTGGAAACGACTCTGTTCAGAGAAACACAGGCTCAGAAAGCAAGGATAAACGGGTCCTTGAGGCCATGGCCTGAGCCGGGGTTTGCAGCAGGGTTGATTTGGATCTCCACCATGGAAGCACCCACTCTATCACTTTACGAGGAACGTCATGAATTGCAGAATTAGCTCTGAACATGACCCCGAGGTGATTCTTTTTGTCTTCAAGTCCATAAACACTAATTAAAAGTACAAGAGTAAAGAAGCAAAGGTTTCTAACAAATTAGTATGGAAAAAAATATTTATTCACTTGACTGTTTTCTTCATGAGAGTGCTCTAGGTTATTTTTAGAAAATGAACAGTTTTAGTAAAAAGTTAATGAAAATGAAATGGGTGAAGCTGAGATTTCTGAAGCTACTCCTACAAACCCAGGCAACTGGGAAAGTGATAGAGCCTGGTCAGAAAAAAAAGAGGCAGTGCACGCTTAAAATATGCTAACCTCATCACCAAAGTACCTTTGTATAGAGAAGGAAAATTTATGGTCATCTGAATATCCAGAAAAAAATGCAACTCTCTAAAATTTTTAATTATTGGTGCTGAAATTTTAATTATAAATTCATTTTTCTTATAATTGAGTATTAAGCATGAATACAAATATTGAAAAAATTTGTTTATTACTGAACATGAGTGAAATACAGACCAATGTAAATAATAATGTATTTAGAAATAAGATTATGGCCAGGCGTGGTGGCACATGCCTTTAATCCTAGCCCTCGAGAGGCAAAGGCAGGTGAATCTTTGTTAATTCAAGACCAGCCTGGTCAACAAAGAGAGTCCAGGACAGATCAATTAGAAAGCCAACACTACAAACCTAAATAAAGAAAAATGAGTGAGAAAAACTTTTACGTAGGAACTACACAGATAAAACATTTCATAAAATGTGAGTGTTTATTGGAGCACCAATTTTTTTCAGTTACAACCTTTTCTCCTTTAATCTACCCTCTGTAAATGTTAAATTGCTTTCCAAAAAAACATCATGAAAACACTTGTTAAGCACAGTATTACACATAGCAAGTAAAACTCTTTAATAACACACCTTATTCCTCTAAAGAGCCATATTGTAAAATTTTATTAAAATTAAGCAATTATAATTGATGTGACTTATATTACCCTCCAGGACTAGACGATAAACTTATTTTGTAAACGTAAGTGTAAAATTTAGGAACATATTTAACATAGCCATGATTTGTCTGAGTAGCTCAAAAGAAAACACTTCAAATTTACTTTTAAATGCCCTACCCTTGTGTTTTGTAGACTATGCTTCTTTCAATTTAACTTTCAAAAAAGAAACAAATTAAAACCTTTATGGAGAAACATATCTAATATTCCTACAGGACCTGGCAGAATTTACTTTTTAAGAAGTCACCCCATTTTGTCTTCTTACTTTGAAGATGAATAACAAATGCTTGCTGAACATGAACCTAAGTCAGAAGCTGACTGCTTTGATGCATCCCAAGTCAGGACGATCAGAAGAAATGCAACTTAAGATCCCCAGAGTGGCAACTCTCTTGGCAACTGTGAGTAATGCTACAAGTGAAAACCCTGTGTGCTGTGTACCTGTTTTTTGTTTTTGTTTTTGTTTTTGTTTCCTTTGCATGATGTCTTGACCTGGGAGGATAATAAATCAGGAAAAGAAAAATAGCGGTCACTCCCTTCACCTGGGTAACCTGAAAAAGGATAAAGGTACAGAGACGAGTCTTGTCATCAGTTAGCCCTGTCTATAAGAGCCAGTCTATAAGCCTAGGCCTGGGAGCCAGAGGAAAGAGGATGAGAAGTTCAAGGTCAAGATCAGCTCATTGCTCAGCTATATAGGGGGTTCTAGACCAGCCTGGGCTACCTGTGACCCTATCTACAAAATAAATCTACCATTTACTGAGCAAATTCTATGTAGCTCCCACAAAAATTGGCACATTAATTCTCTAGTCTAGTACAATGTGTGCTGCTGTCTACTGGAATGAACACAGAGTTCCTCAAAGAGCAAGTATTTTCCCCAAAGTCTCCAATAGTAAAGGGCAACTCCAAGACACATTTGATAAATAAAACTATTTTAAAAACTATACTCTTGGCATACTCATATCTTTTCACACTCTTATATTTCCAAGTTGATGGGAAGAAAGCTTGTTTCACATCTGAAATTCTTAACATCAATTGGAAAAGTACTCTTTTTTTGTTGTTTGATTTTTAAATTTTTTTTAAATTTATTACAATTTATTCACTTTGTATACCAGCTATAGCTCCCTCCCTCAGCCCTTCCCAATCCCACCCTCCCTCCCTGGAAAGGCACCCTTAAGAGTAAAATCATGTTCTTACAAAGCCAGTGAGAAGTTGTTAAAAAAAAAAAACAAACACAAAACACAGACATGTAGTTGTAGCATGATGCAACAACATATTTGCTATTTTTTACCAAAGGAGAAAGTTACATCAGCTACCACTAGCATTTTATAGGCATAACTGTTTCTGATCTACATAGGATAAACTTATAAATTTTATATCAGCTCCAAATAAATATGAACTCACTGAATGCAAGGCCGTGCTGTGAGAGTCCAGCAATGCTCTGAGATCTGAAAAGCACTGCCTCCCTTGGCTACCTCATTTGTCTTCTCTGCTACAGATCACTATGCCCTTAAGAATTACCCTTTCTCTATGAAAGAAGTGGGAAACAGTAAGATCTGGAGAGGACAGGGACTCCACAAGGAGAGCAACAGAACCAAAAAATTTGAGCACAGGGGTCTTTCCTGAGACTGATACTCCAACCAAGGACCATGCATGGAGATAACCTAAGACCCCTGCACAGATGTAGCCCATGGCAGTTCAGTATCCAAGTGGGTTCCATTGTAATAGGAACAGGGACTGTCTCTGACATGAACTGATTGGCCTGCTCTTTAATTACCTCCCCCTGAGGGGGAAGCAGCATTACCAGGCCACAGAAGATGACAATGCAGCCACTCCTGATGAGACCTAATTGACTAGGATCAGAAGGAAGGAAAAGAAGTCCTCCCCTATCAGTGGACTTGGGGAGGGGCATGCAGGCAGAGGGTGGAGGAAGGGAGGGATTGGGATGGGAGGAGGGGGGGAACCACAGGGGGGATAAAAAGTGAATAAAGTGTAAATAATAAAGAAAAAAAAAGTTACCCTTTCTCTTCTGTGCCCTATGTACACAGTGTCCCTGAAATAATATTTTGAAGCTTAACTTTCACTTGTAAATTGTGAAGACCTTTGGCTCCATTGTCCAAGGTCTTTTTTTATTTATCTAAATCCCAGTTCCATAATGTGAACTGCCTCTTTGTGAGTGCACCAGAGACCAAATATGACCTTCCTTCTCATAGTGTCATATGCTGGTGCTAAGCCTCAGGTTCTCTTTTTGTAATTAATAAAAGTGGGTGACATTCCTCAATGTGTCAGCCACATGGAACTTTAATTTCTACCTGTATCTTCTCAACTATGAACATATTTGGATTATATAACTCACTCATTGTAATCTCATCTATGTTAATGGTTCCTTGCCTAACACCTGCAAAAAAATAAAAATAAATAAAAAAAAAATAAAGTCTCAAAGTGGAAAGGACTGGCCAAATTTGAAGAAGTAAAAGTAAAACAAGCACACAGATTTGGGAGTCAGCAGTAACTAGAATCCCTACAGGGCAAAGCACTGTTAAGGTCCTAAGATCTACCACGCATTTTAATCAGGTATCTATAAATAAATACTAACGCATTGATTTGGAATAACCAAGATAGAAGCAAACATTTCAACACGTAGGACAAGAACTGTTTGGGGTGATTCATATCCACATTGGAGGCATGAAATCAGAAGCCATTTACAAACACCTGATAGTGCTAGAATTTGAACCCAGCTCTACGAGGCTTTAATACCAGTATCTGTTACATTCTGCTATGTTTGGCCAATTTCTGTCATTTAAAGTTATTTTAGTCTGAGTCTTATTCAGGGAAAAAAAAAAAAACAAAAAACAGGAGTTACCATTATTCCTATTAAAGAAATAAAACAGTAGGAAGATTTCTAAGAGCAGTGTTTTTCAAATTTCCTACAAGGTACACAAACATGAATGTTCTTTGCTGCCAAGTGCTGTTGAGAACCACTGGCTTTTCTGCATGACTATGCAGGCAGTACCACAGTATGTGAAGAAAAGCTATAGTAAGTTAAAGAGGTATACCCAGAGTCTACACTAACGACTGGGGAAAAAAACAAAGTATGACAATAACCACATGATATAAAATAGATCATAAAAACTATTGCATTTATGTAAGAAAGTAGCTCTCAAAGCAAAGGAATAAGGAGGGTCAACTGTAATGACAAGAGTTCATTTATTGAGAGAACACACAGATCACAAATCTTATGTGCATATTTTCAGAATTCCTAAATAAAGCAAACCCTGAGATTTAAAAATATTAATACACTCTTATCATAAGTGGACGTTTTAACACCTCCCTTCAAATCTGATTAAGGAGAAAAGGAAGGAAGGAAAGCAGAAAGGAGGGAAGAAAGAAAAACTAGCAAAGACAGACTGAATAATAATATTAATGACCTTGACCTAATTGCATTGATAAGCCACCCATCCAGCAACACCTGAACATAAACCCTTCTCAAGAACAGGCAGAACATTTATCAAGACAGATCATAAATGTAAAAAATATAAAGAATTTAAGTCTTGGAAGTTTTCTGATTGTGTCAAAATTAAGCTGAAAGTCAGTAGCATGACTGTTGCTATGTGTCAGCCTAGCATGAGTGTGACCCCCACTGCCACAGGAAAGAAAAAGAAGGAAACACAGATTATTTGAAAACTAAATATACACCCCTAGTTAATGAACAGGTAGTCAAAGAAAAAAACAAAAGAAAATTAAAAATTATTTTAATCTGAATAAAACTAAAAATTTAACATCCTATAACCTGTGGAAGGAAGAACCCCTTCCATAAATGTGAGTAAAGAAAGCACAAATAAATGGCTTAATCACTCAATGTTTAATGGGAAACTCAGGAATGAAGATTTAAATAAAAGAGGTTTATGCAAAAATTCTAGGAATATTTCTGAAAGTTAAGACCAAAATAGTTACAGAAATATTAAAAAAAAAAACAATTCTAAATGAATACACTTTATCTAATAGCTTTTAAAATAGCAAGTATTTTTAAATGAGCCATCTCTGCTATAGGAGCTATGTGTTAATATCTGAATGCTTCTAGTTCTTATTTCCATCTCACAAGAGCAGATGCGTTTGTGCACATGCTAGCCTTTATCTGATTAATGTGAGAAGTTTGTGCACTGCCAACTGTCTATATTCACACTAGTCAGTATAATGGTTAGGAGTGCTGAACTCTCCATCCATGGCCAGATTTATATTTGTGCCCTGGCAGATGACCACCAGCAGCCATGAGAACGAGGGAGACAGTCAACAATCACAGCCTCAGTTTCCAACTACTAACTTGAGAATCAGTAGTTCCCGCCCTCTTACAGCGCTCCTAAGAACTAAAGACATTGCCCTTTCGGCTGACAAATATCTCTGATGCTAAGTAAGAGCTAAAGGAGTATCAACCACTATGAGGCAGAGCTGCTTTATCATTACTTAAAGCTGGTAGTCCAGGTGTGGATTGAATTGTTTATGTTAAAACAGGATGTAAGCACAGAAAAATGTAAGGTATTTAAGTAATTTAAAAGTAGGTGTCAAAACAGAGAGGTTCACTTTCTTTGTGAAGTGAGGACAGTGAGTCCAGTGAAGAATGCTGTTTTGGATCAACCAACAAATGTAGCCAGCCAGCATTTCAAGTAATATGGAAGTTCCTGTTAGCTCTGGCCTGCTGCCTGCAACTGCTCCTTATTACATGCTCCATTCAACCAGCTGATGGGCTTGAATGTTACATCTTACAAAACAGAACTTTTTTCCTCAATTTGTTTTTAAATGGCTAAACGATAGCACCAAGCAATATAAAACCTGAGCAATTTTCGTTTGGTATTAAAAAAAAAATGTTGAACACATTTATTTAGTAAGCATAATCTGTGTGTATATAAATGAATTTGCAAATTGAATATTAAATAAGCTAGCTTATTCTAATAAACTCTTTGAGTACTAAGGAGGGGTCATATTAACTGCACTTTTAATACCTGGAAGTTTCCCCACAATCATTCATAAGATGTGAGGAAGTCTCTCACTGCAGCACATGACAGGAGACAATGCAGCTAAAGAAAGCAAATGCATCGGGGGACCAGGAGCATCAGGGGTTCTGAGTTGCCTGCTGGTTCACACCCATCTCTCAGCCAGCCAGCAGACGGAAGCACTAATCATGTGTCGCCACAGATGCCTGCCTTGAACCACACCAAAAAGCATTTACCACTCTAAAGAGAAGGCCAGAAAGACATGGAAACACTGTTTAAATACTAATGAGATACTGGATGGTTCGAGGAGCCCAGCCCTTACTGAGAAGACAGTAGTAGGTGAACACCTAAGTCCAGAACAAGAAAGGAATCAAGGCAGCTTTGGAAACTGACGTCATCAGTATGATTATCACCAGGCATTTAGCTAGAGTTCTGCCATTTAGACAGTACTTTCATATAAAAATGTTTATGTATATTTATGTATGTTTTATTCAAATACATATTTTACTTATAACACTGGAGACGTTTTTGCTCTTAATTCTATTTTGTAAATAAAAGATTAAGACTTGTCTGTGCTCACATTGACAAGTAAGTGAGGGGGGATTTTCCACATTTCCCAACTGGTGGGGGCTGGTTTCTGAGTACTTGAATGGCCATTCCTAAGTCCTACACAGAGGGCTAAAGGAAAGGGGTGGGTTTCTTAGCAAAGTCTGCTAAAAAAAAGTCTGATTATTTTTATAGCCCTCTACATCATGCCAAACAACACAGAAAAATGTAAACACAGAAAAATATAATGTAAAAAAATATAAGATGAAACATCCTTGTTTCATCTGTTTCAGTCCTCCACTCTTCCCTTTACTTCTTAACATTTCATTACTGGTTCTTTATAATCTTTAATTTATTGAGGTAATCTGGAAGCAAACCCATGTTATCTCCTTGGTATGATCAGATACAATGTACTCTACTTACATAAAATACCAGAAAGCTAAAGATTAATTTACATAAACATAATAAAGATCAGTAATTGAATGAGTCTAGAGGAGGGCATAAAACCACCTAGAGTCACAAAATAACTTTGGGTGTATTAAAATATTCTGTATCTGGGTATGTACCAAAGGTTGCTAAGTCAAACCAGAGATAGTTTCACATCCATGGAATTGCTGCAGTACTCACAGTAGCCCTACATCTATCAAAAGAAGAACGGACAATGAAAAGGTAGGGCTTTTACACAGTGGAGTATTATACAGCATAAAGATAAATACCTCATTTTTTTCTTATACAAAAACCTAGATTTTAATTTGTATGTATGTGTCTATAAAAGGAGTGATAATGAAATTAAACTAGAAAGGAGACCATAGCAAGAAGGTTGCATAAACAAGACTCAGTAACAGCAATACTACTTGACAGGCAACGTGGATAAGGAAAGTTTCACAAGGTTCTGCCTCTAGAAGAATAAATGCAATTAATTGTTGCTAAGAGAGGGCAAATCAGTTTCTTCAGGAATGAGCTTCCTGACAGGTCATCCAATGTTGTTCAGCACTAAAAACAAATACATTATGAGCAAAACTAAATAGGCTAAAACGATTGTGTATGTACACAAAGTATAAAATTAATAGTCAAGGAGAAAGAAGTCATGAATTTAGGAGTAAGGTGGAAACGATGTAGATATACTACTCCTGAACAAAATCTTTAAAACTAAAAAACTTAAATTAAAAGTAACAAAATATGTGTTACATTAAAGCAGAAGAAAAACTACAAGGCGGGGTTAGGTAGAAAGATGGACTGGGAATGGCAAAGGAGGGCACAAATATGAGCAATGTGTGTATTAAAATGCCATAATTAAATCTATTACTTTATATTCTATCTTAGAAATAAACAACAACAATATGCTGTTTATGGTTGTGGGTATGTGGAGATAAACTGTAAAAACCTGAATAAAATCCTTTATACATGGCATCTTTCCTGTATTCTGTAACACACACACACACACACACACACACACACACACCAATGACTTTTCAAAAGAAGAAAACTTTAGCATTATATTTGCAGCAGAATACAGTATATCTTCAGCACTCATTGTACCACAGCTCACACTACGGCTATAGTGGCCACATAGATGAACTTTGTAAGCTCGTGTACAAACTAAGCTAGCCAAAGTGAACTGTGAGTGTATCTGATAATTCATTTGTAGATGAGAAAAATTTGTTTTTGGACTGGTGACAAGACGATACAATAGAGATCCGTGGAACTGTCCCTGCACAGCTAACAGCTAGCTTCTGAGGGAAGAAATAAGCTTCTACTGGGTAGAAGATATAAATGCATAAACCATTCTGTCTAAATATACAAAAGCTACTTTAATCAGAGGACACATCAAACACTTAATTACATTCCTTGAACATTTCCTCTCAGACAGGAGAGGAATGAGCTTTCTAGCAAAGCTCCATTTGTCCTGCTGAGTTATAGAAGATGTTGGCAGGATGGGATCAATGTCCACTAAAATTAACTACGTCATATTATGTATGTGCTTGTGGAAAACACAAAGCAAAATGCATAGTCTCAAACCATTAACTTTACAGCTGCCTGTTTCCTATGCATCAGGACTTCATACATGCAGGTTAATTAAAACATACTGCTGTTATAACAAACATATTCAAGGTAATGTTCTCATTTGGTATAAACTACCTAATCATAAAATTCTACCTTACTGGAATGGAAAATAAAATATAATTTATAGTGACTATTTTTCTTCGTTTTCCTTTTCCTTTGTTCTTTTGAAGAAGGGTCACTCAGTGGCTAGGCTGGTCTCAAACCCAAACTACACCAAACTCCTGATCTTTCTGCCTCTATTTCAAATTTCTGGGATTTACATTTGTGTACCACAACACCTGGCAACAGCTTCACTGTCTGATGTAATTTCAATTTTACCTAACAACAAAGTTAAACTGTTGATAAAGAAAAGTACAGCTTCCAATGATCACTTTGGACAACTGGGCTTTCCCACTGTTGTATGGGCCAGTTAGGAAAATTACAGAAGAAGAGGTGGGAATGAGAGGAAATCAGGACTTCTGCCAGAAATTAAAAGTTACAGGAGATGGTCAGGATGATGGCACATATAATATACATACACCATCTGCCTTAACATTTCCTTTTTGTTTTTCTCAAAGACAATGACTTTCAGTTGAGGTTTAGAGGGCTGCAAAGAAATTAACTTCACCTTTGTCTTCTGGGAACACAAAATTCAGAAACAATAGATCTGAGGTTAAAATAGTATCTACATTAGTTGAATCAGAATATATATTAAGCCATTTGTTGAATATAAAGAAACAAATACCTTCTTTCCTAGCACATGCAAATTTGGAAATAATTTGCCTTGATCTTGTCAAATAAATCGTACCAGGAGCATCAGAATGAGTCTATATCAATCAGCATGTTAAAGCAAGGTCTAAGTTGTTCAACCATTCCCAAAGGCATGTGATTGTTCAACTTTTGAGTTACGTTTTCCACACTTAAAAAAATTTGCTACTGGGTAAAATTCATGAGTTATTTTGCTAAGTCAGCTTTTCACAGTCATTCTTTTGGACACTACAAAGTAATTTTTAACCCTGAAGCCTTCTGTAAATTTTTATTAAAATAAACTCAATACACCCTGCAAGACCAGATATATAACAGATCATTTCTAGTTGCCTAGAATCACTGCTTCTAGTTGTAAGCATGGTGGTTCATGCCTACAATCCCAATACTCCGGAGCTTGAAAAAAGAATTACACTGAGTTTAAGAACAGTCTAAGTCGTAACTACTAACCAACCTTGGATGACTTAGCAAGACCCCACTCACAGAGCATCCAAATTTTTCTAATTTTTATTTTTTACAACAAAAACTTCCACACAGAAGACTTTAATACACACCTAAAATGTCAGCTTGAAAACTCATTTTTACCTTTATAACATCTTTGTTTTCCATGTGTTTGTGCATGGATGTGTGTGTATAGATGTGTTTTGTGTGTGCTAACATGCTGAGCAAATCCTCTGTCAGTGATCTAGACCCACAACCCCGAATATTTATTATGAAGATTTTTCAAACTTGTAAATGTTTTTATTCTTATCAACTATTTTGTCAATATCAATCCCAAATTCAATGAAATAAATGTATATTAATTACTCCATTTCTCATATTTCATTACAATGTCATTCTTAAATTTCATAGGTCTGATGTTCATTTTTTTCATAAATATAATAGGCTTAAATTTGGACTCACTCTTTTAAGTGTTTTAATATTTTATATAGCGGTCTTCAAAGCATTTCACTTGGATCACAGATAATAAGGGAAATGTGGGTTCTAACTCTTGAACAGTGGGGTGAAATCACAAAATGCCACCTTTATTATCAATCTAGCAAGACCAAATATGCCATACATCAACTTAGGGATGTGGTTTGTTTAGTTCCAAAAAGAGAGGCCATGTGGACACTGTCATGAGGATAGTACCATGCCTGCCCACTCTCTTTTATCCTTGAACCTAACTCCAGATAACAAATAGATCAAAGCCATTAGGAACACAAACCCAGAACTTGTAATAGCCAGACTCCAAAGTCATCAGATGTGTAAGCACTGGAGTTTATGTAACTTGTCATTTAAAATATTTCAGTAAAGAACTATAGAGAAAATTTACAACTAAATATTGGTAAGAAAAGACTTAATTGGTCTCACTTACCACTTTGGGATTTTGAGAACCATTGCAGATTCCAGTCTACATTCCTCTGATAAAAATCTCTGAATAAAAAAGAAACAGGAGGCTGTCTTTGGTGAACTTCAGGTGCAAAATCACTTCAATTTCATTTTTTTTAAATATTATTAAAATGAGAAAAAGTAAATACACATAGGTGTGTCCCTGGGAAATCTTTAGCACAGCAAACTTCTCAAATATTCGGAAGAGTGAAAAACATCAACAACCCAGAAATTCTAATATATAACTGAATGTCTCATCAACTGAGACAGAAGTTCTATATTTGGGCTTCATAATACAGAAACAGAAGGTAGAAGCAGTTTTTATACTTTGCAATTCATTTCTCATCTATAATTGGCATAGCTTCAAATATATACATATATACACATATATAATATATATTAAACTTTGGCTGAATTTACCATGAACTTTTATCACGAAATAGATTTCAGAATCAATTTAACATGAAAATGACATATAATGATCAGACTTTAAGACTTACTTAATAAAGTAAAAGCCTTAGTCACAAACAGGCCCACACCTGTTACCTCAACATCTGGCCATAGAGCCAAGAGGACCACCAAACATTGTAAGTCAGCTTGGAGTACAAAGCAAGAAAGACCTTGCCTCAACAGCAGCAATAATAAATTATAACTGATAATATGGTTATTATAAACAAGCAATGTGCTCCCATAAGAAAAATGCTTTTTAAAATGATACTCTATTACCTATCAAAAACAAAATAAAAACATGAGATAAAACAGTCAAGAGCATGAGATCCAATTCAACTTTCATTTTATATCTATATTTTTTGTACAGTTTATCTAACGGACCTGCATGCCTCTTAAAATCTGAAAGAGAAAATTATTCTTAAATGGACCCATACACGCAGACTTTATGACTCAGTATTTTTAAATACACAAATTAGAAAAAGTTGATGGCTCCTTTGTGAATGGCAGTTGGATACTTCAAGGTCCCTTACTATTTTCTTCAAGCGGGGCAAGGTGGCACATAATTTCAATCCCAGCACTCTCTATTATGAGTTCAAAGCCAGCCTGTTCTACATAGTGAGTTCCAGTCCAGCCAAGACTACATAATGAGAACCTGTATCAAAAAATGTTTTTTCATTATCATTGTAATGATTCTTAGCTATTTTAGCAGCTTAATATGATACATTATAGTCAATTCATACTGCTCGGGGTTTACAAAGCTTGACATTTTCTAATTTCAAATGGCACATTTTCAACCTTCAGTGCTTTATATCCCCCTCCTGCTCCTCTCTTGCTGTAACTTCAATTATTATACATATGCAAAATCATCAGATGTGGCTGTTCAGATCCCTCAGGCATTTGCTGCTCATTTTCCTGCAATCTTTTATCCCCTAGGTTCTTCAGAATGAATACATTTGATAAATATGAAATTAACTTTTTCTTAATATCCCAGAGATGGTAAATCAAGTACAGTTTAATTATTGCTCACTCCAGTTAAAGAATTTTCATTTATTTTAATTATTTCATTTTTACACCTTTGATTTTCTACCTATTCATTCATTAATATAATTATTCTACCGTGTGTTTGTTTTTGTCTTTAAGTCTGTGCACAGGTGTTCACACACAAACTTTTGTCCACTAAGATCAACATCCATCACAAGCATCATCTTTATTTTTCTCTTTACCAAAGGCTACGTTATTCTTGGACATCTCTAAAATAGATTTTTAATCATGTGTTACATTGTAACAACAAAATGTGGCTAATTTAAACTCAATTTATGTTTCTTTTTTAATTTATTTTTTATTACAATGTATTCACTTTGTTTCCCAGCTGTAGCCTCCTCCCTTATCTCCTCCCCCGTTCCACCCTTCCTCTCTCTTCTCCCCCCTATGCCCTCCCCTAATCCACTGATGGGGAAGTCCTTTTCTCCTTCCATCTGACCCTAGTCTATCAGGTCTCATCAGGACTGGCTGCATTGTCTTCCTCTCTGGCCTGGCAAGGCTGCATCCCCTCCCCCACAGGGGTAGGTGATCAAAGAACCAGCCCCTGAGATTATGTCAGATCATGTCAGATGTCAGTTCCTGTTCCCATTACAAGGGAACCCACTTGGACACTGAGCTGCCATTGGCTACATCTGTACAGAGGTTCTATGTCATTTCCACACATGGTCCTGGGTTGGAGTAACGGTCTCTGTAGAGCCCCCTGGGCCCAGATTTTATCTTTGGACCCAACCAGTAAAAACATCAGCTAAACAATAAGAACTGATTTGTGTGTTGCTAGGATGAGTTTAAGAAAGGCCCGATGTAGTCTCCAAACTCTTCCAGATGGCTGTTAAAATCTGTTTCTCCTCCAGATTCTGCTGAGAACTAGTTATAATTTTAAGGTAGAGAGAGTGCTTTACACCAGGAAGCTGCTATGGTTTGAATGGCTGCCCTGCAAATTTCAAGAGCTGAAAATGTATGGGTTTAACATGCATTTTGTTAAGGTATGTTAACAAATGGCTTTGATGAGATTAACAGGCTGCTCCCGATTCTGACTGTGGACTGGATGGGAACGGCTTCATAAATAAGTATGCTCCCTTCCATCCACTGCCACAGAAGATAGAGACTCCTCCTCCTCCAGACACAGAAGCACTCAAGGCACCATATCTTGTCATAAGAAGAGACTTAACCAGACAGCTGAATCAGGCAATGTCTAAATCTCAGGTGTTTCTCAATAAACAAACATTACAAAAAGGAAATTCAGTTCCTTATGAATTTCAACCTCAGGTATTTTCTTATAGTAGCAAAAGAAAGTAAGGCTGGGGTCCTTGCTCTAAAATTATGAAAAATGTTTCTCAACTGGATGGCTACAATGCTGTAAATATGCTTGGGCCAGTGCTCCAAACTCCACTAGAAACGTTTAAGGCAGGTGTGGCCATTTTAGAGTCCCAGCACATTCTTCACTAACAAGACCCAGTCTCACTGGCCAAGACATTTAGGCACACACCTGTGAGAATTCTGAACCCTGCTTTCTGCAGCTTTTCCTCCATGCTTTATTTCAGCCTCTTCGGAGCTCTAACCTCTGACCTCTGCCTTTCTCCACTAGAAGACACTAGGGTTTCTGCTAACATTTTCAGTCCTTGTCACATAGTCACGACATTGTTGTTAAACAGAAAGCCAGAGTAAATGTGAAGCTCTTCTTACAAATGTCTTCCTTCAGAGCTTCCTGTCCAGCTCTTGAAGCAGCTGCCCCAAGTTAGTACAATCTGTAACTTTTTTGTGGAAAGAGGATACCCAATGCTGACAACAGAAATTATCCTCTATGTCACCTTAAAATGTCCTTTTCCCTCATTATTTCAATTCATAGTTCTTCTCTCCTTAAACCCAGTTTGGATATTTTGAATCTGGGTTAAATACATATAAAATGCTAAAAAAAAAAAAAAGGATATATAGTTAGCTGGGCATAGCACTGCATGCCTTACGCCAACATTCAGATGGCAGAGGAGAAAACATTTCCGATTCCAGGGCCAGGCTGTGCTATACATTGAAACCCAATGTTTAAAACAAAAACAAAAATAAACCCCAAATCTTAGAAGTTTAAATATTATAATCATGACAAAAACATTATAAGTCATGTAGTTTATAACATGACCAGAACTGTCTTCAATAGAACTTTCACTGTGTCAGTGAAGACTGATCATAAGGAAACCATCCTCAGAGCCTGCTGCAGAGCTGCCTCCATTCTTCCTTCCTGTGCATTACCTTCCTATTTTCACTCAAGTCAAAATGAAAATAGGCAACCCAGAACACTTAGGTCATCAGAACACTCCTCTTTTGCCAAGTCAAGTATCGATTTGCTTGCTTCTTTAAAGTTTATAGAAACATCTATCTCTCTCCAGGGAGACATAAGAGGTTTAAATGAGAAATTAGTATGAAGAGAACCACATTTACATTTTTAAAAACTGTTTTCATAAAGTTGATAGTCTCACAAAAATTGCAGATATTTGCTGAGCACAGAGTTCTCAACTGACAGATATTAGATATACTAACATAAACAAATGCTTAGGCCTACTCAAGGGCAATTTAACTCTGATGCCTAGGACCTAGGGGTCATAGTTGTTTTAAGGGTCCATAACACCTTTTGAATTATCTTCAAGTGTGAAGAATAATTGAAATTAAATATTTAACACCTGGTATTAATAATACACCATCAGAGCCATAAACCCTAATTATGTGTTTGTAGTCTGACTGGAAAGATATAATACAATAGATAAGTCTTCTCAGAGTTGACAGCCACTTCACTCTTTGACTATACCTGACTGATTATAGAATGTGAGACCCCAGTATTTCCAACTGGGATAGGTGGGAATTCTTTCTTATTGGTTCTCCCCAGGTACCTATAAATCTATCCCAAATGCTTCCTACACACACACACACAAGCACACACACACACACTTTTATATTCATAGGAATTTCATTCACTTTCAAAGTAGTTGTGTGCACCAACAACTGGAAAATATTGGGAAAACAATACTCTGGGTAACCAGACATCTCCAGATGTTCAAGTTCCCGCATGGTTTTATAATCACAGCTGCAACTCATCTGATTTACAACTGCTTTCTATAATTCGGAAATGAACCTGTTATGTCAGAGTCCTCAATCTTTTGAAGCATCAATAAAGCCACAAGTTCCCATCTAGGTGATGGCTTCCAACCACAGCCACATGCAGAGAGAAGATATAATCACTCCAGGAACCCACAAGTCTCCAACCTTAGGTGAATTAGATGTTTAGATTTTGCAGGTCTTTTCAGGTTCTCTTAGTTACTTCTCATTCAAGGTTGCTCAAATAGATTTTGTTTTTCAGCTTCAAATCACCACAGCTTCTTAGTAATAGAAAGTGTTTTAAATAACCAATTTTCGTTGTTTTTTTTTTTTACAAAGAAATATTAGGACAACAGTATGTTTTCAACTTCATAAAAGGAAACTAATGTAATGTAGGCTTGGAATATTGCAACAATGGCATGCTTCTAATCACAAACCTACAACTTCATCCTTTTGCTGATGTTAAATGAGGTCAGCTTAATAAGACCTAGGTCTTCATTCCAGCGCCACAATCGGTATATTCTCACTGGCAACTGACTTTGCCTACGTCTAATCTCCTCAGGTACACATATAAGTAAATAGATAAGCCACCACAAGTTACAAAAGACAACTGTCATTAAATGATCATTTTTCTGAGAAGAACTTGGCAACTTTTTTAAATAACTTATTTCAATGTGGCAGCAGACACTTACAGTACCAGTTAGTTAAGTAGGTGTGGCAGGAAGATTATTTGACTTCATGAGTGTGATGCCACCAGACTAGAAAACATAGTGAGACCCTATCAATAGAAGAAAAAACAACAAAAATGCCTACTATTTCCATTTTTATATTATTATGATAACAATATATTCTTAAATGTTATAGGCCTGATCTCCATTTTCACACCTGTATTAGTCATAAGTTTTGACCAATTTTTTTGGATAGGTAAGTGTTTTATATGTCAGTCTTCCAAGTTTCCCTGGATTACAGATTGAAAGGTAAAAATGTATTAAATCACTACTTTTAGAGTGGTTCAATCACTGACTAGCCCTTAAAGCTGCTCACAATCAAAGAGGTAAAATCAGTTTCCATCATGCATGCCAGGGCATCTGATTATACTCTAAAGGGGAAGCACAATAAGACTGCAAAGGCTCAGATAGTAAATAGATTGGGCTTTGTGCGCCCAGATGTCTCTGAGGCAAACAATTTGTATTATGTGGCTGAGAAAGTAGCCACATGCAAGTTGTAAACAAATGAGTATGGGTAACACATAGATGAAAAATATACACATTTACTCTAAGTTAGTCATTACACAATGTGTATGAACGTGTGCTTAAAACACATACACATCAATACATGTATACGCTTTTTCTTATTTTTAAGTAGTAAAATATTTTAAGGTGCTAGGGATCAAACACAGGGCCTGATGATTACTAGGCATGTGACGCTTCCAATGAATCACACCCTGAGCTATAATTTTAATAATTTTACAAAATAGATTTAAATACTGTTTCAAAATAAATTTAAATAGTGTTTTAAAGAGGGCTGGAAAGACGTCTTACCAGTTAAGAGCACTAGCTGCTTTTAGAGAGGGCGTGGGTTAATTTCCCAAAACCTACAGACTAGCTTATAACCAACTCCAACTCCAGTTCCAGGATATCTGATGCCCTCTCTGGCCTCCAAGGGCACAACCATACACACGGTGCACATATACAGACATAAGCATTCATGTCAATAAGATAAATCTCCAAGCATTTGTCTAAAATAATAAGCTACCAGCTGAATTTGCCCCCAAACCCTAAGTCAGCGCCAACCACTTCCACTCTAGAACACTGCTTCTCAGCCTACACAATTGCACGGGGTTCTTAGTGGACATTCTGAGTCAGGTGGGTGGGTCTAAGATTCTAAAGTCACACGTGTCTCCCACATGGTTAGAGTTGAAGGGCTAAATAAATGGTTTGGTGGTTGAGGGGACATGCTGTTCTTGCAGACCTGTCTTCAGCTCCTAGAACAAATGTTATTGCAGCTCACAACCATCTATAACTTGAGCATCAGGGTCCAATTCTAGCCTCAGCAGACAATAGCTCTCATGTACACATACCCTGACAGAGACATATATGCATAAAAATAATTTAACAAAATCTTTTTGTATTAAGTTGAACCTCAGCACAGAATGGTTTTTTATTTTTTTTGGTAGCAGAAATTTAATAAAGTCCATGTGAAGAGGGCTCCTCTCGATTTCATAGCTGTGATAACTAAAACTGTCATATAGCCAATACAGAGTTAAATATTTCTGTAATGAGCACATAAATAAAAAAGGGAAACATTTTTAATACAATGCTAAGCTCTTTTTCATATCATTATGATGTTACCTGTATGGACTTATCACTCATATATCCACCTTAATAATAAGTTTACTGAAAGTAACAGTGCCTTTGGCATTATAGGTTTTCTTCTAAATATTATTCAGTTAAATCACAATTGGTATTTATAGACACTAATCTTAGAAATTGATAAATCACTCTTAAGAACTGAAAAATTCATTCGAATTACTCTTCTATGCTCATCCACCACAATCATCTTTTATCTGCATACATCTACCGTGCTTGTCATACATCAAGGCCTTACGCATTCTGCTTTCCCAGATTAAGAGACACACCCCTCACTACCTCAAGTTTAAACACGATTTCACCTGGTTAGAAGCAAGTGAAGAAAACAAGTATCCTTACCCTCTCTTTCCCTATAAGCACTGAGTCTTCTTCAAAATACTTGTTGCATTTATGTTATATAATTCATTGTTTCAGAGACGATTCTTTTTATTTTGTGTACAAGTGATTTACCTAAATGTGTGACCATACCCATAAAGTGTCTCAGAGGCTGGAAGACAGCACCGTATCCTCTGGATCTGAACTGCAGATTTTTAGCCTCTGTGTGGGTGCTGGTAACACAAGCAGGTCCAAGAGCAACAAGTGCTATTTACTGCTCAGCCATCTCTCCAGCATGGACTAATTTTTCCAAGGCTGTCTATTCTCTCCATATCTGTCCAACATAGTACTTGAAATTCTAGGTAGAGCATAAAGACATTTAAGGGAGATCCATGGAATACACTCAGGAAAGAAAGGGGTTGGAGTAGCATTATTTGCAGATAATATGATAAGATACATAAATAACCCCAAATTTTAACCAGGGAACTCCTACAGCTGATAAACCCCTTCACCTAAATGACTGGATACAAAATTAACTCATCCCCTATCAGGGACTAGGGAAAGGGTGTAGGGGGAGAAGAGGGAGGGTGCATGGGATTGGGAGAAGACGAAGGAGGGGCTGCAGCATGGATACAAAGTGAATAAATTGTAATAAATAAATATATAAATATAATTCAATTTAAAAAAGCAGCCATCAGAAGATGGAAAGAAGACCTCACGGTCACGGATAGGTACTAATAACATAGTAAAAATGGCCACCCTACCAAAAGCAATCTACAGATTCAATGCGATCCCAATCAAAATCCCAAGACCATCTTTATAGAACTTGAAAGGACAATACTCAACTTCATATGGAAAAACAAGCAAGCTAGGGCAGCTAAAACAATCCTGAAAAATAGGAAAAATTCTGAAGATATAACTATTCCTTATTTGAAACTTCATTACATAGCTATAAAAACATAAAAAGACATATAATTAATCAATGAAATTGAATCAGAGACCCAGAAATAAATCTACACAATTCTGGACACCTGACTTTTGATTTTTTTTTCAAAAGGCAGAAATACACAATAGAAAAAAAAAAAAAAGAAAGCATTTTCAACAAATGGTGCAAGTCTAACTGGATGTCATCATGTAGAAGAATGTGAATAGATCCATATTCATCACCCTGCACAAAACTCAAGTCCAAGTGGCTCAAAGACCTCAACATAAAACCAAATGCACTGAACCTAATAGGAGAGAAAGTAAGGTATAGCCTTGAATGCATTGGCACAGGAGATAACTTTCTGAACAGAACACTGATAGGGCAGTCACTAAGACTGACATGCTTAAATAACCTCATGAAAATGAAAAGCTTTGAAACACTGCTAGGTAGAGTCTTTCAGATGCCTTTTGTGGTCTCATAACCAAACCCTCGGCAGAGTGCAGGGAATCATATGAAAGAAGGGAAGTTAGTATGATGTGGAAAGGATAGGAGCTCTACAAGGACCAAACATATCTGGGCACAGGGTCTTTTCTGAGACTGACACTCAACCAAGGACCATCTATGGATATAACCTAGAACTTCTGCTCGGATGTGGCCCATGGTAGCTCAGTAACCAAGTAGTTTTCCAAAGTAAGGGGAACACGGACTATTTCTAACAGGATCTCAAGGGCAGGCTGTTTGGGAGGAGCAGTCTGTTAGGCCACAGAGGAGGACTTTGCAGCCAGCCCTGAAGATACCTGATAAAACAGGGTCAGATGAAAGGGGAGGAGGTCCTCCCCTATCAGTGGACTTGGAAAGGGGCAGGGAGGAGACCAGGGAGGGAGTGTGGGGTTGGGGAGGGAATGAGGGAGCGGGATACAGCTGGGACACAGAGTTAACAAAATGTAACTAAAAAGAAAAAAATAATAAAAAAAAAGAAAAAAAATGCAAGAAAAAAAAAAGAAAATGAAAAGCTTCTGTAAGGCAAAGGACAACATCAATAAGACAAAATGGTACCCTACATAATGGAAAAAGATTTTCACAAACTCCACATGTGATAGAGGGATAATGTCCAAAATATATAAAGAACTAAAGAAAATAGTCATCAACAAACCAAATATATATATAATTTAAAAATGGGGTACATATCTAAAGAGAGAATTCTCAACAGAGGAATCTCAAATGGATGAGAAATACTTAAAGAAAGGTTCCACATTGCTAACCATCAGGGAAATACAAATCAAAACCAAGTTGAGATTACATCTTACACCTGTTAGAATGGTTAAGAATGAAACACAAGCACACACTGTCGAGGATGTAGAGCAAGCAGAATACTCCTCCATTGCTGTTGGGAGTAAAAATTTGCACAGCCACTATGGACATCAATATTGCAGTTCCTCCGAAAATTGGGACTCAGTCTACCTAAACATTCTTATATTTTTTGAGTGTTATATATAAGTCCATATATCCAAAGGATGTTGCACTTTACCACAAGGATAATTGCTCAAGTATGTTCATAGTGGCTTTATTCATAACAGCCAGAAACTGAAAACAACCTAGATGTCCCTCAACAAAAGAATGGATAAATTAAAAATGTGGCACATTACACAATGGAGTATTACTCAGCTATTTTAAAAAGTGACATCATGAAATTTTAAGGTAAATGGATAGAACTAGGAAAAAAAATCATTCTGAGTGAGGTAACCCAGACCCAGAAAGACAAACATGGTATAGTGAATACTACCTGCTGGGAGCAGATGCAGAGACCCAAACATTAGGTGGAGAGAAGCACCAATTTGGAGGTTTCTATCAGGTCCCTCCCTCCCTCCTGTAGCTCAGCAAGCCCCTACAGAAGACAGGGAGGAGAAACTGTGGGAGCCAGGGGGTCAAAGATACCAGGAGAGCAAGGCCCATGGAATTGGCTAAGCACGGATCACAGAGGCTCACAGAACCTGAAGCAGCTATTGAAGAGCCTGCATGGGTCTGTGCTAGGCTGTCTGCATATATGTTATAGTTGTTGGCTCAGTGTTTTATGGGACTCCTGACAGTGGGAGTAGGGGTGTCTCTGACTCTCTTTCTTATTCTTGGGACCCCTTCCCTCCTAATAGGCTCACTTGCCCAGCCTTGATGTGAGGGCTTATTACTGGTCTTTTTGTATCTTATTATGCCATATTCAGTTTATGTTCCTGGGAGGCCTGTGCTTTTTTAGGAAAGATGAGGTTGAGGGTGGACCTGTGGGAGAGGAGAGGTGGGGGAGGGGGAACTGGCAGGAATGACTGGACATAGGGATAATACTGTATAAGAATAAATAGATAAAATAACATAAAACTTCACTTACCTACTAGTGTGTTCTCTCCTAGAGGTAGAGAACTGTACTTCTCTTATTCACCACTAAATCTCTACCAATAGCACAGTCCTGTCACATTTGAAGATAAGCACATTCATTGATTGAATAAACATGTTTATGCTTATATACCCAGTTTAACAAATTCATGATGTGACACAGCATGGCCTTCAGTTTCTGATTCTCCTGCTTCAATCTACCGAGGGCTAAAATTACAGAACTGTGCCACTATACCTGTTTTACACAGTGCTGGATTTCAAATTCAGGGCTTCCTGTATTCTAGACAAACACTCTATCAACTGAACTACATCCTCAACTACTTGCACTGCCTTTTATCTAAGTGGGCAGCAGCCAAGTTTATACTTTGTGACATGGCCCTTTGACTACTGCATGATTTCATAATCAGTGACAGTGTGACACAAGCTGCTCTGCATTCTCTTTTCAGGGAGTTTTGGAATCAGAACTAAACTCTGATCTCTCCACCTATGCTGGCCACTCCAACTGAATAACCAGAGGGTGGTGGTGGTGTGAGGGCCTTGTGAGGGTGCCGAGTGTTTAGTTTACAAAGAGGAAGAGGAAGAAGAGGCATAAATGATGAGAAGAGCATTTGCCTAGGTTCCTAATGATGGGATTGATAGCACATTTCAAGACCTCAATGAGCCGTGTTTTTCAGAAGTTATCCCAAGAGCCTTCTGCATTTGTATTTTGGGATAGATTGAGATTGGTTTCTGATAGTTACAAACAAAATTAAGTTGAAATAAGAATACTCGTTGGGGTAAGCATTCACTATACACAGAGGCAAAATTGTAACGACAATATGTCTCAAAAACTGAAGAATGGAAAATATTATGTAATAAAGACTTTAGTAAATATATTATTATTATGAAATATTATTAATAAAAATATGGAAATGAAAGATTTATATGAAGACTAACATATCCTGAAACAAAGACTTCTACAATTACTCTGGGGAAACATTTGCCAACAATGGACACTTCAATAATATTCAAGATATTTTTTCTTAAGTGGTTTACCATAAGCATATTTTTTAAACTAAAAAAAAATCAATAACTTGAATGAAGTAAAAGGTAATGAATTATAGGTAAATATTTCTTTTGCCCAAGATAAAAAAGTACAAGAGCATGAAATGGTAGATAGTATGTAGAGTAGATGCATGTGAAGTTGAGGATAAAATAATATGAAAATATCACCTGCCATCCTACAACTTAACATACATGGAAGAAAACAGAGCAAAATAGATCTGAACCAATAAATTCTGTAAGACTCTCCTACGAACTTATCACTTCAAAGTGTGAATCAATTCTGGTGACTCCTACAGTCAATTAATTCGGTTAATTATAAAAACCCTTGTAGTTAAGTAATCCACTCTTCTTATGAAGTTATAATGTAGTGGAAAAAAATCTGGAAGTTTCTTTCATACTGCAATTCAAAATATTCATTATTTTCCAGGCAGAAAATGAAAATGTCAAAAACAGTTTTGCTGTAGATATTTAGTTGTTTTCTGCCAAATTAATGAAAGGAAAATATTGCACTTTGAATCGGTTAATTACCATGAACCCTTCTGCAAAGGCTCCTGTTTGCAGAGTGAAGCCAGCTTCAGTTGGCACACCTCCCTCACATTCATGGAAACCACACTATAGGCTCCACTGTGCTCAAGAGACATTCGGTTTTTGTCATCATTCACCAGCTTACTGATCAGTCCTAACCACTCTGCATTGAACTGTCTGGACACACTGGACAAAGAGAAAGCAATTGCACAACAGGATGCAGCACATTTGCGGCTCTGAGAGTCTAAGAACTAGCTTCAGAGTACACAATGAACAGATACCATGATTTCTACACCTTCCAGAAACTACATGCACTTTCAGAAAAATCCTCAGTGGCAATGCTACTTAACAAACCCTCCAGGAACAAAACACCAGATGGAAGGAGATTCTAAAGATGATCATTAGATACAAAGGTCAATATTTGTATAGTTCACATTTAAGTATTATGACCAATAAAAAAGAGCAGGAAGACTAAGAACTTAATTCCTAAAAATTCTAGCCAAAAAAATTTTAAATATTAATTAAACAATGCAGTGGTAATATGACATAAAAATGTTATATATGCCTTTAGAGAAATAGCAGCTAGTCCATGGGTACAACAAGGATATTTAAAGGGGTTAGAAACTATAAAGACAGAATAAAAATAAGCAAAAACAAGACAGGGAAAAAGCAACACGATTTTTAAAAAGATGAGACAATAACAGAATGCTAAAAATTATTACACTGTGTGAAAAAGAATATTTAAATTAAAAGGCATAAAGTAACAAACTCCTGGAAACAAAAGGCATAACATGTCACTTCAAATGTGAATACAGTATGGCCCACAAAGATTAAAAGCAAAAGTATGAAAAAAGACACAGCATGCTAACTCCAGTCCAAGAAACTTTGAGCCGCTACAACACTATCAGAGAAAAGCCACTACAGAAAAGAACTGTTAGCAGAGATAAGCAAAATAATTTCATGATGATAGTTATTAATTTATAAAAAAAAATCAAATAATTAATTCTAAATCACTATGCACATAAATACTAAGCTTCAGAACACAAACACATGAAATAAAAGGATAGGTTAATATATATGTTATTCTCACCATAAAGCAAGCCTCAAATTTTAAAACGTCTAAAACCACATAGAGCACAGTATCTACTAACAATTATCTAAATTAAAAAATAGTAATAGAAAGTTCTTTGGGAAAACACCAAATACTTAATTAAACACAAAATAATTAATATAATTCTAAATTACCAAAGGGTCAAAGAAAAATCAAAATTGTAGTTAGAGCTATTTTAATTTGAATAAAAAGGTAAACATACTATATCAAAATGAATGTCACAGAAACATTATTAACAGGGAAGTTTGTAACACTAAATAGATATTCTATTTAGTCTTATTGGCCTAACCACATCAAATTAAGATAAACCAAAAAGAATATGGATGATAGAGTTTAAGGGGTGAGAAAAATAGTACAGAAAAAAAAATTAAAGTGGAATTCATTTATTTAAAAGATCAGTAAAATTCCTAAACCTAAAACAAACTGATCAGAAATTCAAGTTACAAACAAGCAATTTCACAACTGAAAAGTGTTTTTTACTACAGAATCTATAGATGATATGGTTAGAAAAACTCTATGCCAATAAGTTTGACAATGTAGATTACTTTTTTAAAATCTCAAATTGAATGTACTTATGAATAAACAAAGAAAACCCCAACAAGAGACAAATTTTCTCTACATTCTACCATATCCTTAAAAAGAACTAATGTCTACACTGTCCCCTAAAATAGTTCATTCTATGAATCCAGTGTTAGGCTGATGCTAAAAAAGATATGGGAGTAACAACAATAACACATCACGCTCACGCATAGGAAGTAACTTTCTGAATATATATCGCTGCATGATTTGACAAATGGCATTTCATCAACTTAATCAGCTTCTGAAAACAATAAAAGAAATAAATAACAAAGTGAAAAGACAGCCTACAGGCAAACCCAACTAGTATCAATAATATAAAAAAGTCAAGACATTAAACACCTTAAGCAAACAATCTAATCCAACCAATAACTGGGCAAATGATCTAAACAGACACCTTTCAAATGAACTACAAATTGCCAATAAAATCACACGTAAAGTGCTCAAAATCTTATCAATCAGGGAATCTCCTACACTGAGATTCAAAAGCCCCTCTGTCAGAATAGCTATCATCAAGAAAGGGGTTGGGGGAGGGAGATGCTGTTGGGAATGTAAAAGTAAAAAACATTCAACTCCATTGTTGGTAAGAATGCAAATAAATGCAGATATTATGGAAATCAGCATGGAGGTTCTCTAAAAACATAACTACCCTGAGACTGACACTCAACCAAGGACCATCTATGGATATAAACCTAGAACTTCTGCTCGGATGTGGCCCGTGGTAGCTCAGTAACCAAGTAGTTTTCTAAAGTAAGGGGAACAAGGACTATTTCTAACAGGATCTCAAGGGCAGGCTCTTTGACCTCTGCCTCCCCCCCCCCCCAGGGGAGGAGCAGTCCTGTTAGGCCACAGAGGAGGACTTTGCAGCCAGCCCTGAAGATACTTGATAAAACAGGGTCAAATGAAAGGGGAGGAGGTCCTCCCTATCAGTGGACTTGGAAAGGGGCAGGGAGGAGACCAGGGAGGGAGTGTGGGGTTGGGGAGGGAATGAAGGAGCTGGATACAGCTGGGACACAGAGTTAACAAAATGTAACTAATAGGAAAAATAAAATTAAAAAAAACCATAATTACCACATAATTCAGCTATTTTAGCTTTGCTTATATACCCAAAAAATTCAAAGTAGTGAATTCTGTACCCATGTTTATCAGCGCCCTGTTCACAATAGCTAAGTAATGGAAATAACCACATTCCCATCAACTGATTATCAGATAAAGCCAGTGTAATGTATATAAATAACTGACTCTCAGTTCTTCAAGAACTGAAATTACGTTTGCAAAGAAATAAATGAAACTAAAATTATGATGTTAAGTGAGATAAGCCAACCTTAGACAGACAAACATTCCTGGGCTTTTTTGGGGGCAGGGGGGATTGTTTTGTTGTTGTTTTGTGTTTTGCATATGTAGAGTGGGTGAAGGGTTATATAAGTAAAAGAGGTTCTATTAGAATGTGAAATGGGTATAAAAAAGACTAACTAAGGCAATAAAAATGAGCAAGTATATTATGTGAATAACAAATATTAAATAACAAATAAGGAAAAAAGAGGCCATTAATTTGAAAGAGATCAAGGATGGTTTTGTGGAAATTTTTGGAGGGAGGAAAAGGAAGAGGAAATGATATAATTTCATATAATATCTAAAATAAAAGAAAATTTTAAAAGTCATTGAATACAAATCCTCATCTCTGCAAGCTTTTTTATTTACTTGTGGTGTTTTTTGTTTTGTTTTGTTTTGTTTGAGGGAAGATCAAGTAGCTCAGGCAGGCCTCACTTTATTGAACAATCGAAGATGATTTTCATCTCCTGATCCTTTTACCTCATCTGGGATTACAGACATGAGCCATCAAGATGGACTACTGTAAGCATTTTTGAGTAAGTATTGGTATGCTAATTTAAAATTCCACTTGGAGATACAGAAGACTTAGACTAGCCAAAACAACTTGAAGGGAAAAAAGAAAACAGACTACTATTATCTGATTGAAGACTTTTTATAAGTTAGCAATAATCAAGATAATATGTTACAAAGATAGACAAACAGAAAAAAGAATTTCAAAATTGACCCGCACGAAAACGGGGAACCAATTTTCAAAAAAGATACAAAGGCAGGGATTGAGTAAAAATAGTCTTTTTAATAAATAATGTGAGAACAATTAGATATCCATACTTTTTAAATATGAAATTAAGAGGAATACATACATGAAATGCTAAAATAAAAATACTGTATTACAAAAATAAAGTCTGATATTACCTTATACTGTATACAAAAATTAACCCAAAAGGATTTCATATTAACATATTAACAATTATGAAGCTGATATATATGCTATTGAGTTTCAAAGCCCAAGGAAATGGATAATAGGACTATTCCTATCAGAGTTGAAGACTGACATTAAAGATAATCAATTATGCTAAGATAAATTACCATGTAGCAAATTAGAATCAGAGACTTAAGTATGAATTCACAAATAACGAGAGTAAAAATGTGTAATTGCAGAAATAACTACAAATATAGGTATAGGAAAGCTACATGTATTTTTTGACTCTGTCTAGAGAACCTCGACATAAAACCAGTAGCAGTAAATAAGCTAACCACCCAGAGTGTGGACCTTGGTCTATAAAGAACATGCTCAAGAAGTACAAACCAGGGACCCTTTAAGAAATGATTGCAAGAGTTCTAAGCCACTAAGACTATGCAGTGAAATATTGTCGATAGATAGATAGATAGATAGATAGATAGATAGATAGATAGATAGATAGATAGATAGATAGACAGACAGAACAATGCCCCCCCCCAAAAAAATGAGAAATGATTGCAAGGACAAAACACAGAGAATGGAAATAATGTCAGAATGCAGATACCTCAAATCAGTAAGTAAAAGAGGCTAGTAAGTCAAAGGAACCATGGGGCCATCTAAAGGTCTCCCACTGACTTAAGCCACAGCAGGTTGGGTATTACAGTTAGTGACTAACATAGAACATGAATATGACCTCAGGTCTGAAATAAATATATATGGTTTCACACTGACATAATAAATAATTAAGGAAGAAAAAATAAATCTTAGAGGATTTTAGATAATTTATGTAGATACGTCTCTATATAAGGTGTAATTACCTTCTCTTCATTCCCTTTACTCCTAGGATATACTTAGTGACTTACTTCCAAAGAACATAATATGGAAAGGGCAAAAATAGTAAACTTTATACTCAGATAACCAAGAATAAACAAGAGTGACAAGGCATATTGATGTCCTTAGCCCTCAACTCTACCCTAAATACAAACACACACATACACACACACACACTTCACCCCAATTACAATATGATGAGAAGGGCACTTTGTCAGGTGAGTGGAGGAGTAGAGTCACACTATAATAAACATGCTTGGCTCAAAATCCTGTTGCTTCTATCTTCTAAATATTGGTATTCCAGGCATGCACCCTGACACTTGATGAAAGGGTACTTCTCAAAAACGCATTTGAAATTATGAAGAGAACACCACACTAACCCATCTTAGAGGATTGTCTAACCAATGCATGGTCAATACTGCTCAAAATTTCCATAGTCATGAAAAACATAGGATGATGAAGAAACTGTCATGGTTCAGAGCAGATGAAGGAAATGTTAGAACTATAGACAAGGCAAAACCCAGGAAAGAAATAGCTTTAGAATAATCATTGGTAAAATCCAAATGAAGGCTGAAGTTAATTGCAATGAACAATCTGAGTGCTTAGTTTTGATAACTTCCCTGGGATTATGTAAGGTGTTAATAATAGGAGAAACTAGGTGAGGGGTATGCAGGAACTCTCTGTACTACTTCAGCAACTATTCAAGTCTAAAATTGTTCCAAAGTAAGAAGTTTATTATAATAATGGGTTACAAACTTAAGTGTAAAAGCAAAGCTACTAATCGTACTATGTAAAAGAAATTACATTTGATGTTTAGTTTGGCAAAATTATAGCAGCAATACATGAGATAAAAATCAGTAAATCTGACTGTATCAAATAAAACTTATGTTCTCTAAAAGGCATTTTATAAAAAACTATACAACTATAGAAAAACTAAACAAAAATAAATAAGCAAACCAGAATCTGAAAAGAATAATATCTAATAAAGGACTTATATCTATAATGTATATAGGACTCTCAAACTCAAAACTAACAATCTGATTAAAATGTGGTAAATATTTGAACAACCTCCAGAGAAAACACACAGATAGGCTGGGTAGAATTCACACAAACATGCCAGACATTATCAACTACAAGGAAGATGAATATAGTACCACACAGGGAGGTCGGTACTCAATGGGCTAAAAAAGACTCGGGAAGTGATGGTAAGAATTAGAGGAAGTAAAATTATCTTCTGATGTTGGCTAGAATATAAAATTAATATATTTTGAAAAACAGTTTAGGGGCTTCTTAAAATTTAAACATAGACCTGCCATTGACTCTAACCACAGTACTTCTAGGTACTTACTCAAACACAAACAAAAAACTGTTAATGGTGATAGCAGTTTTCACCAAACTAGTTAGTAACTGGATAACTGATCATTTTACACTCATGCTGGTATTAGCAAATAATGAATTAAACAACTTTGATTTGTTCATATAATACAACTCATCATTGTAAGAAAAAAACCACAAATAATATTACAAACAAAAACATAATTAGTCTTATGTTGAGTGAAAGAAGCCAGGCATAATGAACACATAATGTATGATTTCATTACTATAAATCTCAAGGAAATTTAAAGAAATCTAGTAACAGAAACAGTAACTGCAGGAGTAGGAAAACTGGACTGTCTGAGACAGCGACAGGCAGAAGAAAAAGGCTACAAATGGATCCAGGAAAACCTTGCTAATAACAGCATATTAACTATTTTGATTACAGTCATGATATCGCAAGTAGATACTACACCAACCCCAACAAACTACACACGTTAGATAGGTACAGTTTATAGTATAAAATAAGCCTCAAAAGCCATTTTAAAATCAATACTGTGGAAATACTTTAAGTCTGTATATCAGAAGTCTCAAAGTCATGATACTCTGGACACAGCAGATGAAAAACGAATTTGATGTCTCTTATTTGGCATCATAATTAATACTCATAGAAGAGACATCAAGAGGACATTGTATTGACTACATTACCAAAACACACAGATTGAACTGTCTGTGCATTTCAACTGGTTTTAAACATACTGACATATATGAAGTAGTTAATACAATGTATTAATGGGCAACTGGGTTATCGTTAACCTAAGATCAGTAAAGAAGACTTTGAAGATTTGGTTTTATGTGTATTATTTCCATTTTACAGATGTCTAGCAGGTTGAAGAATGTTAAGGGAGATCATCATATAGACACTGCTTCTTCAGACAAGGCTTTCTGGCTCCACAATTTAGTATTTGAATGTTCCTGGTTCACTGAAGAAATGGGGGTCATCTGACAACTCTTCCCTGGAAAATATTTCCTGCAAGCTCATCTGGTTTGATACTTAAAAAAAAAAAAAAAGTAATTGACCCATGTTGAGTTCTTTGAGTGCCTGCTAACTCCTTACAGTGCAAGATAAACAAAGGGCTATACCAACCATTGTCTGAAAATAAAAGGGCGAGGGTTGGGATTGTGAAGACAGTTTAGGTAGTACATGGGACAGATAAACAAGTTAGAAAAATCATAATATAGCTATATCATATCAATTCTGTAGGCTTTCGTCTCAGTGTGTCTTAATTGAAGCAACTATTTTTACCTGGCTACGTGACTGTACAATCTGTTAAAGCAGCTTATTTAATCAAAAGTAAAAGTGATACACAATTTGACGCAAAAATTTTCAAGTCTTTAAAATGGTTAGTAACCAGGATATTTGTGAACTCCTGATTGCTTGTCAAGAAGCCAAATGAAACCTTTTCATGACCTCCTCCTACAAATAAAACTATTCAGAGATCACACCATCTCAAGACACATTCTTGTTTAGTACTTTCCTTTAACGGATAATGAAACATCACAAAATGAGGGGGGGAAAAACCTCCCATCATTTGAAACTCGAGGCTCTGTTATCTTCAGTACTTTTGCTGTTTTAAATTAAAATAATCTTATGCCTGGCCAAAGTATGTTTCATTAGCATCCTAAATCATCCCAAGTTCAGCTGGAGTAACCCACAGGTCTCTTTAGTTTGAGGGGCTTCTATGGTCATCTTGCTCTCTTGCCAATGCCTGACTAGGAAAAACCTTTGGTTCTTGTTGGATAATTACTTGCAATGCCGAAGTTAAAAAGTATATATTCTCGGCGTGTGGAACCATTATTTTAGTGTACTAGAACTGTTCTGAAGTGATCTTCTGCATAAAAAAGAAAAAAAAATCACTCTTCTCCACGGAAGAAAAGGCCTCCCTGAGGAAGTCTCTCATGACGGAAGCATGTAGTGTGATTCGATGCCATAAACATGGAAGTAAACTGAAAGAATGTTCACACCTTTGCAATTTTTCTCTGAAATGCTGTCTCCTTATAGCACTAACATTTTGATTTATGCTACAAGGGCTCCATTCTGAAGAGAAACTAAAACTCGATTTTTTTTAAACACAAAGGGAGGAAAAAGCCTTTGGGTAAGATACACTGTGAGCAGCAGAGGACTTGGCTTCTGAGGGACAAAAGAAGGAACAACTTTAACCCACTTTAAATGTAATTACTTTTTCTGAAACATGATAGTAAAGTGGGAATAACTAAATGATTTCAGAGCTCAGTAATGTAAAGCTGGGTAACCGATAAGATGACAAAAATAAAAGCTTGGGCTAAGAAACCCACCAGACAAAGGAGACTACCACCTCCCAAAAGCTGATATAATTTTCTTACGTTAGCCTCAGAACATAGGCTATGCAGTTTGCTTTATTTCTTCCATTTCTACCTTGAATCTGACTACTGAGTTTCCTTTCACAAATAAACAGGCTAACACAAATGGTTAATGATTTTTTTTTAATGTTTCCCTTTGTGATCTTTCAGAGGAAACATTTCAATCTTGCAAGATCGGACTCCTCTAAGCAGCTTTCCTATGTCCTGCACAAGCAGATACTATTCCATAAACAGAGACCATGCATGAATTAAGAAGGCTTCATGAGAGAACTGGAGTCTAATTACATAAACACACTTCCCTACAGGTAGATATAAATTTCAAAGATCTCTGAAATCTTATCTTTAAAGGCTGGCAGTCCTTTTTTAATTATGCTAAGAGTCCCTTGTCTGCTTGATCTCTTGTGAACAATTTTAATCAGGCCAGCTTAATACACTCCGTCTCACAGACAACTTAACAGAGCTCTCAACTATGAGCTAATGGGAAGACAAGGAACCAGAAGGATTTTTATTAAAAGGAAAAAATGGCTAGCCTAGAGATTTGGCCAGCAATAAAGCAAGATTAAATCATGCTTTTCCCTCACTTAGCCTACTTAACTTTAAGAACTACAGGCATATAATTAATTTGCTCTTGAGATTTACTCTGTAAATGTAAACATACTGTTTTTTTTTAATTATCTTAAAATTCACTGATTTTTAATCATTCTCTTTTTTCGTTCACAAATGGACTAATGTTCAAACAACCAGTTTTTCAGAGCCTAAGGACAGTCCCCAAATCCCTTAGAGGATTTGGATAGAGGACCTTGTATCAAATGAGTGTTAAATAGCAAAAGTGCCTGAGCAGCCTTCCCTGCACGCCTCTCCCTCACCTGTTACCGTGAATGTCCTTTACATCCTGAGGTCCTCAGGAGACATGGCTAATGTTCAAAGTCCAAATTTTCAACTGAATCTAGATGATCTAAACCTAAAAGCCACTATAAGTGTTTCCCTTAAACAACTAAATACAGAAACTATATAGATGGTTGCCTAGACCCGAGGAGTCTGCACCTAGCTAGCTGATTTTCTGCTTTGACTGCCAAACTACTCTGAAACTAAACATGGTACTTTGGTTTTAGTCTCCAATTAGTTCAGATGAGTTTGGTACCACGTTCCCCATCCCTCTGCGTCCCAGACCTTGATGGAAATCTGTAGTAGTTCAGAGCCACTTCTCAAAGAGCTGATGTGAGGATTGGGTGGCATAGACACTGGGGAGAAGGCAACACTGCACACTGTGACCACACTGTGCACGGCATATTTCCAACCGAGTATAAACAGTCTAAACCCAACAGCCACTATAACAAATGTTCCCTTAAACAACCAAATCTACAAACTCCCGACGACAGAAATGCTTCAATAAAAGCCACTGCTCTAGACTTCACGAGCCCTGGCTTTGAGATGTAATACAATCAGGAATGACATGCTCAGGTCCTCCTGTTTTCCCTGGAAACCTTGGTCAGTTTCAACACAACTGCAACTCTTTTCATCTCTCCACACCCTGACATGCTGCTCCATCCAGCTGTTCTCATTACAGGACAATCTTTCTGGGCATTTCTCTCATGCATTTGTCACTGTTCCTTCATGCACTAGAGCCCACTTCATTTACTGCTATTTCATCTTTTACCTGCTGCTTCTTTTCCTTGCTGGTTTGTCTCTTATTAATTATCATGGGAATCACTCAGCTGATTTAATACTTTTCTAGTTACATTTTTTTTAAAAGACTACCCTTTATAGTTAAACTAACAAAAATTAAAATATAGATTAACACAATTAAAATAACTAATTCTTTAAAACATTATGTTTCTGTCATTCATGCTTATTGAGTCCTATAATTCTACTGCTTGCAGTCATAAGCTTTACAAATTCAATTTGTTTGATTAAATGGCGTGTGCCAAAGTGTATATATAGAAGAGACAATATATGTTCACAAGGTATACCAAAATAAAAAATAACATTCACAATTCTTCACCGTTATTACAGGGTTACAAATATAGATGCACGTGTTCCTACAAAGCCTCTAAAAGTTATCTGATCTGTATATAAACTCCCAGGTTAATAAGCTTTCATTCTAACATCAGAAGGCAAAATCTATACAGATATTGTTCAGAACAATAAAAACTAGCTGGGAAAACTATCAAAATAAATTTAAATTGTTGGAAGATCATTGGTTCTCTCTTTTTAGTCATTTTCTTCTTTCCTCAGTAAAATATTCTCTATAGAATATAAAACTTAAAATGATTTGTGATATCAAATAAAATATTATTCCACAGATATATATTTTTCCAGAGTTCATACCTATTAATTTTCCTAATGGAGTATAAAGTTTCTTCAATAGCATAGAACTAATCTCAACATGCTTCAAATTACCATGTTTTAAGTCTTTTCCTCAGATTTTCTATTCAAGAACACATACACAAAGAGACGTATCAATTAAACTGACATAAAAAACAGATGTACTACAAGTTCTGAATTTTTTTTATTTCAAAAAATCTTAGTATTATTTCATTTAATTAAGTAAGGCATTTTTTACATTTCTGATAAACTTAATTATTACAATGACCTAATTTAGAATTACCTGTAAAAAATGGCTCAACATTTGGATTTAGAGAGCTGCAATTACATCTGGCACTGGGTTTTTGGCTTCCAGTGTTAATTTTCAGTTAAAAAACAAAAACAAAAACAAAAACAAAAAAAAAACAGGCTACTTGGAGAGATGGTTGATTCTAGAAGTGAGTTAGGAAATATTCACATTAAAATTGAAATATTCTGCTCTAGTATCAGAAAAAAAGAAAGTCCTCAATAATAATCACAATCAGTGAGGATGTATCAATGAGACAAAGAAGACAACTAAAAGAGCTCTTAATGAACAAAACGGGAATAATTTTAGAAATACAGAATTAGTGGGTGATGACTTAATAATTACAAAAGGGCACTTAGATAAGTAATTGAAAAAGCAATAAAAAAGCAGAAATCCCTTTTGTGGAAGTATTTAAAATAATTTGGTTTTCCACGCCATTGTATGGAGGTACAAGATCTCTGTCTGTCCCTTGAGTGTGGCTGTATAGTGCCACCCTTCTGGAGAACAAGGTGTGGCCATCGTATTAAGCAGCTATTTCACCTATGTCATAGCCGGGGAAACTTGTAGTAAGAGGAGGACCAGGGAATGTGGCATCTGAGAACTGCACACTGCCTATACAGCTTTCTGCAAACAAGGGCAAAGGGAAGGAGGAAGAGAGGGGGATGGAATTGCCATTGCTTTGGTTCTTTTGAGTCTTCTCCCTAGCATGCCTGTAGATGTTTAGTCCATTTTAAACTGCCTCAACGATGTTAATTCTTCACAGTACTCTAAATTAGAGTTCACTTGCACTGCAGTGGACAGCCAGAGAACTTCATGAGTTTTCCTCTAACTGCAGGCATACATACAACTTTAATAATCAATTTCCTCATCTATACTTTGGACAAGCCTGCTGGGAGGCCTCTGTTACCCTATGAAAAGAGGATCTAACCTTGGAATCAAATAATTTCACCAAAGGGTCTGCATTTACATGATTTCTGTCCTAATCACATCTGTGAAACATGAACATAGCAAGTTCTAGAGCATGGCACTACTGATGAAAGTATCAGAAAAGAGGGAAAACAAAAATAACAACTACTGGGCCCTCATCATTTGGGAAGAGAACATTTTTCATCAAATAAAGAATACAAGAAAAAATCTAATAAAAAACCATAAAAGTGTAATATATAGTATGGCTATCACTGTATATTTCTCTAACCTTCTTTTGCCACTGATGTACACTTGAAAGTTGTGCACTCTGTTCTATTTTTGTGGTTTTGGTCTGAACTTGGCAGCAATCAACTAGGGACCTGGCCTTCTCATGAGATATCAACTTCAGCATTCAGTTATCTACTCGCTAGCATTACTGTGATTTATCATTATTAAATAACTACTTATTGACAAAACTGAAGGAGGAAGTCTATTAAAACATGATTTCAGTATCAAAACATAGAGGAGTCCAAGGGATTCCCACCTAAAATCTCACTTTTGTCTTCCAGTATCCTGGTATGAAAGCACAAATTTACCAGCTTTGTAACAAAGAATGTGACAAACCAGATGATGGAAGAAACAAGCTAAGAAAACTAAAAAGTATCAATAAAGTAGAAGCCTATAAAATGGAATTATATTATAATAATTTTACACATCAAAATTCAAAGTTTTCTTATCATGAAATGCAAATTAAATTAAACAGAGGACTCAATTATTTCACAAGTGACAAAAATTGTTATGCCTAAATAGATGACTGGATGAAACTAACCTATTTGCTGTCTGTTACATAATATATTTAATATTGCTAGAAAAATACTCTTATTAAATCATCATCCTGAAATTTGTCCAATTTCTCTAAATCTGAATCACTTATCAAATAAACATGTTAGAACTACATTTTTGAAAACTATAATATATAACTTTCAGTGCTCAATTTTAGTATCCCCAGCACTAAACTTGAAGTTGATAAACTAAAATCATGATAAAATGTTATCTGTATCATTTAGTCATTTCACTCCTGTACACCTTATGCTAAGGCAGGATTTTACAGAATTTCAGAACTAATTTCTTACCTCCCTTCCCAAAGGTAGGCTTAGGGAGAATATTAGGGAATGTGGTAAAATTCTCAAGCAATACTTTACATCACTAATTCCATTAGGATATAATTATTACAGGCCACAGAGAATCTGTACCAAAACAAGCTGCACAACACTTCTCACTGCTCCCCATTCAAAGATACACATCTGTTTCTATAGTGGGAGATAAGGGAGGCTCGTGATCATTCCATTTCTTAACCCAGGGCCTTCCTGTACTGTATATGCAACAGAGAGCCAGGCATGTCTTTTAAAATCCCACCAGTCTGATGTTAATGCACTTAATGTTCTCACAGATGACTTTTCCTTAAGACAACAGGTTATAAGATGACAGGCCAACAAAATTTATCAAATCTAACACTCTTTAGTTATAACATCCAGCTGAGATTTACAATGTCTTTCTTATTTCTTTCTCTTTACTATTCATTATAGTAGTAGCCCCATGGCTGCCACTAGGAGAGTAATTGTTCCCTGGCTTTTCAAGTCATTCCATATAGTAAGGAAATGCAAATGCAGCTCCTGCCGTGAGATACTTCCTAAAGCATAGCCATGCAAAGTATCCACAATGCATTTAATGATTTAGTTACAGGTACTGACTCATGTTATATCATTATGTAGGTGGTATCTACTTCAGAGAGAACATTAGCAAATTTACACAGGAGAGTAAATTCAAGATCATGACTGTTATAAGATGGAAAATGAAGAAAGGGTCTATTTAAACACCTTATGAGATCTCATTTTATGCAATTTAAAATTTTCACTTAGTTTTAGATGTTTGTTATTTAATAAATGATATTCAGTATTTATCAAAGCAAGAATATGCTATAAGATTTATAAAATACACAGCTTCTACAAAAAGGATCAGCTTCTCAACAAGACATAAACAAACAAAACGTATGTAACAAATGTTTACAAAGCTCTTGGTAGAGCTGAAATTGTACTATTTTTAAAAGTTTGTTAAGAGAACAACAAATTATTTTCATCTTATCAGCATATTTCATTTATTATCTAATTGAATTCACCAGTTTTATTCATTTAACCCAAATTTACAACGCTCCATAAGAACATTAACAAATACTATCTCAATTAAAAAATAACATTTGTCACCTTATCTAAAATTTCACAAAATGTACTTGGAATGCAACATTTAATGGTTTTAATATCAATGCATAAAAGCCATGCCAGCATGTCAAGTCAAATTGGTGAACTAACAAATGAAATACATCTGAAAGTCTTCTCAATAATGATGTAATTTAGAGCAGTTTTAGATATAAGGGTTTTGTTTATGATGAGGTAAATTTGGTTATTGTCTGTTTCTTCTGAGGTATGTCACCCTGACCTGAAACTTGCTATGTAGCTGAGGGTGACCCTGAACTTCTGATCCTCCTACCTCTACCTCCCAAGTGCTGCAATCACAGGTATGTGCCGCCATACTCAGATTTCCTGCATAAGCCATACAGGGCAGGTGAGGTTTCATGGCCTTAGCAGGTTGGGATGATACAGAGGATATGTTCCAAGCCTGGAAATTGGGAAAGAAGAAGGTGGAGTAGAATGCACATGAGCACTAACTTGTCTAGTGTGAGTATAGTGTATACTCCACATACTCACTTTTCCTGAGTAGTGTATAGAGTATAGGATCAAGCCTGGGCCTTGTGCATGGGAGGCAAGCACTCAATCACCTGATCTAAAGCCTTGTCAAGAAAATCATTTTCTGCTAGGCAAAAATATAAATAGAATTAAGGGAATTTTTTGTTTAATTTGTTTGTTTTTTGAGACAGGTTCTCTCTATATAGCTCTGGCTGTCCTGGGACTTTGTCTACAAGACCAAGCTGGCCTCCAATTCACGGAGATCCGCCTACTGGCTGAGGTTAAAAGCATGAGGCCCCAGACTAGGAAGGGAGAAATTTTACATTTGTTTTACCATAGTATAAACAATCATCCCTTTTCCAACCTCCAAACTTACCTCAGGAGCACATCCTGTGCTCCTCTCGTTGAGGAGAGGAGTCCTCTCTTTACTATTGTTGAGTCCTGTAGACACTACCCTACCTGCACCTTTCCCAGTGCCTGGGTTTGACCTGGCTCACACATCCTGTGTGTGCGATAGCCCAGTCTGAAAGTCTGCCTGACCCTATGCAATATATCACCCACCCTGCAAGTCCATCAGTGACCTTCAATATAATCTGATGAGTTCCCTAGCCCCTAGCCTGACTGCAACTTCCAAAATCACAAAATTTAGCCCAGATCGCACTTGTTACACACTGGACTAGTGTAGTGAGTCCTGCACACTCTGCTTCACCTGCCCTTTCCAGTCTCCATGCATGGACCAGTCATGATGATTCTGTGCACCACCCCGCCTGCTGAGTCCACGAAAGCTCACCTTCCCATGTGACCTCCCACTCTCAGGCCCAGCCTCAGTCACACATCCTATATGTAGCCTATATGTAACAGCCCCACACCCCCAGCAGAGCTTGGAGAGAACAACTTGCACACCAGCCCAAGCAGATCCAGCCTTTTGTCCCATCACCATGCTTTCTGACTTACCAATGAATCGTATTTAACCACACCCCAGGAATTTAAAATCGACCCTGAATATATGAAGGACTGACCTACTAACTTTTCAAAACTGATCTAAAATCAACCAAGATAGGACCACATCAAGAACAAAATCAAACTCCACTCAAAAGAGGCATCCTAGAATCTCACAGCAGACACACAACTAAAACATGCCCAGGTCTTAATGCAAAACCACAAACAATATGAAAGGTCAAGATAGTATCTACCCTCAAAATCCGCTGATCCTACAGAAATGTTCTCCAATGACAATTACCTAGATGAACCTCACAAAACTTCAATAAAGAATTAAGAGTTAAAAAAGACAAAAATAACTCAATGAAGAGGATAATGAACACCTGAGTGATGTCCAAAATATATATATATATATATATATAAAGATTGGCTGGATGAAGTGATGAAAACAATTGTTTTGAGGATTTGAAAATAATTCAATAAAAAATAAATCAATAATATAAATATAGAAAAGATGTCAAGGTGAAATAAAGATGAAATTGAAGCCTCAACAAGCCAATTAGAAAATATGACAGAAAGCCTTATAGGTATATTGGATTAAACAGAAGAAAATATATCAGGATTTGAAGATAAAATAGAAGAATTGAACAACATAAGCGAGAATATGAAAAAAAAATTAAAGCACATGAAGGAACATGTGGGTAATGTGGGGAACCACGAAAATGTCCAATTATCCAATTATAAGCACATAAGAAGACTCACAAGTCAAGGGCATAGAATAATCATTTTACGAGATCATGGAAGAAACCTTCCCCAAATTAAGAAAAGATATACCAATACCATATCAGGAGGACTCCAAATAAACGAGACGGGAAAAGAAACTATGCAACATACCAAAGTTAAAACAGTAAATATACAGTACAAAGAGAGAACTGAAAGCTGCAAGGGATAAACCACAAGTCACATATAAACAGAAAACAACCAGAATGACAGCTAATTTCTCAACGGAAACCTTTAAAGCCAGAAAAACCTGAGGCGGAGCACTCCAAACTCTAGAAGAATGCATTTCCTAAGTGGATGAGTGAGAACAAACCATACACAAATGTGTAGTAAGAAATAATAAAGTAAGAAATAATAAAAATCTGGGCAGTAAGAGAGTAAGAAATAATAAAAATCTGGGCAGAAATTAATGAGGTAGAAACAAAGAAACTAAAATCTGATTTCTTGAAGATAAAGAAGATCGATAAACCCTTAGACCAGTTAATCAAAAGAAAACAGAAAAGGACCAAAATTAACAAAATCAATAGTGAACAGGGAAACTTTATAACAGACACACACACACACACTCACAAAAAATTAAGAACCCTGTTTAGGCCTATATTCCAATAAATTAGAAAATAATTGGACCAGGTTTTATATTAATCCAAACCACCAAAGATAAACCAAGAAGTGAGCTACAACCTAAACAGACAGACCCCCAAAAAAACCAAGGAGATCAAAACTATCAAAATATCAAAAAAAAAAAAAAAAAAAAACAAACAAACTATCAAATACTAACAAAAATCCTCTGACTAAAAGCAGACCAGGCCTAGACAGACTCACAGCAAAATTCTACAAGATTTTTAAAGATTTACAATAAATATTTCTTAAAGTATTAAAAAACAAAAATAGAAACAGATGCAGCACTTCCAAACTTCTCTGAAGCATCACTCTTATGCCCAAACCAGGTAAAGATACAATAAAAAAGAAAACTTCATGATGAACATAGAAAACTGATGAACAGAGGCAAAAATTCTCATTAAAATACGTGTATGCCAAATAAAAGCATATATCAAAAAGATGATCTACCACAATCAAGTTGACTTTATTATTCAAGTGTGATGATGGTTCAACATTGGTAAGTCAATGAATGTAACAAACCAGGAAAATGGCCTCATAAAAACAACACATTATCAGCACAACAGGCACAGGAAAGGCCTGACAAGATTCAACATGCCTTCATGATAAATAAATATCTCTAGAGAAGGCAGGACTGGCAGAAACCAGTGTATAATAAAATAAGTATAATACAGGCCATATATGACAAGCCCACAGCCAACACCAACATAAATGGAAAAAAGAAAAAGTTGAAGCAATCCTATTAAACTCAGAACAATACAGGGCTGTCCACTATTCCCAATCATTTTCAACAGAGTGCTTGAAGCAATAGCTGGAGCAAACGTCAAATTGTCCCCATTTGAAATTCCATCAGAAAATGTCTAGAAATAAACAACATTTCAGCAAAGTGGCAGTATATATAAATCACTTACAAAAAGATCAATGGATACACTAACTCTGATAGAAAGATTATGGATACACTTACATTCACAACAGCCTCAAAGAAAATAAAATATCTATGAATAAACTCAACCAATGAAGTGAAAGATCTCTACATTAAAATTTCTCTGAAAAAAAAAAAGAAATTTAGGATTACACTAGAAGACAGAAATGTCTCACCTTCTCAAGGATTGGTAGAGTTAATATTGTAAAAATGATAATCCTGCCAGAGGCAATTAAAGATTTAATGTAATCTCAATAAAAATCTATAGGAAATTTTTCAGAGATAGAAAAAATATTAAAATTCATAGGGAATCATAAAATGATTAAAGAGCCAAAGAAACCCAGAAGGGGGAAAAAAAAAAAACAATGCTGTGGAAAGTACCATTCCAGATTTCAAGCTATCTTACAGAGTTACAGCAATAAAAATAATGGTGCTGAGGCTGGAAAGATGGCTCAGAGGTTAAGAACACTCACTGTTCTTCCAAAGGTCCTGAGTTCAATTACTATAACCATTTATAGTAAGATCTGGTATACAGGCAGAATGTTGTATAAACAATAAATAAATCTTTAAGAAAAAAAATCAGTATGGTACTGGTATAAAAGCTGACAAGAAAAATGAAACAAAGAGAAGTCAAAACATTTAGTATACATAATTACATCCATTGTTCTATTAATATATACCATTTAGTATAACAAATATGACAGGAATAAACTTATTAAAACATATAACTCTAGAGTCTTTAAAACAACAGTAAGAGAAAGTAAAGAATAAGTTACTCAAGAAATACAACATTTTCCTGGATCATTATATGCAGTCTTATGAAAGGGAAACAAATCTATAGTAAATGAAATATTAATAGAGACTTATAAAATTTTATATGAAACCATGCTTAGTGGCATAGGCCTACAATACCAGCTACTCATCAAGACGAGGCAGAAGGATTACCATTTGAAGGCCTGCTTTGGCTACAGAATGAGTTCAAGGCCAGTCTGGACTGCTTAGTAACTCTATCTAAAATAAAGCTTAAAGAGAGGGCTATAGGTTAAACTCAGCTGTAGAGCACTGCCAAGCATATGTGTGACCCGAGGGTGGATTCATATTACCACCAGAAACTAAACCAACTTTCAATTTTAAATATGAAATTGCAAAGGACTTCAGATAAGTGAAACAATCTTGAAATTTAAGATAAAATGGAAGAATTTATACACTATCTAATGTTAAGTGTAGAAGTCATAATAATTAAAAAATAGGGTTATTGACACAGAGACACTGACAAAAATGGAAGAATAATAGACCCATATATATTTATACAGTCAATTAATTTTCAATGACAGTATCAGTGTGATTTAATGGTGAAATTATAAACTTTTAACAAATGGTCCTGAATCAACTGGAAACCCACCTTAATGTTGTATATAATAATGTTACCTAACATCATATATAATAATGATATACTTCTAAGAACAAGATTATAACCCCCCTAGTAAAACATTATACAATACAAATGGCAATGGATGAGACACTATAAAAATTTAATATAAGAACCCAAAGGAAAAATATATAAATTGAATTTTCCCAAATCAAACACTCTTATTCTTTAAAAATACAACTTAATAAAAACATATATCCCCAGATTTGAATGTAAAGATGGAAGAAGTTTTCAAAACATGATTCTACAAAAGAGCATGTATCCCAAGTATGTAGAAATATGTACACACACAATAAAGAAATGAAATCCCATTAAAACATCAGTCATTTAAGGAAAATAAAAATTAACAATGCAGTGAATTAACACTGTGCTTCACTGGCAAGAATGTACATCCATTACAACCAACATATTATCCATGACAATGTAAAATAGTACAGATACTATGGGGAACATTTGGGAATTTACTTGTAGAGTTAAGTGATTCCTTCCCATAATACTTAGATAATTTCATTGTATTAATTGATCTGGGTGAGATTTTAAAGTATATGGCCTTATACATTTTTTTATATTTATTTACTTACTATTCTATGTATAGGAGAGCTCTGACTGCATGTATACAGGCACCATGTGATTGCCGGGAATTGCCTTATACATACTTGTATTAAATTTATGTTTCAACTTTAGTCATAACATTATAAGCAGGAAACATTCTAATTCTTACCGCCTACTTCTCACAGAATAAACAGATTGTGATCTTGCCATACGGTAATCACTGTCCAGGAAAAAAACAGGAACTCCTGACTTGAGTACTGGTAAGAATGAAAGAAGACAAGTGTAAAAACTACACACCGTAGACTTCTATACACAGGCACAGTAGGAGGATGCACTAGGCTGGATTCTTGGCGCTACAGAAAAAAAGTAGAATAATCCTACCATCTCTATGAAGTTCTAGAAAGAACACAGCTTTAATCAGGAGCAAAGAAATGGGGCATAGGATCAATCTTTTGGAAAGCAATGAAAATGGCATCTCTTTCCTCCTCTTCTCTTCTTCCCATCCCACACTGAAACTCATGATTCTGACCAAATAATCCTCCCACTCAGCCTCCTGAGTATCTGGGACTACAGACACATATAACCACACTCAGATATGTTCTCTGTGTTGATTAGGACAATGTTACATGACTTGCACACTTATCAAAATGCACTATACATACAAAACTGGTAAATTACACTAAGAGTAAATTATAACCAATAAAATCAACAAGTAAAATGTAGATACAAGGTTGTGATGGACTATACTTATCAATGCCAGCACTTGGGAGGCTGAGGGAGAATTATGAATTTGAAGTCAGTCTGGGCTACAAAATAAGAACTCATCTAAACTAACTAGTTACAAGCAATCAAATATATGGTGAAGACGTATACATTGGAGGGAATGCCTGATAACTCACCTTTTGAAGAAAGAATTACAATTTGTTTAAGAAGAATAAGTAAAAATACAAATTCAAAACTGTACCAGTAGAACAGTCTCTCTTACCTCTACCATCTGTAACACTTTTTTACACTGTTTGTATTTCTTTACAATGAGCCATGTTGGGATATAAGATCTTGGCTGCTAATTAAGGTATGTAAATTTTAAAGGAATGCCTCAATAATATAGATAAATCACTTGAATGAAAATAAGTCCTGGGTTATTGTTTTCCAAAGACTTTCCTCAAAGACCTTAGAACTTGAATTCCTTAGGTCTATTCTGCAGAATATCAATAGTTCATTACCAGTTTAATACCCTACTTCTAACAATCTGACAGTTCTTATACCAATTTTATTTTGCAGCAAATACAAAAACTCAATAAATATATATTTGAGTACTAACTACAAAAGCAAAAGTATTATCCTATTCTCCAGAAGCTTGCATTACAAAGAAAAGGTGTGCACAGGACCCTTTACTTGATAACAAAAGACATCACTGACAGCGAAAGAGTGGCAAGTGACAGCAAAAGTGAAAAATTAATGTCGAAGGATAAACACCTGAGTACTTTTGACAGCAGAGTTTGGGGGGGGGGGGGGGAAATATACGGCACTGACACAGAATACATTCCTGACAAGAGGCATGCAAACAGAGGTCAATGCTGCACTTCAAACTGGCCAGTAGAGGCTGCCAGTACACAGGGACACTGGTTTCCCTCCCTACCACAAACACCAGAGTGTCCAAGGAAGTAAGCAGCACTGCTATGATCTCCATCCAGCCTCCTGGCCTCATCAGAGATTTATATGACAGCGATCATTTTACCTGCATCTCCTAGGCATGTGTCACAACCACCAAGAAACTGAGATAGACAACTTTGAGTATTTTCACACATGGTCAGTTAGAAATCACCAACTACATGTGGTTATCTCTCCAGAAGTTATATTTAGGTCACAGGAAAATGGATATTTTCACTGGAGAGTAGCTCAATTTATGGCCTTAAAAGTCTTCATTGAAAAACGACTCAGCTGTTGAAGAAAAAAAAATTCAGTTACTGAGTAGTATTAAATCATAATTCGATCTAGAATCTGGATCAATCTTAAAGGAAAACACTAACACACTTGAAATGTCTCCATGTGCATCAGTCAGGTGAGACTGTCCATCCTGCCCACAGCCAAGGAAACAGTGACACCCAAATACACCAAGTGACAATCCCTTTCCAGAATTCACTTCAGGGGTCTGCTGTACGGTTGTAAGAATCGTATGTCTGGGTCCATTTTGAATTCTAGAGCTCTGCTATTTCTTATGGAAAGAAGGTCTGCTGTCAATCACCGCACCCCTTTGTCACACAAATATGTGCTACAGCTTTCACTTATCACGCTACTGTATACAGCACAGGCAGCTTAGCATTGAATTTAAGGAGCAGCAGAAGTTAAATGCACACATTACTATTAGGGCGACAGAGGCCAGCAACTACTTGCAGCAACATTTGCTAATTATCAGCAGCTGTCAACCACGAAAACCTAAACCTATTTAAGTCAATATTAGCCTTGGACAACTGAAAAATATTTCTAATATTTTTGCCTGGTTGTTTTCTTTCTTTTCTTTTTTTTTTTTACAAAAAAAACCTCACAATTTCACTATAAAATACTAAACATTCTGAAAGACAAAGTAACAACATTGTAGAATATGAAAATTACACACTCGTATTAATAACTAACTCATTTACTAGTTCAGGAAATACTTCCTGTCATTTTGTGATGTTCATTCTGTAATTAGTAGAGACAAAATTTAGACAGATGCAGGCATCTCCATATAAATTCATATAAAAAGCATTCACATTCAACTGCTGACCATCAAGGAAAAAATTCTATTCCTTTATTTAGTGAAAAGAGAAAATAGGAACAAAGATTCCAAAGCTGAACGGCTGTAGAAATTCCCCAGCCTCATGGACTCCTGTGCTCATACTATGTTCTAACCACCAATTGTCCATTTTCTTGCCTAGTCCCATTAGGATCCAAGCAAAGAACTAACTAGTTTTAATTTTTTTTTCAAATTTAAAGATCATATCAAATGAAGAAATAATTTGTTTAATAAGTCAAAGAGAGAGTCAATATGAAAACTATAGTACTGGGACCAGAAAGATGGCTCAGCCAGTAAAGATGCAGCTGCTCAAGTCTGCTACTCAATGGAACTTATATAAAAAGCTGAATGTTGTTGCTACTGTCTACATTCCCAACACCCCCACAGCAGGATGGCAGGCAGAAACAGGAAAATTACATGGCAGCTCACTGGACAGCTGTCCTGGAACATGGAGCACAACAAAGGAAACATCAAGAGAGGCCCCATCTCAACAAGGAAGTAGAGAACCAACTGAGGAAAGCTGTCCTCTGACTGCCACACACCCCTTTATAATACACACATACACAAACAAATAATATTTTAAAAATTTACAGACTCTCCAATACTGTATTCTACAATGTACACACAGATGATTGTTCATAAATGTGGATAGAAACATTTTTTAGTTTGTTAAGAGAGTTTGGTGACTAAATGCTATCTTGGGGTTTGTTTGTTTGGGGTTTTGTTTTTGTTTTTGTTTTTGTTTTTTTGTTCTGTGGCAAGTGTTTATTTGTGCTTTGTATGCCACCTTCTGGGGATGAGTCAGACCCAATACCAAACTCAAAGCCCCAACCCCAGAGCTAAGAAGACAGCATTCTCCCTGAGTACCAACAGCTCCCATGACTCTGATGGGCATCATGACCTGGCCACGATTCTTCCACTGGTAGGATGGAGAGATTTCAAATGACCATTGCAAAACAGTTAAGAAGTGATTAATCTCATAATTATAAGACTTTCAAAACAAAGTGAGGGAGAGATTAAGAAGATATTTCCTTCCTATCAAGTAGAAAGGAAAGCTAACATGAAAAACAACTAAGAAATCATATAGTTAGGCTTTTCATGGGCCTAGAAACTTTCTCAGAACTGGAGATTTAAGCCAATTCATTTATTTTTCTTCTGAGCCCAGTAGCTCTGTTAATTCACTATAACACATGCCTTAACCTGCTATAGACAAATACTCTGTCCTGGCCCCATTTCACTGGGCAAAGCCAGTTGTCCTTCAAGGACAAATCAAAGTCCAACACAATGACAGAGATTTAATGCTCAGAATTTAGTCTGGTGCTTTACGGTTCCTGTAAATGGGCATCAACATTGTTCCTGAGGTCCTAACACTTAACTTATGTGAGCCTCATCCACCGGCAGCTGTGGCCATCAGTGGTCCCAGAGAAACCGCCTGACCTGAGCCAGATAAGGTCAGGGCTGCAGACAGTCGCCCAACTCTTCTTTACTGGCTCACACATGGTGGCCCTTCTTCCTGGCCTGCAGGAAATCTTTGGTGAGCAGCAGAGCTTTGAAGAAGAAGACTTTGACCCCAAGGTCACTCTCTGAATTGCCTTGGAGAGCTTGAACTTCTAGTGGCCACAAGGTGCATTCCCTAGGAACTTGGCTTCCATGTTGTTTTCAGGACTCATTCAGCTGTCCCTCACAGGGGCTCCCCAGGCTGCCACTTCTACTTGAGGGAGCACCCTTGGCAATAGGTCCCACCTCTCTAAGTCATGGTGTTCAAGGAGCAGCAGTCCATTGTAGATGCTGAAGTTCTTCTGAAGCCACAGAGGTGTGGATGAATTCCTGGCCCACAGTGCTAAAGTACATGTAGTTTGGAGCTAGGATGGGTTTCACTCAGCCTAGGGATTCTTTGACAAGACTACTAGGGTCTTCTTGCTGAAGAAAGGACTTCTGATCAATGAAAAAAGCTACAGAGGATGTGGAGATAATGTAAATCAGTTTTGTTGGCATCCAAAGGGGCATCCTGACCCCTTTGTCCCTTCATCTAGCGATAAAGACATTCCTATGTAGGATATGAGGACCACAAACGCAGAGATTAAATTTTAAAGGACAGAGCATTGCTATCTAATGGAGTCTGGATGCGCAAATGATAGCTGTGGCAGCAAGGATGTTGTTTTAATCTTTGCTGATGCCAAGACACACCATTCCAAAGTAGAGACATGGTTTGAGCTTGAGGTCAACAATATCTCCTGAACAATGATATGATATGTTCCCCCTGACAAACAGCTACTACGGCTGTGTCAACATTCTCAGCTACACAGAACTTATGATTGTACAGTTAGTCTATCTATGCCCATCCTTCTAACTTCATCTATTTCAATTTTAACCCCATGGCAAGATTTCCTAAGGAAGTGCAGGTACTTTGGTCAGTTTCTAGGATATGGATGAGGTACTGTGTGGAGAGTGCTTTTCTACACATTTTCAGCCTGAGGAAACTCAGTTTTAGCCACAATGTGAACATGGTGCCATAACTCAAACACAGGAACTGGAAAGTACAGTGTGAGTCCCAGACCTTCACTCTGACTTAGCATTCCTAATGGTTTATGCTGGCATATGCCTGTAATGACAAAGATGGCAAATATGACAGTAGTCAGGAAGCTGGAACTGTGAAGCAGTTTTGGCTTACTAATGATTTCCAGGAGGAGAACCTGAAGAGGCCCAGCATAATTCCCCACCTTCCTTTTAAGTTTGGTTTATTCTTTTGGAAACTGTGGGTACCCTACATGATTGTAAATTTGAATAAAACACAAAAATCTTTGGTTAGGGTGTCCATCTCTTACCCACCCTGTTCTGTGATGCTTAGGGTTACGCCAACCTTGCCCACAGTACACATGAATTCTACCAGTGAGCTACATCCCAAACACCTTTCTTAGCTGGTTTGTTGTTGTTGTTGTTGTTGTTTTGCTTTGTTTTGTTTTGGTTTTTTGTTTTGTTTTGGTATGTGCACATTAACTATTTCCATCTTTCCCCCCAAATATGTTAGCTAAAAGTTCTCTGCAAGTATAGGTCAAGACCCCAACACAGCATGTCTTTGGGAGTCTTCTATCATCATGATTTCCCATGTATGGTTGTGATCATTAAATATGCTGCTTCTTGGGCAATACCTATTTAAAGAGGTTATGAGAGTGATGATTTTTTTAATAATTAAAAACATACATATACAATTTTGAGAATTAATCATTTAATAAAACTTTTTTTTAAAATATGAGAGTTTGGGGCCTTTTAAAACAATATTACTCTTCCATTCCTATCACAGGAAGAAACTGCAGTTTAGTGATTTTTTAAATCTGAGAAGTGGAGATTAAAATTGTAATCTGGCTTAATGTTTTAGGCAAGAACTCTCTGAAATGTAGAACAAAGTTGTAACATGTGTAGTGAGAATTTTGGTTTCTTTAAAAACCCACTTATGTTAGGAATATGTTTTTATTTTAATCCCAGGTGTGGGATATGGGGCTGCTTCATATTGTGCAGCTAACCATGATTTGCCTTGTGCCCTGGCAGGAATGTAATTCTGCCACCTGAAGATAGTTTACATTTGGAATTCTGGGGACTCTGAGAGGGTATATAAATACCAGAGTCCTGAGAGAAACAGTGGCTGCTGCTCCCCCTGCTGCTGCTTTTGCTATTTGCTGTTTGTTTGCTGTTTGTTGGACTGCTGGTTGCTGGCTGAAGATATCCTGACAAGGAAGATTAAACTTGCCCCAAAGAACTCAACACCCTTAATCAGCAGAAAGTAGTCTAAAGAGATCGGCACTCTCTTTCCCTCTATCTTTCTTTCTCTCCTACCTAGCATTGGGGGGTTGGAAGAGGTAGTGTAGAAAGGTAGGAAGTGGAATCCAATAAAGCAGTCAAGAAGCCCAGCTGTGAGCATGGTTATGCAACACTTTAAAGTCATTTGATTACATGGTGTGTAAGCCTGACCTCATTCGGTATAGACTTGAATATAACAAATTAAGGGAAACAATGAAAAAGGTTGTAAAATATAAATAAAAAACACAAAATAGAATTAAAACTAATACAAATTACAGTAGACAGACAAAGCTGGGAAGTAAATAGAAATGTGTGAAGAATAAGCATCTACATGAATGATTTAAATTTTTACTTCAAGCTCCCTTGATGGCAAAAGGAAGACAAGGATAAATCAGCTAATTCTTCTTTTCTAGTTTGGCTCTGATAAATCCTTATTATGTTGCTCAAGAAAGCCTGGAACTTGCTAAGTCCAACCCTGACCTCATGATCCTGCCTCAGCTTCCTATATTAATATTACAACCATGAACCACTGTGCTTAGCTTACTGTGTGTTAAGAAAAACACTTAGCAAAGGGGCTAGAAAGACAGTTCAACATGTAAAGGAACTTGCTTCCAAGCTTGACCTCCTGAGTCTAATTCCAGGGACTAAAATGTTGGAAGAAAAAAAAAACAAGAAGCCGACACATGCAAGTTGGCCTCTTGGTTTTAAACATACCCTAGTGCAAGTACGTTCACACCCTGCATGTGTGCGTAAGCATTCATGCACATGTGGGCTCACGTGCACAGGCACACACTGACACACACATACACAAACACTCACACAGCACAAATAAATAAATAAATAAATGAAACTTTAAAAAAGGTTTTTGTTTTGTTTCAAAAACATGAGCTGGAGAGATTGTGCAGTAGTAATAAGCGCACTTTCCGCTCTTGGAGAGTACTCGGGTGTGTGTCCCAGTGCAAACACTGGTGCTTACAACTGCCTGTACCCTCAGGTCCAAGGAATCCAAAACCCTCTTCTGGCCTGCACAGACACTGGGCATGTGTGCAGCATGCTTACATACATTCAGGAAAAATACTCATATACATAAAAATTAAAATTAAAAAAAAATCTTTAAAGGAAAAAACATATACCCAAATAACTCCATATCCTACCACAGAGATTTATGAACTGCTGCTCTATTCAAAAAAGCAATGAAATGGAAACAGCCATCCATAAATGAAATGGAGATATTCATCAACAGACAAATAATGAAATTGTGCATATACATTGTAGGAAGTGGTGGAAGAGGGGAACAGGATAGGAGCCTACTATAGATGTCCTCTGAAAGGCTCCACCCAAGAGGGGATCAGCAGATGCTGAGACTCACAGTCAAACTTTGGGCAGAGCTCAGGGAGTCTTACGGAAGAAGAGGGTGGGGGATAGAAGAAGACATGGAAGGGACAGGAGACCAACAAAGCTAAAACAATATGAGCCCAGGGGATCCTGCAGAGACTGAGGCACCAACGAAGGACCATGCATGGAGAGGACCTAGACCCCCTGCTCAGATGTAACCAGTAGGAAGCTCAGTCTCCATGTGGGTTCCCAAGTAAGGGAAGCAGGGACTGCCTCTGTTATGATCTTGGTTGCCTGTTGTTTGATCACTTGCCCCTGGAGATGTGGTTTTGCCAGGCCACAGAGGAAGAGGATCCAGGCAATCCTGATGAGACTTGATAAGCTATGGGCAGATGGCAACAGAGAAGAATTCTCCCTCTCAGTGGACTAGAGGAAGGTGATAGAGTGGAAGAGGAAGGGAAGGTGGAATTGGGAGGAGTTGAGGAAGGGGGGTGCAATCAATAATGACTAAATTATAAAATTAAAATGTATATATTTTAAAAAGGATATAAAGCTAATTGACTTCTAGTTTCCACTTCATTAGATCTTTTTTTTTCCTTTTTAGATGGTTACACGTATTCAACTTACTGTGTACTGATGCACCAATAACTATGTTCGCATGCCAAAATAATAGATGTGATAGTCCTTTGAGGCAGTGGTTACAATTATAATGTAATAACATTTTAATATATACTGTTAATGTTAATATAGTTTTGTATATTATATTCGGTAATATCACAATAACTTTATCATATATCCTTAACTTTTTCCTCAGAATAATGTCAAAATGTAATGAGGCTATTATTATTATTATTATTATTATTATTATTATTATTATTATTACTATTACTTAAGTCTTACTTTCAAATGACAAAACTAAAATCTTGAACATTAACTCTACATGTTCAATGTTCCTTACAAATGTCAAGGTCAAGTCTTAAGCACAAATCTTCTAATTCCAAGTCCAGCGTGCCTTTTGATCATGCATTCTGGGTGGTGAGAAGGTTTCTGCGACTCTTAACCATTCCTATGCCAACCCCTGTGTAACCTGACCTTTCCCAGTCTGAAATTCTGAGTGACTGAGCTTGTGGAGGTGTTGCCATTATGATTACTTATGACAGACCACCTGATGCATCCACTGTAGAACTGTTTCCTAAGAATATTTGTGTAATGTTGCCAAGAAAGTCCCCATTCACATTATGAATGGTCAATAATAAAGTTTTTGTGCTGGTAAAATAGCTGAGCAGGTAAAGATCCTTGCAAAGCAAGCCAGCTGACCTGAGTTCAATTCCCTGAACCCGTATCAAGGTGGAAGGAAAGAACAGAGCCAATAAAGTTATCCTCTGACCTCTACATATTGTGTCCTGGCACACACACTATAATTTTTTTTTAATTAGAATTAAATTGTTGATTATCAGAAAACCTTCCTAAAATCCTAAAAGAAAAACAGACAGCAAAAAAAGAGATGCATAGCAGGTAGACTTATAACATTATAAATCATCCATCCTCTTGCTCACACCAATTTAACAAAACCACAGGACTACCTGCCAGTTCCTCAGAGCCCTTCCACTAAATTCATAATGATTAGTAACGGCCAGGGTAATTGCATGTAGTTGAGCCTGCTTCTTGTCCTTTCGTTGGTCTCTCCTCTACACTGGTATGAAGACCTGGGCTCTGTGCTTCTGACTGGCTCCCAATAAAGAGCATGGCTGGCCATGAGGCCTGATGAGGTTCTGGGACACAGAGGCTCTTTTTTCTTTTGGACTTTATCAAGCATAGAGCAGGCAATTTATTTTGAGCAGAAAAATAAAATATAATCTTGGGCCATCTGGTTCTGTAACACTATATTTGTTTAGAAAGGTCACTGTTGTCAAGTTATTGAATGTTATCTCTGGAATTGACAGGAAGAGGGAAGGTGTTGAAAGCAAGCCAGGAATACTAAAGCACCGGATATTAATGTGTAAAATTGTGAAGTAGTATTTAAAAGGTTGGTCTTCAGCGATAAACAGACCACAGTTCAAATCCAAGCTTCACCACATTGAAATGACCTGAGGCATGTCACCACATCTTTTAACTCAATGGTCCCTTCTGTGAAATCTAAGTAACAGTACTGTAGTGGAAATATAACAGACACATAAAGCATACAGATATATGCATATATGTAATCAGGTCATAGTTACCAGTCAAAGTATAATAGTTTTTAATTTCAGTATAAATCTGTTTTAATTTTCCTTAGTTTTGTTTGGCATTAAAGGTTTACATTTTCTTCATTATTGTGCATGTATGTATATATCCATGTCAGTTACCTTTAATGTGAAATCTGACACATCCCAGAATCCTCTAAGAAGAAAGCCTAGATTGTGGGATTGACTCAGTCAGATGGGCATGTGGGCATGTCTCTAGCCAACTCTCTCAACTTTAATTGATACAGGAAGGCCAGCTTACTGTGGGTGGCCCCGTTCCTACACAGGTGGTCCTGAACAGTGTAAGCATGCTAGCTAGACATAAGCCGCAGAAGCAGCCAACAAGCAATATCCCTCCACGGATTTGCTTCAAGTTCCAGCTTGAGGCCCTGCCCTGCCTTCCTTCATTGATGGACTGTGTCCTAGAAGTATAAGCCAAATAAGTCCTTCCCTCATCTAAGCTACTTTAAATCAGTTTTTATCAGAGCAACAGGATGACAACAGAATACTCTGCATGTGCAGGGAGGTCAGAGGACAACTTGCAAGAGTCTGTTCTCTCCTTCTACCACATGGATGTTAGGAATCACACTTAGCGTGTCAGGCTTGGCAGTAAGCACCATTACCTGCGGAGACAACTTGTCAGTCTGACATATCTGACATTTTTTTTATTACTGTTATGAACAATTCTCCAGAGAGCATATAGTATTCAAATACAAAATCATGGTTTATTATGTGGTTTTGAAGTCTATACCAAATAAAACATATACTCAAACAAACAAAAAAATTTTTTTCATAAAAGGAAAGGAAAGCTCTATTAATAAACTCCATCCAACAATTTTCATGTGGCCAAAAAGCAATGTTTTCAACTCAACAGATCAGAGTCCAGGACAATTTATGACTCTTAGAGGTGGGCAGACACTTTTCTTGCACTTAGTAGACAGGAACCCCACATACAATGTTTCCCAAATATAAAAGCAATCTGAGCAAAGACTGCACTCTTGAGCTAGGAAAGACTTTCATCTGCCCCATCTTTAAATTATTAGCTACTACAAAGCCTTCTGTTTAGTGTTCTAACACTTTTCCCCTTGAATTGTTGGGGTCTCTAATTCCTCTATAATACTGACTGAAGAGACCTGAGAATTAATAAAAAACAAATTTCATACACTGGAACCCAATGGCTAATAATAAACATCTGAAAAACATGCACTGGACTAGGCAAATGAATCAAAGAAATGCATACACCTAAACAAAAAGAGAGAAGAGGAAGAGCGGTTGACCAACCCTTGTCTACCAAGCTTGGAGTGTGAGCTCACACCCATCATTTCCTGTCGAACCACACTGACATACCACAGGGAAATTCAGAGCCTATGTTCTCTTTTTCAGTTTGCATCTCACTTCTGATCCCAGATGCTCACATGTATGCTCAACACAATAGTAGTATTTGGTCCCAACCCTTTGGGAACCTTGATTTACACATTCTGAACTTTTCTGAACATATTTAAGAAACAAAGCATAAAAGTAGACTTCTTATAAGCACAGATGAGTGTAGGTCTTTCTGGAACTACAGTAAGAAAAGGTTTTTGATCACAGTCAATATAGTTCATTTAGACTCTAAATTAAAATGCTGGTGGAATACATGCTTCATTTTTGGCTATTTATTCATAATTTCATTCTTCTAACAATTATCTCAAAATTTAAGAATTGGATCTAATTGAAATGCAACATTTAGTAAGAAAATCAGCAAATAACAAAGGAAGTACAAGTTCAACATGACATTATTTGTCAGTAAAACCAGTGGAGGTCCCAGGTGCTGAGGCAGGGGACTTACTGGATAGACCCCTTCAGGGAGGAGCTATGCCTGAGGACCAGAGCCATCCCATAGAGTCCATACTCTATAGATGATGGTTGCTGAAAGCTGTTTTAGAGCATCTGTGGCCACATACATAAAGTACAACTTGAATATCCCAAGAAACATTATTCCAGGCTATATGTTTCATTTTTATACTAATGTATCTAGCTTTTTTCCTTATTGTTCAAATTAGGAGAAGGAATCTCAGAGACAATCTCTTGTCAAGCATAGACCATGAAAGTGCAGCTGAGGTTCCAAAGTCCATTCCCTTGGACACTGATTTCACAAGACTTCCCACACTAGCAGAGGACAGAGCTCTGTGGCAGGACACCTTAGCATGTGCAAGATACCCATTTAGTTCTCTACCAATCAAATCAGAAGCTTTCCTCAAACACAAATTCATCATACTAATTAAGTCTGTGAAGTAAAAGTAAAAAGGATAAATATTATCTCTAGCTTACAGTCAGATTTTACTCAGAAGAAATGCATTCAAGGCACATCAGCCAACAAGAGATAGAGTCCAGAATACTGACCTGCCACCAAGTGCAGAATTGTCCATTCTTAACTCTCTTCCATATAATACTATAATACAGTCCTTATGACAGTTAAAAACAGGATAGCAACCATATCATACCAAAGAGCCAATGGATGCAAAGGTTTGCTATACTAAAAATGATCAAATTTACATACTCCTGACAACTATGTGATTAGAATCATGACTTCAATTATAAACATCATAAACATCCTCTATAAGCTGAACTAATTAAATCGTTAGAAAGGTTCAGCAAGTCTACCATCCAAAAGCAAATTTTTGACAACACATACATACTTAGAGGAAGAAATTCATGAAGAAGTGATAACAGATGCACGAGAAGATCCAGAGGGTTGAGTGAGATGGAGATGACCAGGCTGAGAGAGCACTGAAGCAGGACATCACAGAAGCGGCATTTATGGGATGTTTGAACACAGAAGCAGGAAAAGGGCTACAGTGATGCAAATCACCACTAAGGAAGCTAAATGCACAGATAAAACCGCAGCTCTCTCTGCCCAGTGTTGTCTTCAGGTGCTATCTCATAGATTAGACCATGGGTTTTAAACAATGAAGAAATCTGAATGGATAGTCTCACACATTCATTCCAGCATTTATAAAACAATAGCCCGACTCCAATATTCTACCATTGGGTCAGAAAACAGCAAACTATTAGCAAAATTTGTAGGAAGACACTTAAAAATAACAGTGTCTGTAATAAAGAAGAAAACAAATGTTCCTTTGCAGTATTCAGACAATAATCTGGGTAGCAGTTAAAGTGGTCACTATAAAAACATCAGAAAAGAACAACTACTGATGAGGATGTGGAGAAACTGAAATTGTTTTATAGTACTTGTGGGATACAAAATTATGCAATCAATATGCATTTTATGTGATATTTTAAAAATCTACTAAGAAATATCTGATAAACTATGGATCAATGAACCAATATGTTCCATAGGCAGCATTTTTCTTCAATAATTGTCTGAGCATATTATTTAAGATGGAATTCAAACATTAGTATCACAATTAAGTTATACTGAAGCCTTCACAAGAGAGAAGACATTCCAAAGCAAGACACATGTGCTCCCATCTTCCACTGATTACTCACACAGCAAACCCCAAAATTAAAATTTCTCCACGAAGCCTGTATTGGGAGAATGAAGAGCCTAAAGCCCTAATGACACTCAGTGAAGCTTTATTCAAAGAAAGGGACTCACAGTTTGACCTGGTAACTACCATGAATGTTTCCTGAAAGTGTTTTCATGTTTTCTAGGAAGTGTGACACTGTTTCAGTAAAAGTGGGGAAATAAAAGCCTTTCTCTCCCAGGTTTGACCAAACTACAAATTCCAAATTTAACTCTAGAAGGGATGTTTCCTAATTTATCTTAGTTAGGGTAGAGGGCACTGGAAGTATGGTTCAGCAGGTAAAAGCACATACTGCTCATACACAGAACCTGAATTTGAGTCCCAGCACCTACACATATGTCACAGTGGCCTGTTAATGGCTGCTCCAGGTACTACAGCACCCTCTTTCAGCGACCACAGGGACCGGCACTCATCTGCACATATTCTGTTCCCTACATGCACCAAACATAATTTAAAATAACTTTTTTTAATTACAGGGAAGTTGTGTGTCTAAATGTCCAGTAGGATTACTATTATTACGAGACTCTGAATGAGCTATATCATATCTTTATAAGTTCTTTATTGTGTTAAACAAGTATTTTCTAGTATATTTTCTAGTATACCTGTGTTTCTTTTACTATATTTTCTGAGTTACTTTCTTAGTGTTCTCCCTGAGGATGACAATTAGTACTTTTCCTAAATTATTCCCTTTGGGATTAAAATAAATTTATTAAATTGTAATGAATAGAATCTTATAATTTTTGCTTAATTTAACTGTAGTTTGAAGATTAGAAGCAAAATTATATTACATTTATTTCTATACATGCATGTTTTTCATAAATCGAATGTCACCTTTACAGTTGTTCTTTATTTCATGTGGCAACTTGTGATCTTTTAGTTGAACCATTGGGACTATTTTTACAATTTCTTATAGAGATCTTTTAGTGATAAACTCTTTCAGTTTTTACTTATTTGGAAATGTGTTCTATTTTTTAAGAGCTTGACTAGACATTGATTGACCATCATTTCCACTCAATAATGAAAATGTATTCTAACTAAAGTACTGTAAATTAGCTGTTAATTTTACGGAGGATCCATATGAGAAGTCAGTTTCCCCCACTACCGTCAACGCTTTTCTGCCTTCAACTTTCATAAATAAATGTGTCTCTACATATGGGTATCTTGGTGTTTAACCTATTCAGACTATGCTGAACTTGAATGTGTAGATTAACATAGTTTAGCTGTCTTGGGAAGTTTTCTATAATTGTCCCTTTAAATATTATTCTTGCCCTTCCTTTCTTCTAGAGCTCCGTTTATGACATTGTTACAAGTGATGGCATCTCTTGAGTCTCTTTCCTGTCTCTTTTGGGGGACTGGGTTCTCTTCACACTAGATTGTCTCTCTGGACTTCTCTCCAAATTGAGTACTTCCCCTGCCGGCTCTATAAGCTGTTGAGTCCCTCCTGCAATTCATCTGCTGTGCTTCTAAATTCTAGAATACCAATGTGGTTCTTTTTTAAATCTGATCATTGTATTCTTTTTGATGAAACATCATTTTCTTCCTTTTTAATCCTTTAGTCATGTTTCACCAAGTTCTTCGAGATTTCACATTTATAACAGCTACCTGTATGGCCACAGCTGGGAATAGTAATGCATGCCTACAATCCAGCACTCTGGAAACAGAAATAGGGAGATGGCGATGCACTCCAGGCCAGCCTATTCTACCCAGTAAGTTCCAAGCCAGCCAAGGCTACATAAAGAGACGCTATCTCAAGAAATCAAAATCAATTAATCAAAATTAATTACGGACTAGTAAAGAACAGCTTTCTGCTGGTAGTTTTTGTTTAGCTGTTTCATTTTGTCCTGTCTATGTGTTATTTCCTGAAAGTCCAGAAAGTTAACAGGCTTCCAACACATGCCTGTTCCAGAAAACTTCAGTCCAACTAAAGCACAATGGTGTGACAATCAAAATTAACTGAATGCCACAGAACCACCTTTATTTGCATGATGGGAAGTATATGGATGGAGAATGCAGCAAAATGGCTTACCCTACCCACAAAGGACTCATTTCCTGTATCTAATTATCATACGTAAGTAGTTCTTTGATTACAACCCTGACTGCTGCTCTAGCAGTAATATTAAATAAACTGCTTTTATTTCTTCTTGTCTAAAGGGTAAATTCTCTCACCAACCTGACAAATTTCCTGACATATTTCATACTTCAAGTTTAAATGTTTTGTTTAAAACTGGATGTTTTATATAGCATATTTTAATAACTGGCGTCTGAATCCTCAAGGCACTGCTCTCCCAATGGATCTGGATTTTTTTTTTTTCAAATGGTGCTAATTTAGCACTTTTATGAACTATTTTGCACAGACTGTATTACCTGCCTATCTCCACCAAAGTTTTTGCTCCTTTTTTTTTTTTAATTCCTGGTTTTAATTAGTGAGCAAGGCTTACTAGTGGTCACACTCATGTCCATATAATACAGTGTTCAAAGATGGCAGATGATGTCAACTCCCTTGGCTTTGCATGTTCCATCCTTTGACAAAGGTGTCTTTATAAACTGCCAACCCTAGCCTGAAAGGGTTTATAAGAGAGTCTTGGATCTCACTTCTTAATGATACAGAGCCCTAAGAGGAGCCACAGCTGACATTTTTAGATCTTTCCTAGGCAAGTATCACAGCCTCATGTATAAAGCAGACTTTTAGATATCAAGGAACACGTCAGAGCTTTCTAATGTTCCTCTGCTTGGATAGTTCTCCAGGACTTCCTTTAAAATTCCTAACCAGTCTCTGGTTTGTACCAAATGAAGTTATAGCTTTACACAGTAGCGATCTTGCCAAGGGTTTGCTATTGTCTCTATAATGCCCTGGAGAAGAGCTTTTTCTTTCTCCAAGCACAGTTCCAAGTCAACCAACTAGCCAAGTGCTTTCTGGGAAGAGTTTTCCCAGGGAGCTACAAGTTCAAACAAAATACTAACGATGCTCTTGGGATAAAGGTTTAATGTAGCTCCAAAAGCATCAAGATTCATATTCTCACTCTTTCTCCTTCCCCCTCATTCAAACTTGCACAGTTGCCAGATTTTAACTAGACAACTAGGGTGGAGTAGAAGGGAGATGGAACACCAAGTTACAGACTTCATGTTTTCAGAATTTTCATCATTTTCTCTTGAGCAGTCATTTTTGTTTTCAGTATACTCTCCAGCTTTGTCAATTATCAGAATCCTAACGGTAGCTTGATTTTCATTATTTTAGTCATATTTTTGTTGTTTCCTTTTGTTCTCCGTAGCTCTGGAAGTCAACCATGCTCTGTATTTTTTAACTATCTTTTGATTTTAGAAAAATCTTATTGTAAATTTTAGTTCATTGATTCTTATCTACAGAAAAAAATTGAGAAAATTCTATTGCAGTGTTTAAAAGAAAAAAACAAAACAAAATTCTATTCTCCAAGGGAGTAAAAATAAACCTCTGAGCAAAGCCTTATCATGCTGCAAATTTTTTTTCTATTAAAATAAAGGAGGTTTGGGATATCTGCTTGGTCACAGCCTCCCAAATCCTTTCTATAAAACAGAAAAGGCTCAGTGAAAACAAAAAGCTGTTCCATCTTACCTTACTTGATAAATCCAATTCAACTGTGACAGGAGGAATTTAAAGGGGAAAAAACCCTGGTAATCTGGAGTAAAGTGGTCAAAGATGAGAAAACAGTATACAGAAACTCAGTATATAGCCCTACAAGAAAATGGAGGAGCTCCAGAACAAAGAGAGCCCTAAGCCAGTTCACAGGCATCTCCCTCCAGTGAGTACTCTGAAGAGACTCCATACAGGAGCAGGTTTACCTCAGATCCACACAGTTCAGCCAATCCTATGGCCAAAGTCAAACTGAAGTCAAATTTAAGAAATAACTTCTGGAAAATAATTATTCATTACTATCATTTCTCCTTAATGTTATGCATTAAGATCAAAACTATCCAATTAGGGAAAAAAAAATCCAACACCTGTTCAAGACTGTTGTTGGGTATTTTTTCTCTTGTACAACAAATTAAACCAAGAGTCACTGTCTCAGAATAATTCTCATTTTGCATACAGACAGGCATCTATCTTACAAGTGATCATGTAAGTGCTCCCCACCGGCAGATCGAAGAGGCTGGGATAGCAAGGCTTTGCTCTCCATGCTCTTTCCCAACCTTTCCTTTTCTATTGGTCTTTTTAGAAGGCTAGTGAAATCTGTTACATGATTCAGTCTCCTAGAAACAAAGATTGAAGCTGCCAGGCCCTCCTAAAATATTCTTTTGCATATTTGTTAAAGCTCAAATGGAAAGAAAGGATAAGTTAGAAATGTAATTATAAGTGAAACTTGATAAGTCACTCATAAGCCAAACAATCCTCAACAAGTCAATTAATCTTTGATGTATCAGCTCCTCATATACATAGTAGGCAAAATTATATATGCCTTATTTTACAGGAACTGTGGTATAAACAAGACAAAAACACTTTGAAAACTATAAACTATTATACAAATGTAAGAAAGTATTATTTACCCGAGAGAATGCAAAGTTCAATCAATCTAGATAGGCTCCATTCTAACAGGAAATTATAATCATAATTATGTCAAATATTATGTTGCTGGCTAAAATTATACCAAATTTTACTACAAATAATAAAGACTACTATAACTTGTCCAATTATATAACAAGCCACAAGTGGAAAAGCCTTTATTAATCTTTAAAAATATAATAGATTTTTAATAAATATTTGGCCTCTATACTAAAAAGCCAATAAAGGTAAGATTACCTGGCTTAACTGCAAGGTCTTCTAACTATATTTCACCAGTATTTGTTATTCTTTTTTCATAATAGCCATATATTCACATGCATCTGCTAAGACTGTAATCACAGTATTGTGGACTGAGTGTGGAGTGTTCCACATAGGTTCCTGTTTAAACATTTGATCCCTAGTTGAAAGTGCTGTTCAGTTAGGTTGTGTCCCCTTTAGGAGGTGGAGCCTCCCTGACTGAATTGGGTCACAGGATGTAGGACTTAAAAAGTTTTACAGAACACACTCTGGTTCACTCTCAGCTTCCTGGATGTGTTTGCAGTGTGACTAACCAGCTATTGATCCTGCCACATGTTCCATGCCTGATTCCATGATGGACCTTAGCCCTCTGGAACTGTAAGCTAAAATAGACCCTCCTACCCTTAAATTACTTTATTCAAGGTATTTTATCACAGCAACAGAAGAGTAATTGAAACAGAAAATATACCATAAGTGGGGTTGCTGCCCTGATAACTAGACCATATGGTCTCCAGACATGGAAAAGTGAAGTTTGGAACTTTGAGAGAGAAAAGGTCTAGTATGTCATCAGCAGAGCTTAAGTGGGCTGTTCTTGTGGGAGTTTTAAATACAAGAATGCAAACAATTTGCTGACTATGAAGGTCTGGCTTATAAAGTTTAAGAGGAGAACAAGGACTCTATTGGGAACTGGGCTAGAGGCTATTTGAGTTATAGTCTGTCAAAGAATCTGCTTGCAGTCTGTCAATGTCCCAAGAACCTGAGTTAAGCTGAATTCAAAAGTAATGACCTAATTTACTTGATAGAGAAAATTTCAAGCTAGGATAACACTGAAGCTGTGTCATGGTTACTGCTCACTGCTCTCTTTCAGTTCACATGTACAGTCAAAGAGAATAAAAGTAGAGTCAAAAAATTTTAATGACAAAGTATTTGAAACTCTTTAAAGCTATCAGCATCATTAAGGAAACCCTGATTACTGTGGGACAGTAAGAAAGAGACCCTGGGAGCAAGACTACACCCAAAAAAGGGTCAGCTTGAAAGGGACACACCAAAGCTCAGAGTGTCACAGGGCCACCTGTTTCTAAAAGCAACAGAAAAAGAAACTAAGGCACAGAACAATATACCATCATCACCACAAGCATGTATCACTTCTACATCTACAAAATGTTTTCACACATGCTTGTATTTTTCCCTATTTTAAACATTGCTGAGTGTGGTAGGAAATGCCTGTAAACTTAGCACTTGAGAGGCTAAGTAGGCAGAAAGACTGAAAAATTTAGGGTAACTTAAACTACAAAGGGGGTGTTCCATGCCAGCCAGGGGTATAGGGTGTAACCCTATTTTAAATAAATTAGTAATAACAATAATAATAATAATAATAATAATAATAATAATAATAATAATAATGCAATAAACACACATACTCACACCTAATCTTTATCCTACATGGTTTTCATAGGTCATGTCATGATATCATAGCACTAGCTGAGAAAACAATAAATTTATAGATTTACATACAAAGAAATCATTAGAACAAAATCACAAAAGATCATAGCAAAAGTTGTGTTCTTGTATATGTGCCCTTGAGATTCAAACTGGGGGCCTTCTGCACAATAAACACATATCACACTGAGTCACATCTCTAGGCACAATTTTTTAAGTGGTTAAAAAATGGTAGTCTAACATTTGGCTTACAATTAATCAGTCACAAAGAAGTGAAAAATGAGTGACTCTATATTAAGAAGCTATCTTGAATTCTGGAGTTAATGTGAAGTTTACAGGAGTTTAATGAGGTACTGACTACAATACCTGACACATAGTATCTGTTAAATATCAATGTTATGAAATGTTAACTAGTTACCACGAGACTATCTGAGATAGCTGATGGGGAGGATTGTGTCAGCCTCATTCTTGACTAATTTTGGCCTCTTCTGTATTCTTTATCAAGTACTTTAAAAACATGTATGATAACATAGTTTCTATCATTAAGATTTTTCTATCTTTATTTCATGTGTATGTTTGTTTGCATATACGTAAGTATACCACAAGCACACCTGGTGTCAAAGAGGCCAGGAGAGGCAGGCAGAGTCTTTGGAACAGGAGTTACAGTCAGCTGAGAGCTGCCATGTGTTTGCTGGGAACTGAATGTGGGTCCTCTGCAAGCACAGCATCTCTCCAGCCCCAACAGAAATGTTCTTTTATCCAAAAAGGAATTTTAGTACCATTAAATTTACTAACAGTTCTTCACCTTGATATACCTAAGAAAATAATTTACACATCCCCATAAATTGTACATATCATCTTTAGTCATCAGCACAGAAGGAATACAGCATTATTCTTCCAAGTAGTTGGAAACATGATTATAACAAGAACCGTAAGCCTGGCAGACTTAAAGAGTACACGTATTATTTGGGTTAATAACTAATCCTTTTAGTCTTGAAGACATAGCAGACTTTAAGTTTCCAAATATTTGAAATATCTGTCTGATTACTCCAAAACATAGAGAACTTTAAGAAGGGTCTTATGACAAAATAAAACTGCCCATTAATCTACAGCATTATGGCACTTCATTGGTTTTAGAAAATAAAAGATCCTAACAATAAGACCAATGTAAATCACCTGGAATACAAATCTGCAGTAAGAACACATCTTGCATCCGAATACCCTTGCATTAAGAAAGCCTGCGAGGGGCTAGGACCTTGGCTCACTCCTTCTACGGAAAGCATTTTGCTGTCCCTTGGGGGACCCTCCCAATTGCTCCATGTCCAGAAAAGACTGTGGCGAAAATCAATGAATACTATCACATAGGTGTGTTTAGCTTAACACACTAAACTAAAAGACCATTTATAAAAACAGATGTCATCACCTCTTAGAACATAAACTCCACACACATATTCAATTTGTAGAATGAATTAAGCCTAAGCAATTGAATTAAATTTGATCCTAAATAGATACTTTTAACTTGAATTTGTATATCCTACACTTAACCCTTATTAAATTTCATGGTTTTGAAGAACCGCTGCTTTTAAGATTTTTTTTCTGTTTGTAGATAAGAAACTTCACAGATTACAATACAGTAAGAATCAAATGCATGTTTGTGTATTATGAAAACCCACCTTGAAACTCACATATGAAAGATTACAGTTCTCAGACGTGAAAAAGGAATCATACCTAGAACTTCTACTACCATTTCTACAGATCATCATAACCCAGCATTTTCATTCCATCCATTAAAGATTACCTTGACAAAACCAAATATGTTTAACTGCCATGATTGCTGTTATAAAATCCAAGTAACACTTTAAGTACCTTAAGGAATGACAATACTTACTAATGTCACTCTGTACCTCAGACAGTAAACATTTAATACAGGAGTCTTACATGTTTAACAAGTTTCTATTTATTTTTAAAATTATTATCTTAAAATTACCAAAGGATCTCATTTTTTCAATGATTTTTATTCCCTGTGGAGTATGTGGTTAGGAAATATTTCTTAAAAAAAGAAAAAAAAGGAAGAAAGAGAAAGAAAGAAGAAAGGAAAGAAAGAAAGAAAGAAAGAAAGAAAGAAAGAAAGAAAGAAAGAAAGAAAGAAAGAAAGAAGGAAAACATCAAGAGTCTAATTTTTATTTCTTGATCCAAAATGGCCAGTAAGGAAAGAGGTATATATAAAACTGATCACAAAACAATAAGGAAGAACAATAAGAAATCCAGGTAGCTGTTCTTAGTTTATAGACAACAATATAGAGCTGTAAATGGCTTTGCAACTCAGGGTCTCAAATTAAGGAAACAAAAAGTGAATCTGTTCTGCAGACCAGCTCAACTTCCAACAATCTTCTGAATGTGATTCCTGCAGAGTTCTTTAATTTGAAAACAATTTAAAAGTTACTGATATGAGGATAGAATAGTCATATCATACTTCACAGCTGTATCATTAACATAAAAACTGCATTACTTGAATTGTTTTTAACCTTCTCCAGTCACAGCAGGGGCCAATGGCTTCACCATAAACTAACCAACCAGGCCAAGTTCTTACAATTACTGAATGCACGCACACACACACACACACACACACCAATAAAACACAAAAAGTTAAAAATCTGTAAACAAGCTACATTATAATTGCTGACCTATATACAAACTTGCTTCCTTTCCTCCATTTCCCCTTCACCATAACCTTACTCATTTCACATACAACAAAGGAGATAATTGCTGCCAAAACTAAAAAAGGTCTAAATATCAGACTAAAAGGAAAAATGCTTAAGGAGAGGTGTGAAATTGTTCTCTGCTGCTTCCCTCGGGATGGCTTAAGGATGTTTCCTTCACCACTAAGGAAAAGATTGCATCAAAGGTTTATTTCCTTTACATTATTTCTAAAAATATACTGCAACCAGTTTTAACAGTACATTGTAAAGACTAGTCACAAGTTCACGTTTGTATAATTATTAGATATACAATGTCTATAGTCAGATATTCTCAATTATGAAAATCAGTAAGTAAAAAGAGTATCTGATTGATTTGATTAACAATTGTAATGGTTTGAAACATTCGAGAAAATTGCAACATTTCCTAGGAAACTATCTGAAAGAACTGGTACTTTAAATATACTTTGATAAAATTATAGTTCTTAAAATATAACTCCTACACATAAATGTATAGTTATGTTTCAAATCATGTTGTGAGAGCCTAGAAACAAAATTAATCACCATTCTTAAAACCTTATTGTAACCTTATATCCACGATAAAATTTTGAGAAATATACTGGGGAACTTTTGGTATAACCTTTGGAGGACATTTACAGAAACCCAAATTTGAAAGGGAGGCTACAGCACCAGAGTACAACTGTAATGCCAGAAAGTCGAGGACTTGGGAGGCTGAGTCAAAGCTCTTCTTCATGAGGTCTTGTTGTCTGTCTCTCTTTCCCCCATCTCTCTCTCTCTCTCTCTCTCTCTCTCTCTCTCTCTCTCACACACACACACACACACACACACACGGGGGGGGCGGTTGTATAGTTTTTCTTTCTCTTTAGCTCTAAAGAGATAGTTTTATTTCTCTTTGGCCTTGTCTCCTAATTAGCAAACTGTGCATTTACTTTTCCCACAGAAACTGAGGATTTCCCTCAGTAAGAAAGGCCCCTTAAACAAAAACAAAGAACCCAGACTTATCATCACATCTGCCTCATAAGCACATCTTTGATTAGAAATATATAAAGGTTCATAGGACTATGAAGTAAACTGGAAAGGGTAGCTTTTAAAGACAAATTGACATGCCACTACTACTTAGCCTATGGACGACACTAGGTCTGATCCACACCACAATACAAAGTACATCAGGACTGGTGTATAACTCAGAGCATTTGCTAGCATATATGAAGCCCTGGGTTCAATAACCAGCACCACAGGGAGGAAAGATAAACTACATTGAAAACCATTAAGAACATTCAATTACTAGATCATTAGATCCCCTACTAAAAGGCAAACCATATAATTACTTGCAAATACCAATTTTAATTAAGTTTCATTTTTAAAAAGAAATGGCAAAATAATGTTTTATCAACTTTAATGAACTGGCAATTGAATTCCAACAAATGGAATGGTGAAAAACCAGGCTGAATGCAAACACCATTCAGAGAACAATAATGTCCAGCACGTAAGTACTCAGACAGCAAGGCTCTCCCTCCAGGTGAGCCTCCCAACCACCACATGCCCATCTCAACTCCTTTCAGGTTTCTGAAGGCTAAAGGAACGTCTCTCTTTAAAGCACTGTTTGCAATGAAAGGAACGGTTCACATAACCAAACTGCAGTAACCAACCCATTATTGAGTGGACAAATTATGACATCATCAGAAGCAAATCAGCCAGTTACTCACCAAGCAGTTACTCACCATTGGTCCACGTGCCATCATGCCATTATCTGAATTTCACAAAGTGACTGCTGTTTTTCCACCTTTAAGTAGGTTATGATGTGTGCATGATGTCTGGTAATTTAGTATAGAAATTCAGGGAGTATATATAATTATTTGGCTATCATTTTAAGATCACCAATCCAGACAATATGGAGAGTGACACATGAGAACCAAAGCAATGGGAGAAGACTGCATCTTCTGTTCTTGCTTTCATTAAACTGCTCTAAGCCTGAAAGTACTTGACTATATCACATAAGGGGTGTGGCTGCTTTCTATTTGTTTTCCTATAAACTCTGAGTGATAGCTATATGACTTTTTAAATACAACATCCTTTATTCCTAACCTGAGACAGCTGGAAGTGACAGAGGGGGTAGTTGATAGGCAACAGAAAGAAGTTCTCTGTTTCTATAGCACCACAGATAAATCATTTAAAAGAATTCCATAACAATCTAACATTATATATGTGTGTGTGTGTGTGTGTGTGAGTTTCACAACACATATAATTATGAAAGAATAAAGCTCTTCACCATATTACCTGTCAAATACCAAGAAAAAGCACAGTCAAAAATTTAAATATCCACTCTGAAAAAAATTCAGGCATGAGATTCTACATATGACAGATTCAAGTACTCTACTCTTCGTGTATCTGTTGCATGAGTAATAGTGGACATGTGATCAAGTTACCCCTCGGAGAATTCCCACCAGCCAAACTCAAGGTATTTTTTTATCATAAAACCCAGAAATACTAAGAGCTTAAATGTGTTTTAAAAGATTAGATTAACATAAAAATTCTTTAAAATATCTTGAAACTGCTGATTATTTTAGATCACTGCATTTGAGAATGTATCTCAAATGTCTCTATATATCTCAATAAAACTGTTTTTATATGACTAAGTCTCTTTTTTTATCTTATTAAGTCAAAAAGAATATCAAGTTTGATTTTACAGGAAGCAAATGTGAATGTTTTAATTAACTAAAATCCAAAATATTAAAGTTTTAATTATTTTATAAAATATAAATGAGGAAAAACACGATTTCTTAAATGTGTGATTTACAATATAAAAAGAACTCTGAAAATCATTCTGCTAACTTCCTGTATTTAGAGAAATAAACAGATAATATACATTAGCTCAAATCTTAAATATTATTTCTTGGAAATAAGGAAGCAAAGCAAACATGAAAAGCAAAAATCTAAAAACAATAAAATACAATATCCAATTTTATAGGAAAAAAAAGACTTTCAAGATAGGGTCTTACTCTTTAAGTCGGCCTCAGACTCATAAAGATCAGGCTGCCCCTACCTCCTGAGTGCAGGGATTAAAGATGTGTGCACAGTGAAGCCTACATGGGTCCGAGCTAAGATTTCTTAATGTACAGTTATATAGCTTGTTCTTATGGGATGTCTGACAGTGGGAGCTGGGGTATCTCTCTTTTGCCTGCCCTTAGAACCCTTTTCCTCTTACTCTGTTGCCTAGTCCAGCCGTGATATTATGTGTTGTGCCTAGTTTTACTGGAACTTGTTATTCTGTGTTTGGCCGATTTCCCTGGGAGGGCTTCTCTTGTCTGAAGGGAAACGGAGGGTGGTGGATGTGGGGGAGAGGGAAGGCCAGAGGCACTGGGAGGAGTGCAGGAAGAAGGACTGCAAACAAGATGTAATGTATAACAGAACGGTTTTTTAAAGGTGTGTACCCAGTAATTTTTCAGATTTTGCTTTGTTTTTGTCTTTGTTTGTTTAAAGAAATCTCTGGTTCATAGTAGAAATGTAGAAGAGGTTATTTTGAAACCATCAATCTTCATTTCTAATACATTCAACTTATAATGACAATAACAGCACAACACAACACACACACATATCTATTTAAACCTGTTCAGACTGTTTTTGATGGCCTAAATTTGGTTCATGATATCACAGGTCAGTTTTGCATAGTGCATACATTATAGCCAACTATACACAGCAACAGTTTTCTAGCATAATTCGGTTTGTTTTCATTTTCGTTAAAGACAGAAGTGACATTAAGTGACAGTTGCCATAAATTTTTATATTGCTCCATTCAACTTGGGAAAATAGCAAAACAAACAGGCACAGCTGAGTCTATATGAACAGTCAGCAAATCTAAATACACATATTTAGGAGTAAAGACAAGACAAAGGACACAAAATAATCACAGGTGTTCATGGGTCCAGGGGTGGGGGGTACTTTGCCTGCATGTATGTCTTGTGCAGCACATGCATGCACTGTCCATGGAAGCTAGAAAAGAGTCAGAGCCTCTGAAACTAAAATTACGAATGGTTCTGGGCTGCCTGTAGGTGCAGAGCAGTCAACTTGGACCCTGTGGGAAAGTGGCAAATGCTCTTAATCACTGAGCCATCTTTCCAACCCTTCCTTGCATTTGTGAATGTAGGCTATGACTCTCTGTCCAGGTATAAGTTCAAGGGACGAGAAGTGTGTTCAGTTCAGAGTCATACTGATGCCTTAAAACTCTACTTAAGCTGATCCCGAAGACCCTGCAGTGCACAGCCATGAGCTGCCCTTCCCCGTGCAGCGATAGATATACCTCTACCCTGAGGAGTTGTCATGAAGAGAACTTCCAAAAAATGGGCCAAAGCTACATAGAGTATGCATGTGTTTACATAATATATATATATGTACAAGGCTACATGTATATATGTATAGTTTACATGTGGGCAAGCTATAATAAAGAACTGGGACATTGGGCAAGGAGGTGAACTATAGACTGGGGACAGGATGATAAGTCAGTTCTACTTTTGCCACTGTTTTACAAAGAACTGGTCAAGTTACAAAGATGAAATATGTCCTATCTGCTTTTTCTAAGTATTCAATTAGGTAGAAATATTATTTGTGGCCTTTTACTTTTGCTCTTTTACTTTTTACTTTTGCTCTTTTACATTTGTGGTGCAGGGACTGGCATGATTCCCACATCTTCTATACATAAATGTTTCCTCACACTCAATTTTCATTACAATACAATTTGATTATTAAAGTACCATCACTTGTAGCAATACTTACTAATCAGTTGCTACAGTGGCAATATTACTCACTGTCATAGTGCCAAGCATATAGCTAGTGTTACACTTGTTCACACTTTGTGATACAATGTTGAATAGTGATTATCTGTATTGAATAGTGAATAGTGGTTGTCTGTATCACCCATGAATACAATGTAACAGAAGAGCAAAAGGAGTTCAAGCAAAATCTGAATTAAAAACCAGAATCCTTGTGCTTAATCCCTTCCTCATAACTGTAAGATACAATTCATGGTATTATGACCTCCTTTATATTTTTTAATTTATTACAATTCATTCACTTTGTATCCTGACTGTAGCCCTCTCCCTCATCTTCTCTCAGTCCCACCCTCTTTACCTCCTCTCCCTTATGCCCCTTCCCTACTCCACTGACAGGAAGGTCTTCCTCCCTACTATCTGACTCTAGCCTAACAGGTCTAAATCAGGACTGACTGCATCCTCTTCCTCTTTGGACTGGTAAGGCTGCTCCCCTCTCCCCCACCCCAAGTGAGGTGATCAAAGAGCCAGCCACTGAGTCCATGTTCGAGACAGCCCCTGCTCCCCTTACTAGTGAACCCACATGGAGACTGAGCTACCATGGGCTACATCTGTGCAGGGGGTTCTAAGTCCTCTCCATGCATGGTCCTTGGTTGGAGCATCAGTCTCTGGAAAACACCCTTGGCCCAGAGTTTTTGGCTCTGCTGGTCTCCTTGTAGAGCTGCTGTCCCTTCCAGCTCTCTTCTAAGTGGATATTAGCCACATAATATAGGTAACCATACAAAAAACTATAGTCCTGCAGAAGCTAAAAAACAAGGAGGATTCTAAGGAAAATATTTAATAGTATAGACATAGGCAAATAGTATAGACATAGGAAGCAGGAGAAGACAGGGAAAAGGGCAGAAACCTACCACAGAGGGCCTTTGAAAGAATCTACCCAGCAGGACATTGAAGCAGATGCTGAGACTCTAAGCCAATCTTTGGGCAGACTGTAGTCAATCTTGTAGAAGACCATATAGAAAAAAAAAAATGGTAAAAACAACTGCACACACAGAGTACCTAGCAGTAATTTTATGAGCATGAGAGACTTTGGGGGATTCAATCCTAAATGTGATGTCTGTATCAAACCCCTCCTCTCAAGATTCAGGGGCCTATGCTTAAGAGCCAGAGTTGGTGAACAACACCAAAAAAATATATCTTCAAGATACACCAGGCTTGATAAACACAAACTCACAGAGACTGTGACAGCACATACAAGACCTGTGCAGGTTCAAACCAGGCAAATTCTAGCACTGACAAAGGAAGTGGACATAAATTCCCACCCCTAACCAAGAAGCTATTTGCAACTGATATCTGCTAGAAAAGCAAAATCAGCTTTCTTTAAAGGTGTTTCACTGAGTATATCCTATACTACAAGGAAGGCTGTTGCACAGTAGAATTGCTGCCTAATACAGACTTCATGTTTTTTTGTTTTGGTTTGTGTGTGTGTGTGTGTGTGTGTGCATGCTTATACTGTTTGTCTTGACACTTTGCAAGAGATTACACAGAAACATAAGTTGGGTGGGTAAGGAGATAGGAATGAATCAGAAAGAAGTTGGAGAAGAGAATAAATAATATCAAATTATGTCCTATGAAAAGTTTCAAATAAACCAATTTTTTTTTCTTAAGTTTTCCAAGGGCTGAAGAAATGGATCAGCAGTTAAAAGCACTGGCTGTTCTTCCAGAGGTCCTGAGTTCAATTCCCAGCACCCATATGGAAGCTCACAATCTGATTTCCTCTTCTGGTGTATTGGCATACATGCAGACAAAGCTCATATACATAAAATACATAAATCTTTTTTTAAAATAAATAAGCAATACTGATCTTTAAAAAAGGTTTTCCAGTTTAAAAAAACATTCTGAATTTAGTATTTTTACAATGCTTCATTCTTTAAAATGTCATTAAAGGTTCAACAATATAATAGCATACAAATTGTTATAAAAAATATATCATTAATGTAAATTACTTGTGGTCAAAGAAACCACAAGTAATGGCTAGTAGTTTTACGACAGACAGTACCTTCCAAACATGACATGTCATTTGCCCTAGCTCCAGAGTAACACTGTACTCACATACACTGTGCACTTGTTGAGCAAATTTCATGTTTTCCTTTCCTTAAACATGGGCAGGAATTACCTTCCTCAAATAAACGAAATCAGATAGCCACTGCTATAACTAGTTGAATCCCATTAGTTAGTTCTATTGTATTTCAAGCCACTTATATGCTTTTGAATATATTACCTTCTCATTAAATTAAATGCCTTCATCACATTTACAACAAATAGAATATAATAAAACATAACTTACTTTTATTAAATTAACTTAGAAAAAGTTGAACATTCCTTAAACTAGACCAAAAAATTCCAAAGGTAATCAATCCATTTTCTATGCCTCCACTGCTGTTTTAATTCTTTTTTTATATAATTTATTATAATTTATTCAATTTGTATCCAGGCTGTAGCCCCCTCCCTCATCTCCTCCCAATCCCATCCTCCCTCCCTATTCTCCCCCATGCCCCTCCCCTAGTCCACTGATTGAGGAGGTCCTACTCCCCTTCTATTTGACCCTAGCCTATCAAGTCTCATCAGGACTGGTTGTAGTGTCTTCCTCTGTGGCCTGGCAAGCCTGCAGGGGGGTTAATCAGAAAGCTTACCACCAAGTTCATGCCAGTAAAAGCCCCTGCTCCCCTTACTAGGGACCCCACTTGCATTCTGAGTCTATGGGCTACATCTGAGCTGGGGTTTTAGGTCCTCTCCATGCATTGTCCTTGGTTGGGGTATCAGTCTCTGCAGGGCTCCCAGGGCTCAGTTTTTCTGGCTTTGTTGGTCTCCTTTTGGAGCTCCTGTCCCCTGCAGATCTTGCTGTTTTAATTCTTAACAGAAATTCTGATCACTGTCAATTCTCTTACTTCAACAATATATGACAACAACTTAGGCAGTTTATGTACATCTTTTCTTAGTCTCACACAGAAGAAAATGTTGTAGGGAGGCTCTTCGGACATATTTACATGAGTGCAGAGAGGCCTCATTGTACATGTTTACCAAAATAACAACATATGCTCTGTTCTCTGAAACTCTATCACTGTTGTGGACAGGTTAATATTTAACATGTAAGCATACACTCTACTGCCATGATAATTTTTAAAAATGTGGCCCCAACATGTAGCCAAGAGAAGTGACTTAATACGTAAGTTTTTCACCACTAACCAGTACTAAAATGATTTAACATATTACTCATTTCTTTGAAAACAAGGTTTTTATGACGTCTAGGTCTGTGGTACTGTTTTCAGCTACTAATCTCACCTGAAATACTTTCCTCACATCTTACAGCAGTGATGAGACACGATGCAAATGACAGCAGTGGGACTGGAGAGATGGCTCAGTGGTTAAGAGCACTCACTGGGCCCTTCCAGAGGATGCATATTTGCTTTCCAGCACACACATGACAGCTCACAGTCATCTATACTCCTGTTCCAGGAGATCCAAATCCTCTTCTGGCCTCCATTAACACATAGTACATAGAAATACACTCAGACAAACACCCATTCACACAAAATTAAACGATGAAGAAAACAACTGTATTAGAAAAGACAATACTACCAAGTTTCAAATTAAATAGACGGGTATACATTCTATTCTTAGTTCATATTTTTTTTCTTACCTTTCATATTATAGTCCTCTTGAGTACATAGCACCCCATTTTTACATTTTTAAAAACCTAGACTCAAAGTAATTTATTTAGGCAATTAGCTACTGAAGAACAAACTAGGGTTTACATTCAATTTTCTTTTTTAAAAAGACAAAAAAAAAAAACCCCACAACAACAACAAAAACACTAGGCCTCGCTTTTTTCCCTTTGAATTCTATACAGTAGTAAAACTTTCCAACTTGTGCTGGGCACTTATTTAGCTGAAAACCCAGCTTGCATGGAAGTGGAATTATCATGAGTGTCTCACATAGCTTCATTTGGGACTTTGTGGAAATTACACAGTTTCATATGCATACAACAGTTCTCTATTCATATTGTGAATTCTCACAAGAAAAATTTGTATGCATCAGTTTCATACTGTTTCTGTGTGTGTGTGTGTGTATGTGTGTAATTTGGTACTTGTTGAATGTTCTACACTGCTTATCCCATTCTTGATGGTATAGAAGACAGAGACAAAGAAAGAGGAATTGGTTTACTGCTCCAAAGTTTGAGTTGTGCTTACAAAAAAATAATAATACTGGAAGCCATGCTGCTCCCTAGGTGTGTATTTCTCAAAGTCGATTGTTTAGTAGAATGCTACTGAGATCTTACATGAGTGCTTGTAAGACATCTCAGTGGAAAAACCCCACTGTTGGTAAGCTCTTTCTAAATGAATGCTAAGGGAGCATGCTACGTAGCCAGTGGTAAACATTTCTTCCAACAGCAAATTTATTGTTTAAAAAGGCTTATACTATACCATTTATTTGTTCTAAGCTATGAGCTTGCTTAAGAGGTTGATTTTACCTTTAGCTGAAACTGTGTATTTTCTAATCTGTTTTGGGCAGCTGTCAAGTAATCAGAGTAAGCAGTGCCATTTTAATAAGGAAGTCTTTTAATGAAATATAATAGGTCACAAATACCTAATTTCTGCTCTTTACTGTAATTGCTAGTCTTTACTACAACTGCCACTTTAACAATCTTTTCCAAATGCTGACACAAAAGATGAACAAATCAAGGGTATTAGCATGTGTGTATATTTACAGCTTATTGCTGTCAGAGGCTGTAGTTCTACTCTCAACTCCAACAGCTACAAGAGTCTCTTTCTTTGATGGAAGCATCCTTCTTCAGACTGGGAATATATTTGAATTAAGTTCCTTTTTACAATGACATTAGCAAACACACAGTAATAGCTAAACAGAAAGAATGATTAGAAAGTTACAGCACATTACATCTTTAGATAAACCACAATGCTTCTCCTATCACTGTGAAAGATTAAATACTTTATTTCTTTATTGTTTTGTTAATAAATCTTCTGCTTCAATTGGTTTATAACTTCAAGGTAGTTCAAATTAACTTTTTTTCATGTTTTGAAATCTGTAAAATGATAAGTTTTATGCAAATGTTTAATTACATCACAACATAAAACTACAGGGAGTTGCAATAAAATAAAAATAGAATGCAAAGAAGAAGGAAAGCATAAATACAATAACGTTTTTATTTTTAAAGAGTGTATTAGGATTATCTGGCTCCAATTATAATTTAAGTTTATGAGAATGTCATTTTTAAAACTTTCTCCTGAAAACTTTCGATAATAATCATTTTAACTTTTGTTGCATTATAAGCATATTATTAACCCATGACTCTTAAATTTTGGTACCATTATTGCTATGGTAATACCAAAAGTCCTATGCACAAACAGTAATAGTTTTATTAGAAGTTTGCCCGTTTTTGAAAAGCTAAGCTTCCCTAAATCAAACTAGCTTACTGTGAAAAGAAAACCATGACAACTGTTTGTACCTCTTGCTTTATTATTACATCCGGCCTGGTCACTCTTAGAAATTCAATCTATTATGGTTGCTAGGAGCCTGTTGCTGTGCAACCTAAAAGGGTATGCTGTGCTTTCAGGCCAAGCAGTGCTAATAAACCTGTAGGTTTCCCTCTGTGGGGCTGACCAGTGTGTTTAAAGGGCTAATACTTTTCAAGAGTGATAGGCCCATAATTCAAGACACATCCTATTAAAACCAAGTCACACTGAGAGATTTCTAACAAAGGGACGAAATGCTAAACATACACAAATATTCAAAATGTATCCTCAGAACCCCTAACTAATTTGGTAAAACAAACAGCTTATGATCTACATTTCAATTATACCACCTACCACCCGGCGTTTTTCTTTCTATATAGTCCCCTAAAAGATTATGATATATAAATGAACTCAGCAAGCTTTGATGGGGGTGGTGGGTAGAACACAGCTAAATACCTTTGACTTTGATTTTTCAAAATCTATTACATTTATAAGTCCAACAATAGAAAATTAAACTTTGCATGCCAATAATTTAAAAAGTAGTAGCAATTAAATCATTTTTTTAAAAATCAAACTTTAGATTTCACCTTACTTTAAAAACATTTTTGTGTCTCTGTTTGTCTCAGCTGACCAGTAACGTTTTTACATTAACTCAAGAATCTATTCTATCCTATCACAAATATCCTACACTTTTAAGACTGATGCTGAATAAGTTATTCACACAAATTCACTCCATTAGACAACATTTTATTTTAATTAGACAAGGGGATCATGGAGTCTGTCAATAAAATTCTGCTAAACAAACTGTGAAGCACAGAGTGGCATAGAGCAGGAGAACCGACTACAGCCTTTAAAAGAAGAAACTGTACTGACTTACGTGTTTACAGAGGTTAGGCCCATTTTCATAAAGTATTAGAAGAAAATGACAAAGATGTAATCTTATAAAATGCCAAAACCTCTCAAGAGAAATGTTATTTAATAACAAACCTACTTTAAAGAATGTGCCCAGGATTTTCCAATGACATTCTAGTTATATTAATACTGCCTGCAATTTTTGAACCTCAAAAACAAATTTGAAAAACTGAAGATGGGCACTTTCTGCACACTCATCACAATCTTTAGCCCTTCTGCTGACGGTGTAGAGCTAGGAACATTTCCATCTGTCAATGCACTACCTTACTCTGAAAAGAGTCACGGCTATCTCTTAGCATTGCTTTCACTTCTCATTACACACCACAGGAGCAGAGTAAAGGAACTCTTTCTCTCAGATTACCAGAAGCAACAACAGGAGAATGTGGGACAACTACCCCAAAACAAAGGACAAGGAATCCAAAAGGAAAGCTGAAGGAGACTGGAGTAGAGGAGCAAGGTCTGAAAAAAACAAAAAACAAAACAAACAAACAAAAAAGCAAAACCTCTGCCTGTGCCAAGGAGAGGACAGACTAAGATTTAGAACTGACAGTTTGTAAATAAGGCCAGCCTGAAAACAGCAAATAGGAAAATCAGCCAGAAAGGTGGCAGAGAAAACACACACTAACAAAAGAATAATGAAAAGAGTACTGGTAGAAAGACACATGAAGAATTACTTTACAGATGTGAAACCAAAAAAAAAAAAAAAAAAAAAAAAAAAGCAGGAAAACTTACATTCAAATTATTTCTATTTTTGTGCCCATTCTTCCTAAGAAAGGTACAACTCAGAAATTTTTTATTTTCAAGATCCAGGATGTCAGTTGACACATGATATGAAAACCAAGTACAGACTCTACTTAATTTCCAAAGAAATAACTGGAAGACTTTCTAATGCTCATGCCTAATAAGATATTTTTTATTAATTTTAAAGCTGACATATGAAAATATTTTTAATCAATTTAAATATTGATTCCATAAATAAGATCAGAACATTAAAATACATATATTACAAATACACCAATAGTAACCAATAGAGTATTAAGGCCACATTTGACTTAGGAGTATATTTTTCACAGGGCATGTGCTGGCAAATTTACTAAGTTCCAAAGCCCTTACTTAATTCCTGATCAATTATTTGACAAATATATTGTTCCAATCTTGTCAGGAAAAAAATTATCTAATAAAAGTAAAGTTCTAAATTAGGCATATGATACTTTCATTTTTAGGATCTTATTACAATTAACTAAAAGGCAAGAGTCTAAGTCTTGCTGGAGAATGTTTTCTGTTCTCACTGGTTTTTGACTCCTTGAGACAACAGAGATGTAGTAGAAAGTATGATATTCTTAAAAGAAACCATTCTACCAAGCTTCAGAAAACACGGTGAGCTATGCAATTGTCGTCCTCTTTTTAAGTCCCTGGATTTGTATCACTCTGTCATATTTCATACCCAATATCCATCTTTCTGGTTATACTTTAAAGGATCCTCAGCAAATGTTAAATAGAACTAAGCTCTATCTATAACTGTCTGCCTTTGATACATCACATAGTTATGGTTGGTGAGCAATGACTTGAGGTACAAATTTTATTATCTTTGCAACTACAAGAAAAAAGAAAAAAAAGCATCGCAAGGGACATATACACAAGATTTCCCCCTTTTTCCAAAGGTTGTAAAAACCAAACCCAAGATTTCCTTTCTCATATCACAATGTTTCCTCAGTTTGCTTCTTCAAATTATTTCAGCAGGACCCACACAGTAGAAGAAAAGAAACCTACTTTCTCAAGTCTTTCTTTGACACTCCCCCACTGCATGCAGGGGTGTGTACATTCACAAGCACATATACATAACTAAAAGATAATAAAAAATGTTTTAATATTTATTTATTATTTATACAGCACTCTGCCTGCATGTATGCCTATGCACCGGGAAAGGGCACCAGATCTCACTAAAGATGGTTATGAGCCATCTCTCCAGCCCAGAAAATAAAAATTTAAATATTGCATATATAATTACATAAGTTTAAAGAAAGATTTGTTTAAAGTTGCATTTAAAAACCCACTAATTTTTACTTAAATTAGTTAGATGGCAGAATATATATATATATATATATTATATATATATTAAGCTTTCCAATGCACAGCAACAACAGCTTCAAATATGAAGCTGTGTATTTCACAATGGATGACAAACAAGTAATGCTAAATATTTTCCACTGAATTGAAATTGAAAATACGGGTTTGACATGAACACACCAAAAATTCTACACTTAAAAATATCAAAGTGACAATCACTATTCAAAATAACAAAATTCAAGACAATTTGCCTTCATCAGTAACTTTTATTTATCCAAATAACTCTTCATTTGTTTATTAGCATGTTCAAAGTTTTATAAATAAATTTCACTCATAACTAAGATTAAAGATCAGATATGGTCCCTGTGCCATATAAGCAATGATAGTATAGTTTTCAGACAGGAGGGGTAGTTTTAACATAGAATCCATCATAAAAAATTTTTTTCCAGGTCAAAGTTACACATAAGCAAATTGAGAGAACAACCAATCAAGTTGTAGTCTGGCCAATTCTATTAATTATAATCTTTCCATTTTCTCCTTTGTACATGAGTTTAATTTAGGTATTTAGAATACAATTAGCAGTAGTTACAGGTTTTTCAGAAGAACCTAGAACATGGATGCATTAAGGCTTTATCTTCCAAGTCTCTCAAGTGTACTTGACTACATTTCTAATCAAAAACCACAAAAAAATATTTTCCAGAGTAAGGCATATAAAATTTAAAATTAGGGTCCAGACAGAATATGCATGAGAACAAGGGGCGGGCGGTGAGGAAGAAAACTGCTAATATAGCAAAAAGGTTAGCATCAATCAAAGCATCGACAGTATGAACACACAGTCACATTTGAAGAACACCCAGACTCACCTCCTTCATATCTTTGTTCAAAGGTCTGAAAGGTCTGAATTGCCCTATTTAACACAGATGGTTCCCTACCACTTCCATCTGTCTCTATCCTCCCTCCTCACCTAATTTCTCTCCATAGCATTTATAGCCATCTACTATTCTTTCTCCTTTACCTCCTATTGTTAGATGATTACACTTCCAGGACAGAGGCCTAATCTGTTTTGTTCACTGCTGTATCTACAGCAGTTCATTTTTTTATTTATTTTGTGTCGATAATTGATCAAAAGATGCATGGATGTAAAAAGTGGAAATGAGAGCTAGGAAGAGGACACAAGAAGTAAGCTGGAGGACCACATAAAACAAAGGGCCTGGCAGTATGCAGACAACCCCAGCAACGGTAAAAACTCTGGAAGCTCAAGGCTTACCTACCCTGGTGAAGTGCCAAGCCAATGAGATCCTGTCTCAAACAAAAGGTAGAGATGCCTCTGGATAGACCATGGAGGTTCTCTTACCTTCATCCCTCCCCCACACATGTACCTACTCTCACACACACAATGCATATTTTACACTTTTTTTTAATTTTTAAAAGAATAAAAGTGAAAAGGCTAGGGAGATGATTGAGGTTAAAGCACTTGCCCTATGAGTGCAGTGGCTAGAGTTAGGATCCCAAAATTCACATAAAATACAGGCAGGCACCTTCTGCCTGCAATTCCAGTGGTGGGGAGGCAGGGGCAGAAGATCCCCTGGGAGGATTGACTAAGGAGGCTGGCCTGCTGCCACAATCACAGCCCTGGGTGCACTGAGAGATGCAGCCTCTACAAAGTGGAAAAGCAATTGGCAAAGACACCCAACATTTGTCTTCAGTTTGGGTCTCCAAATGCATCTGCACACTCACACGTATGTAAACACAACCTACACTACTAACATTCATAAAAAATAATAAAAACTGAATATATACGTTAAAACTTATTGTAGAAACTTGAGTTCCTTCTCAAATTTGGAGTTAAATTTGTTTCACTGAGAGTAACACAGCAAAATTATCACCTAAAGGGATGGTACGCAATGAAATATATACTACTAAAAAGAGGGCAGAGGGGACTTTTAAATTACAGCTCCATATAATATCAAAGATTGCTTTCAGTTTAAAGTCTCTGTGTACACTTCACAGCAGATAACTTTCCATAATACAATCTTAAATTAAATGACACAGAGCTATCACTGGTGTGACGACTATAATAATTCCATTCTAAGTCCACCAGTTAACTTGGTGATGACAGTGGAAGTCGAGACCTGCTCCTACTGCTTCAACACCCCAGGGGATGCAGTCAAGTTAGACGGCAGGAAAGAAACACAGGGCTTCAAGTGTTCAAAGTACCTTCCCAAAGGGCAAAACTCCCATAATGCCCCCCAATTTCTCATATGGTAAGCTGAATTGGAAATGTATGTGCCACTAAAACCAAATCTGCAAAAGCTTTCCATGACTACTGACAATTCTTTCTCAAGACACTACGGAAATTCCACAGGCAGATGGAACACACATAGAGTGAGAGAACAAAATATCATTTGAAAAGCTAAGAGGAAATGAGACTTAGATTGAAGTCATCTCAAATCTACTGTTAACTAGGTAGTACTGTATTTAACAAAAATGCCAAAATTCCATTTATGCCATTAAATGTGTTTTGTGCAAAAGGAAGTAAATAAACACAATGATATTTATTTTAAAAAATTATACTGTTCTAGCCAGATGATATTATAAACTTAAGGAAAGAGCATATATTAGATTTTATAAACTCAGTATCAGAACCAGTGTCCTGGCACACAGCACTGAGGTGGCAAAGGCAGCCATATCTCTGAGTTTGAAGCCAGTCTGGTCTACAGAGCAAGTTCCAGGGCAGGCAGGACTACACAGAGAAACCCTGTCTCAAAAAGTACTCTTCTAATGGCAATTTAATGTTTGAATGGAAAATAGCTGATTACACAATAGTCTAAGGTTTAATCAACAAATTAACAATTGATTTCTTCTCCTAGGAAAGGTCACTGGTTCTGATACTGAGTTTATAAAATATATGCTCTTTCCTTAAAAAATTTACAATATAAAAATATCACACATTTATAAAACAAAAGTCTAAAACACAATTCTAATTAGTTCCATGGATAACAAGTTTGTCATAAGTGAGCCCATTTAAGTTGGAGATGATTCATAACCTTACAAAAGACAAATTTAATTAGGGGACAAAATGTATTCTAGGCCAAATAAAGACTGAGAACAAAATGTTAAGAAAACACAAACAGTAAGGCATGATTCAGGAGAGCATACTGGACAGTAGTAAGAACTCTCATTTACTGGCTCACTTCACTGTCAAGCATACTGATTTTTTTTCTTTCCATTTTTTCTTTTAATTTTAATTAATTACACTTTATTCACTTTGTATCCCCTTGTGGCCTCCTCCCTCTTCCCTTCCCAATCCCACCCTCCTTCCCCCTTCTCCACACAAGCCCGTCCCCAAGTCCACTGATGGGGGAGGTCTTCCTCTCCTTCCTTCTGATCTTAGTCTATCAGGTTTCATCAGGAGTAGCCGCACTGTCTTCCTCTGTGACCTGGTAAGGTTGCTCCCCTCTCAGGGGGAGGTGATCAAAGAGCAGGCCAATCAGTCATGTCCCTGTTCCCATTACCATGGAACCCACTTGGACACTGAACTGCCATGTGCAACATCTGTGCAGGGGTTCTAGTTTATCTCCATCAATGGTCTTGGTTGGAGTATTGGTCTCAGAAAAGACCCCTATGCCCAGATTTTTTGGTTCTGTTGCTCTCCTTGTAGAGCTCCTGTCCTCTCCAGGTCTTATTTCCTACTTCTTTCATGAAATTCCCTGCACTCTGCCCAAAGGTTGGCCAAAAGTCTCAGCATCTGTTTTGATACCCTGCAGGGTAGAGCCTTTCAGAGGCCCTCTATGGCAGGCTCCTGTACTGTTCCCCGTTTTCTCCTTCTGATGGTCATCCTCTTTGCCTTGCTGTATGGGGTTTGAGCATTTAGACAGAATCCTCCTTCTTGATTAGTTTCTTTAGGTGTATAGATTTTAGTAGGTGTATCCTGTATTATATGTCTAATATCCATTTATGAGTGAGTATATACCCTGTGTGTCTTTTGGCTTCTGGGATACCTCAGGGAACTCTTCTCCACTGCTGGTGGGAATGTAAACTTGTACAACCACTTTGGAAATCAATCTGGCGCTTTCTCAGGAAATTAGGACTAGCGCTTCCCCAAGATCCAGCTATACCACTCCTAGGCATATATCCAAAAGATGCTCAAGTACACAATAAGGACATTTGCATACTGATTTTATATGTATCATATAATGGGGCCTGCCAAACAATCTTTCAAAGCAAAGTTCTATTTCAGATCTGAAGCCTGTCCAAGGGTTAAACTGGTTAGTAGTGGACTCTGCAATTCAAACACAGACGTGTTCATTTCAAAATTCATGTTTTGGGGGTTTTGTTTGTTGGGTTGGGAGGGGTATTTGTGTGGTTTTTCGTTTTTTTTTTGTTTGTTTGTTTGTTTGTTTGTTTTGTTTTGTTTTGAAGACAGGGATTCTCTGTGTAGTGTTGGCTGTCCTGGAACTTGCTCTGTAGACCAGGCTAGCCTCAAACTCATGACATCCACCTGCCTCTGACTTCTGAGTGCTGGGATTAAAGGCCACCACCAACTGGGACAAGACTCATGTTTTTAACCCATTTATAATGCAGTTAAGGCACGTTGGCTAGAGAGATGGAATTATAGAGCATAATAGTAAAGTGTAAATATAAAATGCACCTGAGACTACATCCTCTAAGTGGCAAACACTAAGCAGTTTTGTGGCACAATGTAGAACAGAATAAATATTTTTAATTGGTCTGATAAACAGGCAAGAAGGAATCTTTAAAACAGCGGTTCTCAATCTGTGAGGCATAACCCCTTTGGAGGTCCTATATCAGATCTCTTGTATATCAAACATTTATTTTGTGACTCATAACAGTAGCAAAATTACAGGTATAAAATAGTAACAAAATAATTTTATGGTTGGGTTACCACAACATGAGAAACTATATTAAAGGGTTGCAGAACAAATGTTGAGAACCACTGCTTAAAAGGTTCTGGCCAATAGAAATAGAAAATTCTAAATTATTAAAAAAATAATTGTTAGATGACATTAAAATAAATATACACTAATGTGAATAGTTACCGGTTGAAGCAAACATGACCCAGGTAAGTTATGAACTGGTGACAGGGGACATTTTTTTGTCTGTTTTAAAGTCTCCCCCTTCATATACAATATGCTCAGCAGTCTAGCAGGTACTCTACTCACTTGTTCTCCATATTCAGATTTTAGTTTGGTACCTGCAAGCATTTGGCACTTTCTTCATCTGAAATATACTTTTAACACTTCCATTTTTTCATTGTAAGTGTATTAGCGACAAAGATACATTTAAATGTAAACATAAATTGCTTTGATCACTTTCCACATTAAAAACAAGATGATCAGCTAGCACAAAGCAACACTGAGCAGAATTTCTGAGCCCCACTTAGTTCATATGAAATTGTACTGTCTTAAACCTCAGAGAGTAAGAACTGGGAACTTTCCAGCAAAAATGCAAGAGCTAACTAATATTTCGTCATACCTTTGTTTACCATATCTCCATTTTTATTGAAGCTGAGAATAAATCCAATGGGAACAGTTTTACAAGAAGGACTGTCTATGGGGATTTATCTTGTTAAGAGCAAATGACAAATGGTTTTTCCCCCATAGGAAACCTGTTCTTGCTTTATATAAATGTATCTTTCAGATTTGGTACCACAAATTAGACTGCAGAGAAATCAGGTTGTGCTGGAAAGTTCACTTGACATCTTCTTGGTGAATCTTAGATAGACCGCTTCAAATAACTAACAGTGCTAACATTCAAATTACACATCTTCATCACAAAACAGGGAACAAATTCAATTCAAGCTTGAGGTCAAGGATGTACTACTAATCCTACAACTGGGAAGCAGGGACTGGGAAGCAGGGACAGGAATCCAAAGTCTTGGTAATTACTTATTCCTGCCATAGTCTCAAACTATTAATCAGTAAACAAAATATTCTTCCAAAAACTCAAACTACAAAATTAAACAAAAACAGCATGGCTGAGAGTATCACTTCCTGTTGCTATGGAATTAGGGGCAATCAGTTCACATATTCATTCTTTTGGTGCACTCATTCATATTTAAGCATACTGCAACACCTTTGAAGCCCAGCTTGGCAAGTCTCAGCTTATACCAACTATATCAAGTGTCACCATAAACTAACCCACAAGAACAAGCATTTCCATTGTTTAAATTAACAAACTGCTTTTCATTAATAGCTCTCAGAATGATTTGAATAAAGAAGACCTACAGGTATAATTTAGTGGCAGAACAGATGCTTAGTGGATGAGAACCAGGGTTCTATCTTTCAAATGCAAAAGTGAAAATATACATAGCAAGCCAGAGCATTTCTTATATATTTTGCATCAATTATGACATTCAAAAAATTTACAAATGTCAGGGATAAAAGTATAGTTTTCAATATCGCATTTTCATTTAGTGTGCAACCTTTAAAAGGTTTTAAGGCTCCAATTAACTTTACTTCTAAATCACTGCAAAAGAGAACAATTAATTGATTCTTACACCAAAGCTTAGTTTAAATTAATAAAAAAAGAGAGTACTCAAATTTAGAATGCAGAATTATAAATGTTTTCTAAAAAAAACATTTTCTAGAGTGCTTTCTAAAAAAAATAGTAAATTTTAAAGTATAAACTACAAGAAGTATAGAATATTCAAGGCCTCACAGTAGGGGGTTTGCCTTTAGGAAAGCTTTGCACTAGCTGTATGAAATGTCAGAGTGAAGAGTATGAGGTTCATCACACAAGTCACTTACCCTCAGCTTTCTCACCTTTAAAGTAAGTGGGAGACAGGGAAGGGGTTCCTCTAGATAACCTCCAAAGCGCACATAAAATGGAAGCACTCCAAATTTAAGATGAAGACATTCTAATTATGTCTCTAGTGGACTGACATATGTATGTTATCTGAAAACACATGCAACCATATTAAGAGAACAATTTCTCTCTCGTCTTTGCTATCCCCCATGCCCACCCCTGCTTCTTAACCTGAGAAAAATGACAGTAGAGTACCTAAGCAGAGACAGGGGACTCAAGCTGAGTATAAAGAAATAAGATATTCATCCTATGGCATTTAAAGTTCCAGACACAAACATCTGGCAGATGCTAAAACACCTAGAGAAATTTTTTTTTGACTAATGTTTCTCTTTACATATGAAGCGACAAGAGTTCACCCAAATCATAGCTGCTTGTTTATAGCTTGCTACTCCAATATAGGACAATATATATATATACACATACATATATATACATACATATATATAGTACCTTCCTCATATTAGAAACATCTGCCTTTTAAATTATATCACATAACACACAAAATTTAATTTTAAAAAAGAAAATTCTGACTTGTAAAAGTTGGTCAGAATAAAATTTCCTAAGCTTTACTGATATTTCTGCAGTGTAATATAATAAAATCCAAATACAATTATACTTTTTGTACACAGTTTCTAAATGCACAGAAAAAGTTACCACAACTAATGCTTAAGTTGGCATTGCATTAGTTTCATAATGAAATCTTCTATTAAATATCACCTTAATTAGCATTATACTCTGTGATTTTTTTTTGTTTGCTGGGTTATGTTTTTCATTTTCTTTAAAGTACATGGCTCATTAATTTTCATATTTTGTTTCATTTTATTAATGTTTGATTGGAAGAGTCAAACCCAGGGCTCTGAGCACAGACAAAATACTCTACCCATAAGTTACAGCTCTAGTCTTAGCTTTTCTTCATTGAATCTTACTTATAGCACAAGATCATTTAACCACAACACAGCTTTGGTTATTTTGTATTACTGAACTGTTCAGTCTGGCTACTTGTCATATAAGAGATATATTTACAAGGCTGCTATAAAATATTTTAAATCATAGAAAATTTTATTAAAACAATAAAAAATTAGCAATTGAAGTTATGTAAGTTAAAATATCAAGCCTTGTTTAATGTATGTATTTAGCTCTTGATTTAATAATTTGATACCAACAAAAATCAATCTTTAAATAAAGAGATTGAGGTCTACATTTTGTGTTGTTCATTCAAATGTCAATAATTATAATCTGTAATACATGTTATGCCATCACAGAATATATTCCAAAGGAAGAGTGATCTGGGGTTGGGGAATGGCTTTTTGTCTGTTTTTTCTCTAGACCTTAACATTAGGGGAAAATGTTTCTTTCATGACTCTATGACCTCAGTCAAATTAAAAAAAAAACTACATAAATGAAAAACAAAGCCTATGAAGATATTGAATCCAGAAAATTTAACTGTTTTGAATGATACTGCTAATTGGTACATCAGCCTCTAGGTGTCCCTTCCTTCATGATGTGTCACAAATAACTTAAAAGCATGGCACTGAGCAGCTAACTTCAGTTTTCGAGCCTCATGTATCTCAGACAGGCTTGAACTCATTATGTAGCTGAGCATGACATCAAACTTTTGATCCTCCCACTTCTACTTCCCCAGTGCTGGGATTACAGGCCTCTGCTACTATCCACAGTTTATGTAGTTTGCATGGTGCTGGGGATGGATCCCGGGGCTTTGTGCATGCTAGGTAAGCATCCTACCAACAGATATCATGACTTATCTATATGATGCTCTACATCATGTCCCAACTGGCCCAAAGGCCAGTTGCTCCTCTTCCCTTGAAAATGTACAAATGGCTTTTATCTACTTTATTCAAGCCTTCCCATAAACAAGCTGGAATAAAGATAGATCAAATATGAACTCCATCACATCTGAAAAGTTTACCTGAAGACTTTTCTCCACCCTTCAAACATGGGCTTCTGTCCTTGGGCTCATTCCCTTTTCACAGAATCAAATTTCAAGTAGAGAGAAGCCTAGCATTACTAAACAAATGACTTAGCTAGCAAGCAAAAGCAATTTTCCTAATTTAATGTGCAAAGAAGCAGCAGTATGAAGGTCAATCATGTTAAAATACTTTTTTCTTCCACATTATATAATCACTGTTTCAAATTTCCATTGAAGCTATTGTTATCTTGAAAATTTGTAAATTTCTTTAAAACATCACAGAATGAAGAAGGGTTGGAGGTACTTTCAGTAACAAGTCTTTCTATTATGTGCCTTTAATTTCCTGAGCACAAGTGAGCCTCCTACCTTAGCCTCCAGTACAGCTGGACTACAGGCATGCACCAAGCTACACTATTATTACATAGCTTTAAGAGTAACATGATATTGTGAAGTTTGTGTGGTATGTACATATGGTTCATTATGCCCTTTACTTTGGCTTGTTTTACATAGTCCAAATATAAACAGCTTAAGAAAAGACATTTATAGTACATATACAATATACTAGCTTCCAAATGTGCAGTTTTAAGATAAACAGAGATCCCAGTTGAATATATGAATTTTGATTTTTTTGTGCACTAATACTGTATTTCTTTTATAATAATAAAAACAAGTTGATGTAACTTAAGTTGATTCTTTTCTATACATAAATTCTAGAAATGTTAAATTTTATACAACAACAACAAAAAAAATCAACCTGTAATCTCAGCCCTCGGGGAGGCAGAGGCAGGCAGATCTCTATGAGTTTGAGGCTAGCATGGTCTACAAAGTGAGTCCAGGACACCCAAGGCTACACAGAGAAACCCTGTCTCAAATTTCTCTCCCTAACCCCTTCCCCCCAAAAAATCAAGGTACCAAAACCTTTTGGTAAATATTTGTGAAAAAGCTTTTAAATGTGGTAACACAGAAGAAAACCTAAGTAGTCCCTTCCTCACCTTCTGCTAGTAGTTAAAACTCATAGTCTGTATCTATAGACAAGTCTATCAGTAGATATCCCATTCAACTAATTATTTCACTATTCACACTGATTTATTCATCTGCCCTTGTTTAATCTTTAATTATAATTTTCCTACTAATTTCACCCATTTTTCATTATCTTCTATCATTTCTTATCCTGTCATATGCCTTCTATAATTTGAAATATTAAAACTATATTCAGATAAATGGGAAAATGCAATTTTCTATCTAACAATCTATTTTACTTTCTTGTCAAAGTAGTTTTAAAATCTAATAGAAATCTAAGCCAGTTCATAATTCCTAAATTAACCAAAATAGTAATGGCAACAAATACTCACATAATACCTTTTATTAAAGCTAAATAGCTGACATAAAATTAAAAACCTGTGTGATGAAATACCCAAATGTTTCTTGCATCCAGATAAAATGTTTTACAATCACATACTAGTGGCATTATTAGATTTTCTGAACATGGAAACTGGGAACCCATACAGCCCCTAAACTGGCACTTCTTTTCCTCTCTGCAATGGGTATTGTCTACATTTCAGTGTTTCCAATCAAGTAAGCCCACTCCCACTTCCTCTCATTTTCACTCCATTCCTTCAGACCAAAGTGTTCTGGGCATGGGGTGCCACCTATGGGCTTCATTTCAAAGATTTTTAAACCAAAAGGTAAACTAGAACTTTCAAAGTTCACATATACTGTATAAAAAGGAAATTGTAGGCAGCAATGAAAGCTGACCAAAGCACAACTTAATGAAAAAGCTTGTACTGTGTATGAAAGAAATCTTAATCTACTGCTATACAGGGCTGGAGCACTAAGGGTGAACCACGTGTCAGGATCAAAACACTCCTCTTACAAGTTACACTGACCATCATCTCTGGTCCATGCTCACTTGCATTTCTTTTCATGCAAACCTCATCAAAATACTCTCTTTCCAAATTCAAAGATAAAAGAATCACAGCTCACTTAGAAGGCAAACAGACCAAGCCTTTGCTCAGAGATAAATCCACACCTATCATAGTCACTTGTTCAATAGTATTTTTAAGTTTCAAAACTTCCAAAGCTCAGCAAATCTCAGAAGTACAGAATGATGGAGTGTTCATTCAGAAAAATAATGTTGAGCCCTATTTAACTGAAATGAACTGTAATTTTTGGTTTTGTTCAACGCCAGCATGTGTAAGCCACTAGCCAGAGTAGTTTCAAAAAATCATCACACAATGTGCATCATTGTTTAAAAGGCGTTACCAACCTCACACAAAGATCACCTGAAGAACTTAACCGAACATTTCCTCTAATTTCTCTGCCTCAAGAAAACAGACTGAGGTGAAGAGGCTTAAGGTTCATAGTGTGACTCCAAGGTGATGACAATGCAGAAGACGGTGAGGAGAAAGCAACTTTGATTACCTTCTATAGCACTCACCTAAATGTGTATTAAAATAACTTCATAAATGTGCACACACATAAAATAAAATAGAGTATCTAAGATAAATTCCATTTTTACAAGCGTCTTAAAAGTCCAATGTTTTAAAACATTTAAATGACCTTTAAAGACATGTAACATCATCACAAAAATCAAAATTTATTTCATCCTTCATGTATTAAATTTTCATGTTCTGATTTCTCCATACCATATTAAAATACATGCTGTAAGAACGTCTAAAGTTGTAAAGGAGATGTCCAAATAGCTAATATAATAGTTTATGTTTTTATTAATGTCCTTAAGGATGATACTTTATCAAAACTCATTGTCAACATTTTCATCAGACATAATCAGAAGCTAATAAGTAAAAGTCTGATGTTACAGACTCTTTGGCTCTTTAAAATGTCAGCAAAATAAAAGCAAAAGAAAATGCTAGATTTTGCTGCTAAAAATATATATACAAATCCATCTATACAAAGCAGTGTAGAGATATAGATTAAGAAATCACTTACAAACTAGGTGTGATGGCACATATCTTTAATCACAATACTTGGAAGGCAGAGGCAGAAGGTTCAAGAGTTTAATGCCAGCCTGGCTTTTTAAGACAGAAATGAGAATCTTTTTAATCGAGTACTGTACTAATGGGATATATTATATTGAAGATAAGTGAAATAACTTAATGAAATACAGTAAACATCTTAGCAAAGTAATAAAATGTATATCCTGGCATTAGTTTATGTACTCTGTACTACACTGCAGCGGAAAAGGAACAAGATGCAGGAGAAAACACATGCGTTAGCCTCTTCTGACTCCCTACACTCTGTGCCCTGCAACATCTACCTTCACCAGGGCTTCCTAATCCAGAAAAACATGGAGAATATTTAACAGGAAAAATAGGACATGCATGTTTCTTGCTTACCTTCAGTATCCATTCTAATTCCTCCACAGCTACATTATGAAAGGAGAAAAAAATTCAAGACAGGGTCCCTTTGCAGCCCTACCCTCCAACTTGTAATCCTCCTGCCTCAACTTCCTGGGGGCTTGGATTGCAGGTATGTGCCACTGAACACAGCTTGAAAAAACTTAACAAGCAAAAAGAGTCTCTAAACTGACCTGGCACAGTTTAAAAAAATAATGCCAATACTAACTCAAGAGTACAAAAAGTCAGATCCATTTTATGAATAATAGTTATACTGAAATATACACAAATGCTATTAAACATACAAGTCCAAATGGGGTCCAGAAACTTAAATCTGCTTATACTAACCAACTAAAATTCCATTCAAATTAACTTTTAAATAATAAGAATGCCAATCTCTTTATCTTTCATACATTTCCCTGTTAAGCTGGTGAGACTTGTGATACAGCATAATATATGTTCTTTCCTAAGTATAAAAATGTTTCCTCCCTTAGCGCCTGCCTCTCCCTACACCCTCCCACCCTGTCCTCTGTCTATCCACACACTGGGAAAATTATGTCCTGTTTTAAATATCTCACTGGTGAGCAACAGGAGCCCCAACTGTCAGACACTTGTCTGGCACACATACTTAGAGAAGCTAGTTCCAGCAGGAGCGCAAGCTGTGAGGCTCAGCTCACTTCTATGTGGGTGAGGAAATCAGAGCACTTGGTCACCGCTCTCTACCAAAATGGTAGAACTTTGAGACCTTGCCATAGGCATAGCCACTGCACCATCACTGGGCTCCGGGTTTTCTTTGTTGCTCTCCTCAGAAGAAACAACAAATGATCAGTAGGCAAGGTTTTGAGAGCACAGATCAATCACACACCATTCCTGGCTCCATGTCAGTAGCATGTTTCTGTCTTCCCAAAGTAATCTTAGCATGATTTCACAGGTTGCAAAGAGTTTGGAAGATGGCATAGTCCCACTTTTGATCCTACGGATGGAGACACTGAGACTGACACATTTTATGTAAATAGCCTACAGTTTCAGTTGACAGCAAATTGGGTACCTCTGTCTTCCTCTTCACGTTCCTTGTCCATACTCTTGAGGCCCTTTGCTTCCCAGTCTAGTAACATTGTTTCCTTTATCATAGCCTGCTTTGATAAAGGAAACTTTCCTCAAACCTGCTGCCTCACTGCTTTAATGTTCCTGGTTACGCTTCTATTATTCCATACTTACGTTTTGCCTAAACAAGAACTATAAGAACCCTTGGGAACCCCTAACCAGGCACTCTAAAACAAAGGCAGGCAGTATTGACAAGGCAGGCAGTATTGACTTGTCATATCTGATTCTATAAAAGGAAGATCATGAGTTAAGAGTCACCATAGGTTTGGGAAACTGTGCACACTAATTTTGCATTAGCCTAGACATTTAACCCTTAAGTACTTTGCCTGAGGCCAGTACCCAGAAGAGACTTTTAAATAAAAATACTCAAATTACATCACTAATAAAATAAAATTACATTTCTGTTCAAGAAAGTAGAAATTGTAAAGAAAATAATAGATGTTTGGGAGTGCTAAAGGAGAATCATTTTCCATTTAAGTCATATTTCCTAGCCTTCTTCCAAGGTTCCTTTGAAAATCTATCACATTTGAACTGCGCACAGTGGCAAGGCACAGATAATCCCCATACTTAGAAAACTGAGGCGAAAGGATCATGAGTTTAAGGCTGGCATGGACTAGACAGAGACTAAATCATACATCCACTTAAGATTATGATATTTAAGTCACTCTAAAATGAGAAAAAAAATCACTTTATTAGTAGTCAAATTGCTCAGAAAATAGAAATATAGTTTCTCAATATAATCTACCAAACAGCAACATTATATGTAGCAGCCAACTTGAAAACGTTATTTGAAACTTTTTAACTTCTAAAAAGAGGAAAAGATGGCATGTTCTTGTATAATATTTCATATTTTAAGTTATCTTTGGTAATGTCCCAAGGTTACTTTACAACATAAGTACTAGTTAGCAAATTATTCCTCAATGCTAAATGAGTGTATCAGTGGTAGCCTCCCATATTCCCCTTAGTACTATTGTTAAGCAGTACATTATAAAATTATAGAATAACTGCTAATGAATTCATGTTTTAAAACTATCTAGACTATTTTTTGTCATTACATAGTAAAGACTGCATGTAGCATGAAGTTGATGAAGAGAGCTCCAGATGTTTTCCAATACATTATATATAACATCTGAAGAGAAGATATAAATGGGACAATAAAACGAACAACAGAAGATTAAAGATAATGAAATATTACATCATTATTTCTTAATACAAAAATCCCTAGACCAGAAAAGTTATGTAAATACAGTAAAAAGAGCCCATTATAAGCCTGAAATGCAAAACTAAGGCATAGCTTTAGAACAGCTTTCTTTTAGTTTAGTATGGTTAAAAAAAAAAATTACCAAATGGTAATCCAAGCCTGATGGCTTCTTCATACCTTTGTTTTATTTTTTAATGAGTAAAAGAGATTAATTATTTAATGGCAGTAGATTAGTGGAACAATATTTCAAAACTCAAGTCCCATGACAAAGGGATTGTTAGATGGTCACATCAAAATGATTCTTAGGTAGAAAAAACATTGGAAAAATATCTTCTCAGTATTTCCTAATTGAAACAGCCAATAGGCATTAAGCATGAATTCTAAATACTGACCAACACACAGTACATGAATTTATCTTTTTGAAGCTACACAGATGTCAGAAGATAGGCAGGATGGAACCTGGCTGTTAAGATGAGAAAATCAAGTCTAAGTGAAGGCAACTAACTTGTCCACAGTCACAGTTAATAAGATCTCAGTGAATTCTGACTCTAAAGCCTATAGCTTATCCTGTAACAGGACATCCCATCCATCTAACACTCTAATACAAGCTACTTTCTCAACTTTCATTACATATACTTTGATACAAAATAGAAGACTTCAACTACAAAGTATTTTAATACATCCAAAATACATTTAAAACTTCAGTGGCATAAAATGAGAAACTACATAGGATTTTACCTTTTAAAGAAAAACAACAACTATTGTAGTAAGATCCATATAGGGGAGGGATGGGAGCTGCACACAAATTGTTAGTTTATAGTTATAGCTTATAGTTACTTTTCAAAAATATCACTAGTAACCACTGTACCTGTGTTGGGAGAGCAGTGTATCATTACCCATACTGAAGTTCGTACATTGTAACTATACTTTTCCAAGCTTTCCTGAAGAAAATGCTACTGTTTTAAAAGTTGTCACTGAGCATATTCTACATAAAATTATATTAAATAAAGGAAGAAGCCACTCGGATTTAAAAAAAAAAAATGGTACTTAAAAAAATAATTTCAGGGTGGGTGAACTAGCTCAGCATTAAGAGCACTTGTTGCTCTTGCAAAGGACACAGGCTCAATTCCCAGCAACCACATGAGGGTTTACAACCACTGGTAACTCCAATTCCAGGGCATAAGACTAAAATATCCTCATATGACCAATGTACCCAACTTTAGCCCTAAGTGCTAACATTAGATTGTTCCACGGCTGTGCTCTCAGGGATGATTTTTATGTAGTAGTAGTATTTCTAGCAGCTCATTACTGGATCTGGTGTGTAATTTAGTGTTACACAGACTCTCTCTGTACAGAAAGGTTTTCCCAAAAAAACTGCCAAGGCAAGCAGCCTATTAAATGTTAAACTTCACAGAAGTAAGTCAGATACTTAATTGCATAAGTAACTAAAATTTTCTTTACATAACAGTTCTAATCAATTCACACTTGAGTGAAAATAACCTTATATTGCAAACAGCACAGCACCCTCTGGTGTATCTATTATAAGATATATAAAATTTCTAGAAATAAAAGGATAAAATCTTAAAAATCTCAGAATATAATCTAAGAAATCAATAGGGTGATATTTTCTGAATTTATTCTGGTACATATATTTTACATGTTACAAAAACAAGCTTCATTTTAAAATATTACTATAGCAACTATGAAAATTTGTTTTAGTTTAGTTTTAAAATACTGAAACAAACAAAATAATACATTTTTCCAGTATGTGACTTAAATTAAGATAATGCTATAAATAGAATTCTTGAGGTATGTAATGACAAATTTTACTGGTTATGTAAGCTAAATTTCATTTTATTCAAACCCACCTGTTTTTCTGACTTGAATATATCAACTGCTGCTCTACAGTCTTTCTGAATTCAAAGACAGCTTATCATTATTTATGGAATAGATATATAGGTTTTTAGTAAATGTATCTATAATTTTTACAGTTTGGTAATACACCGATATTCACAAACAAAAACTAACGAGTTTGGTCACAAATCTGGAGCACTTCAGAGACAAGTAATGCTCAATGTCTACCTGAAAGAAGAACCTTCTTTGTGAAAATAACTAAAAGATGACACAACTAACTCAACATGATGCCACCTGCTTTAGACAGCTCTTTGTGAACCACTACAAGTTCCAAAACAATACAGGAAAAAGTGAGACTGACACCTGTTTAAAGCATCCATCTGTCTCTATCAAGCTAAATTTACTCAAATCCATTTAATCTTGGTTTTCCAAAATAAGGGAACACTATGCACCTGTGAACAGAAAAGAACTTAAAAATCTATTTTGTGATGACAACTGGGAATATATACCAAGAGTTACAGAGTTAGAGCAAATCCTCAGTAAGGGAAACTATTTTTAACGTAATTACAAGTGAATAAAGGATATTGAGCCAAATGCTCAGCATAGAAACAAATTAGCAAACTTCATAATTTAAAAGTTGATTTATTTCTTATTCCCATTTCTTGTAATAAATTCTCACTAGGAGGATCACAAAGCACTGCTACTAGACTATTCAACTAGACTATTCAGGAAAAAAAAAATAACTCTTCCCACATATCTGATACTATTATTCATCCTTCTAAGTGTGTGTCCTGAAATTTTTTACTGTTCAATTGTTAAAGAAAAGGTGCCTCAATTAACTTGAGTTTTTTTTTAAGATTGTTTGATTAAAGTTAAAAATGCTCTCACCATCCCACTTATAAACCATAAACCATGTATCTCTACAGAATACAGATTGTTTAAATATTGGATAAAGAATACAGTATTTTAGAAAATAGGGATAAGTATCTCATGCCACAAAAGCACTGTGAAATGATGGAAAGCTTCTGCGAGCGCATTAATTTCTTATACACATATAAATTTACTATGCCTAGTCCCTATACAGTTTAATAGAGTTGCATAATAGACAGGGTGTAATTCAAAAAGACTAAGATAAATATCATGCCACACTCTGAATCACAAATATCCAGCTGCTCAAAACATTACTATTGAATATGTTTATTTTCAAAGCCAATCACTTTCACAGATAACTGTTAGTCTAAAAAAATGAAAACAAAGAATGAGAATGCATAGTGCATCCCCTCCTAGGAAAAACAGTATAGGAAAAAAAACTGAACTAAATGGCATTTAATGTTATATTTAATTTTAAAGATCAACTGTTATCATTGTAAGTTAATCAATCCATAAAACTAATTTTATCATCTCAGAAGCCAAAGCATCACTAATATCAACTCTCAGAACACAAAGATTTATTTGAAATAGACAGGCTATTTAATATAATGCAATACAGTGTTTGTTCTCAAACAACTTGTGAATGAAAAAAAATCAAACAAACAAAATTTGCTGTAACCTGACATGGCATGATGAGTGAAATGTCTCTGAAACATTCCTGGACACTGCAAATACAAATATTAATCACAGACATTTCAGCATCTACAATCTATTCAGCCGAAACTTATGTAAATATCATAAGATCTAAAACTGTCCCAAGACAGCAAAACTCCTTTTAACTTCAGACCCAGTAGCTTCACCATCCAAAAGTGTTCAGGCATTTGACACTCATCTGAACAGGAAAACAAAAAAAAAAAAAAAAAAAAAAAAAGAAGAAAAAGAAAAGAAGCAAAAGAAAGAAAAGAAAAAAAATGCAAGTTAGTATTTGAGATGTGTATTGAAGACATGTTGGGGAAGGGATGAATTCTAAAGAATTCTAGAAAGAAGTCTGAGAGAGTCAAACATATTTCTTTCAGAATCAAATATCACCTTCATTTAAAATAACAATCATATGGAAATGAATTGAAAAGTAGGGTTTTTTCAATCCTCCAACTCTTATTTTACAAAATATTAGCCTTAATGACATTATAATTATCCAAACTCTTCATTGACAATCTCAAGAGTAATTAATACTGTCACATTATTCACAGGCTGCTCTGTCAGTTAAATCAATAAATGTTTGCTGTTGGAAAGATTATTTAAATAAGCACTCTAAAAACCTAAACTGGAAATTTCAATGTGCCATTAAAATAGTACATTTTATTTGGTTTAGCTCAAAGTCATTATCAATTTATTTTCTGATAACCTATTAATTATTAGTCTGAAAATTAGCAAAATTAAAGAATCTGTGAAACCAAGTTAGCTCTAATCAAGAAAATATTACTTGAGAACTGGCAAGTATTCAAATCTACAAGGGGCAACTATTTTCTCTTAAAAAAAAAAAAACTTAAAAAGGATTTTTTTTTTCTTCTGAGCAGGTTCAAATCATTGTCCAAAGAAAACCAAAAAGTCAACAAAAAGAATATTTTAAGTACACACATGCCTAGATCTTAACGGCCACAAAGAAAGTGAAATATACACACGTTTCAAGTTGAGAAGCTTCATACATTCTTTATGAACAACTTGACTTCAATTTCAACTCTCCAAGGGAAAGCAACAGAGATGAAGATGGGAGGAAAAAAAAAAAAAAACTCTCAAAGTACCATAACTGTCACAAACAGCGTTGTGAACTGAGTTCTCACAAAGCTTCCTTGTGTCCTTTTCCTGTTCATCACAGACAAAGTCTCAAAACCACAATGAAAATTGTTAACACTCTCCTGTGGGGAGGGAGGTGCATCAAAGTGAAACAGAACCTCAGGACTACCCCTCCCATCTCCACATGAAGGATAAAGCGCTGTCAGTAACCACTAACCCAAGTAGCACAGATGCCCTGCATCCGGTTTAAATCACAAGCACACACGCGCACACGCACATGCACACACACACACACACACACACACGCCGAAAAGGGGAGGGGGAGAGAAAGAGAGGAGAGGGAGACGAGAGACGACAGACAAGAGAGAGGGAAGAGGAAAGGAAAGAGAAAGACTTAAAAAAAAAAAAATCTCTCAGAGCAGCAGAGGCCCCCCTGGTTTCGATGTGTGTGCAGAGGGGGGCGTTGTGGGGGGGAGGAAGACTGCTGAATGGATATTAAGATTGTTTGCAGCACAAAGAAAAAAAAAATACAGTTTTAAAAGAAAAAGAGAATCCCGCGAGGCCAGTGATGGTCAAGTAAGTGCAGCCCGTTCAGCAGCGGGCACCGAGGGGCCGAAACGAAGGGAGCGGGCTTCGGGAAAAGTTCACCGAGGTACGAGGACAAAAATAACAAAACCCCCCCGACAAGGCCCCGCAAGTGAACAACAGCAGCGGCGGCACGGCACCTTTCGGGGACCCCCCTGCTCACTGCTGTCTATTTCCACTTGGAAAGCGGCGGCCACCAGGCAGCTCTGCAAAGCAGGCGAATTAAAGAAAGAGAGAGAGAGAGAGAGGGAGAAAGCGAGCCCCTTCTCTCCACCTGCCCCTCCTCCTGGGCGCCCGCAGACCTGGGGGGGACGCTCCGACCCCCGCGACGACGGACAGCGGCGGCTGCCGAGCCCGCTCGCCCCGCAGCCCCGACTCCCGCTCCATCCCCGGGCGCCCAGGCCGGGCGGGCGGGCGCGCGGCGCCCACACCCCCGAGCCCGCCGCGCGCGGGTCCATTGTAAACAAGCCCCGGGGACCGAGCCCCTCAAGCGGCCACAGCCGGTGTCAGGAGGGAGACCCCGCACAGCCACGCTCGCTCGCACACACGAACACACGCACGGACACGCACACGCTCCCACACACATGTAGAGACCGAAGAATATTCACCTTGGCTGTGGATTATTGTGGTGTTGTTGGTGGGTGATGGAGATGGTGGTGGTGGGGAGGAGGAGGAGGAAGAGGAGGAGGAGGAGGAGAGGAGTAGTTGTTGTTGATGGGTAACAGTCGCCAGGACTACGGTGACTATGGCGCTTGATTCACAAGGCAACGGTTGCTATAACTCACAAAAGAGAGAGAGAGGGAGAGAGAGAGGGAGCGAGGGAGAGGGAGACACTCGCGCGGGGAGGGGCGGGGGAGGGAGGAGGAGAGAGGGCGGGCCCGAGAGCGCCGGAAGGAGCGGGCTCGGCGCCGTGACTGACAGCTCGGCGCCCGGGCGGGGGCCGCGCTCGGGATGCCGACGTCGGGTCCCCGAGGTGCGCTTAGACTCGGCGGGCCCGGGGTCAGTGCGCGTCCGCCTCGAGGAGCGCCACGGCGGACGCCGGGACGCCGGGGGAGCCGAGGGTCTGGAGGCGAGAGGGCTGCTTCCCGTGAAGGCAGCCCCGCCCGCCTCGGCGGCCAGCTCAGCGCCCAGAAGCCCCGCAGCCCCGAGAGGAAAGCCGCGAAGCCAGGGGAGGGGGAGTGACGAGGGCCCCAACACCGTGCGAGACGCGCGCTGCTGCGGGGGCAGACCCCGCTTTGAGGCGCGGGCCCCGCCCACGGGGACGTCATTTCCGGGGCGGGCCTGGTGGTGTCCCGGATGTGCTGCGCTCCGCCCCTCTCGTCCTCCCCCCACCCCAAGCTTTTTTTTTTTTTTTTTTTCTCCTCTCTCTCCATCCTCGCTGGTGGTGTTCCCCGGTCGTTTGTGCCTAGCGGGTGATCCCTTTCCCGGACGCTCTGCGGCCGGCGGGCGCGGGCCTCCCGGGCCCCGGCCGCGCGCGCTCTCCCCTCTGTGCGCTCGCTGGCTCTCTCGCGGCTCGGGGAGCGCGGGCGGCGGGGCGTGAGCGGTGCCTTCGCCGCCATCTTAGGGGGCGAGAGCCCGGGCTCGCGAACCGTGACCCATCCGCCCGCCCGACGCGGGGGACACCTCCCTGCGGAGCCGAGGGCCGAAGTTCTCACCTGCCGGACCGGGAGGAAGTGCTAACGGGACGGGATTTGTGCTTCCCGGGGACGGGGCCGTCCCTGGGTGGGCTCAGACCTTCGGGAGAAGCCCGGGGTAGTCCTGAAGGTGCTCTGCCCCCTAAGAGTGGACGGGATGGAGTCGAGCTAGACCCCCTGCCCTGCTGTTGCTGGCATCGGCTTCCTAGCAGTTTAGGGAGCTAGTTCCTGAGCTAGCTACCGTTTTTTGCTCTTTGAGACAGGAATGGCTTCCGTCCGTGAAGAACATTATTAGCACCCAACCTGGCACCTCAAACTCCGCTTGATAAGGCACAGCTTCTCATACTTCATGGTTCAAGCATATTCGTCCAGTTCTGCTCACACTGGAGTCCAGCAGGCACGTGCCCCCGGGCTCGCCAAGACCCAAAATCTCCAACATTTGTGGCTAAGCAGCTTATCCAAGACAATAACGTACTGGAAGTAGAGCCTTAAGAAGTCAGTTCTCCTCTTGAGGCTTAATTTTCGCACCTGCAAATAAGGGATTTGGGCCGGCATGAGTTCACTGTTAAAATAAGACTGAGCTCTTTTCTGTGCCCCAGACCTTGTGCTAAGTGTTTTACATACATTATCTCATTTAATCCTGACACCTGTTCTATTGGATACATAATATTCTCGTTTTAGGGAAAACAAGCAGTCATTTTATCTTGCCTCTCTGTGTCTTGAAATACTTGGTAAAGACAGTTTAGGGACTAGCTATTAGAACAATAGGTTTAAGAGTAATACTGTAAGCTTTGATAATTTAATAGTTATATATAGTGTTGCTTATAAGTTACAATAGAGTAGTTGACGGTGAAAACAAGCACAGGGCTAAAGTTAAAACAGGTCAAGATCCACCGTGGCAGTGGACAAAAATGACACCGGGGTAACCAACAGCAGTTAAAACTCTTCAAATTTAGAATACTCCTTTTGCGACATTTACAGATCCAATCCTCTGCTTTGACGTCGTCGGCTAGGGCCACAGAATGACATTACAAGGCACTGAACAGCTTTGCTGTTGCAGCCTTATTGTCTGTCAGTTTGCCGGGCTCCCCACTCTCAGCTGTTGCTTCTTCCTGCTGTCAGTGAGCATAGTTCTATTATCCTCCCCACCCTTTTAATTTACTGCTTTTAATCTGCACGAAAGGAAACCGCATAATGAAGCTTGTGCAAAACTGTCTCAAGGGTATAAATAGATACTTTGAGGCAGTGTCCTTTAGGAAAAGTGTGACCTTTGCGCTTAGAACATTGAAGCAGGAGTTTCAAGCAATTTAGAGACTTCTTTATTCCTAGCTTCTAGTACCATCTTTTTAAACTCGCAGAATGCATACCTTCATTTATAGGAATTCTTATAAACTTAGGATATTTTTCCTTTTATGGTATGTCTTCTAATTGTACTAGAGTTAAAATACAAATTTCGGTGTTACCATTATACTAATTCAAAAAAACCAAGCTACAATGCCAGCTACAGATTTCAACATAATAGATTATATGTGTTTGTTATAGACATATATATATATATATAACATATTAAATCCTTTTGGTGGTCAATAGTTCTGACAGGAACTCTTTCAGCTCATTTCTGAAGCTGTGTGGTTAGATCGTCACGTGTATTCTGTAGTTCAGAATTAACTTGTTAGGGAATCTTAGGAAAGACACAGCAGGGTCTTAGCAGCTTTTACTCTTTACAATGAAGAAATATAATCTGAGCCCAAGAAAGGTATCATCTTCCATTCCTTGACAATTCAATAAACTGTCAATGCAACTTTTTTTTGTGTTGAATTCCAAAAATGAGGCAGATATAGTTCTTGTCTGTGCAGCGCTCTGTTTTTCTGTGAATTTTAAATGTTCCCTTTGACCTTTGTTTCCACTCTAAGGCTGTAGTGATTGGGAGAGACGTGGGTAAACACATTTGTGACCAAACCACTTAAATAAAAGAAGTTCTGATTATGTATATACTGTACAAATTGCTATAGCATATCCTTGAGGGTAAATTTCCTTTTCAACATCTGTTAGGATATTTCCTCCTATGAACACCTACTGCATATTCAAGCACTAATAAAAAAATTTCACTATCAATGCTTTTTAAAAAAAGAAAAATGTGTATACAAAGATAAAATACTGGTATGCCATGGCAGTGCTTCAAAAAAAAAATATGTGGAGAGCTTTGAAAATGTATGCTATAGCAGCTTACCATTAAATTAGTGGTGAGTGCTTATAAAACAGGAATCACACCTGTGTTAAAATCTTCCATTTGACTAGCCGTTTTCTTCAGTTGCAATGCACAATAGACTCTTGTTCCCATATGTGAAATGAAGGTTTCCTTTCTGCTAGTTTGTATAAGTGTTTATGATGTGCAAACTACTGGTGAGTCGAGATTACTGAGGGACTTTTGTAGATCTGAAACTGTGGCTATGTGACAAGAGAGTGGTGTCAAAGTGATTCTAACATTGCACAGGAGCTGCCATTCCTTCCCCAGCACCAAGGCAAACAAAATGTATGCTTACTTTCTAACTATCCTCTGGAGCACCCAACAGAAAGCAGGCTTTGATTTGAAAGCAGTGTGGGAACTGTTTTGGTGAATTTGTCTTTCTAATTGTGTTTTCATTAAGCACTACAAATCAGCTGATTATTCTGAAGCCTGTCTAGTCTTGTATAAGTATAACTTGAAATTAGACTTTCACCCCAGTGCATAAAGATGACAGTAGAATTGTAAATTGACTGCCATTGCTCAAGACCAAAGTAAAAATTTATATATGCACAGAGCTCTTCAATTAATTCAGAACATCAAGTACAGTATTTGCGCCATTAAACCCAAATATCTGAAAACAATCCAAATGTCAGATGTCTATCGGCTAAAGGATGCGTAAACAAATTGTGATACAGTCACATGTTGTAATGCAAACGAACAGTTGAAAAGATTGTTCATTGAGGATCATTGTGGTCAACAAAAGAGGCCAACCGCAAATGTGGGAATCCACTTACATGAAAGCTGGTGTTTTCCTATGATGGCAGTGGCAACAGAGTGGGGTCTACCAGGGTGAGACAGGAATGTCCCACACTCTCCGGGTTGTTGGCCACTCGTCACGTGCTGCTGAAATTTCACTATTAATTCATGTAAAAGGCATACAGCCATATGTTAAGTTCTTGGTATCTACATGTGTCAGTGGCAACTAAACTGGACAGCACACACACAAAGAACATTTGTGTTTCAAAATGTCTGAGAATTTCTAAACATTCTGAAGAATGCTGTTCCTTTCCTCTTTTAAACCAATTTTATAGAGACATTTATTTGTCTAAATTGTGACTAATGAAAATATGTCTATTTTATGTGCCCCCAATCCCAAAAAAAATCACTCATTAGCCAAATTGTTAACACATTACCAAGACTTTAATAAACTAATCTGATAATTTGATTAGCCTATATTTTTTCTTCATTTTTCATTTACTCGAGAGAAAGAATAAGGAAATTATCCACGACGCTTCTTTTTTTTCTTTATTAATTACACTTTACTCACTTTGTATCCCCCCTCCCCCGTGACCATGACGCTTCTTAAAGGATGTAGTAAGCCACGAAGTAAATGATGTTGATTTGGTGCTCAATGGAAAAAATTCTGGCACTTTCAAATCCTCAGTATCTTGAGGAAAAAGAAAACACTTTTGAGGACTCAAAGTGCACTCCAGAATACTTCAAAGAAATTTTTCCTACTGCCCTCTTGGAGCATTGGTACATGGAAAGGTGATAAACACTGCAAAACCTTGTGAAGTAACACTTCAGAGAACTTGGGAGTCTCAGGTACTCTGAGTACACTGTAAAGTCCAGTAAACTCTCTGTATCACTCTTCAGTTTCAAAGGGACCAGCAGAATGGTTCAGGGGCTAAAAGCACTTCCTGCCAATCCTGGCGACTTGAGTTTGATCCCCAGAGCCCACAGGAGGAGAAATGAAACCAACTGCCACAAACTGTTCTTGGACACAGGCTGTGGCACACGTGTCCCACCCCCCGGCCCCACTCCCCCAGGCGTCCCCCAAGCTGACACACACACACACACACACACACATACACACACACACACACACACACACACAAAAAAACATTAAAAAAAAGGAGGGGGGTCTTTTGAAATGGAAGGAAATCAGGTTTGCAATCACCGTTCAACAGTCTCTGATTTCAAGCTCTAAACAGTTTAAAAGAGGAAAACAAGAAGAGGTTCAAAATACTAAGTATATATGTTTAGCTGATGCTTTTAGAAAAGAGAGAAAATGGCCAAAAAAATATCGACTTTAAATAAAGATAATAAACATGTCCACTGGGTTTTAAGCAGTTTGTGAACTCTGAGTAGATTTTTACAGGATGATGAAAATGAATTGGCATCAATTGAATCATAGCCATCAATTAGTGTCAGTATTTCATACTGAAAATCATTTTAATCCTATCAGTTATCAGTGGTCAGTAAAGTCATTTTAACTGAGGTAAATTAATTAAATTGTTAACTGACAATTTCATAAGTTGTCTTTCTTTCTCCCCCACCAATAAAGTCTGAAAGAAGCAGCTCCAAGTCTATGTTGGCACATAGATAAGTACTACCTAAGCCATCCTGTAGATGGTTTTTAACAATTATTCTCCATGTTACAGGCTATGACTTAAGGTTTTCACACAAGTATTGCTGGTGGGAGTGTAAACTTGTACGACCACTTTGGAAATCGATCTGGCGCTTTCTCAGACAATTAGGAATAGTGCTTCTTCAAGATCCAGCTATACCACTCCTATGCATATATTCAAAATATGCTCAAGTACACAACAAGGACATTTGTTCAACCATGTTTGCAGCAGCTTTATTTGTAATAGCCAAAACCTGGAAACAACCCAGATATCCTTCAATGGAGGAATGGATACAGAAATTGTGATACATTTACACAATGGAATACTACTCAGCAATATAAAACAAGGAAATCAGGAAATTTGCAGGCAAATGGTAGGATCTAGAAAAGATCATCCTGAGTGAGGTACCCCAGAAGCAGAAAGACACACATGGTATATAGTCAATTATAAGTGGATACTAGACATATAATATAGGATAAACATACTAAAATCTGTACACCTAAAGAAGCTAAGCAAGAAGGAGACCCCTGGGCAAGATGATCAATCCTCATTCAGAAAGACAAATGGGAGACACTGGAAGAAGGAGAAAACAGGGAACAGGACAGGAGCCTGCCACAGAGGGCCTCTGAAAGACTCTACCTAGCAGTATATCAAAGCAGATGCTGAGACTCATAACCAAACTTTGGGCAGAGTAGGGGGAATCATATGAAAGAAGAGGGAGTTAGTAAGACCTGGAAAGGACAGAAGCTCCACAAGGAGAGCAACAGACCCAAAATAACTAGGCATAGGGGTCTTTTCTGAAACTGATATTCCAACCAAGGACCATTAATGGATATAACCTAGAACCCCTGCTCAGATGTAGCCCACGGCAGCTCAGTGTCCAAGTGAGTTCCCTAGTAAGGAGAACAAGGACTATTTCTGACAGAAACTCAATGACTGGCTCCTTTACACCTTCCCCCAAGAGGGGGAAGCAGCCTTGCCAGGCCTCAGAGGAAGACAATGCAGACAGTCCTGATGAGACCTGATAGACTAGGGTCAGATGGAAGGGGAGGAGGACCTCCAGTATCAGTGGACTTGGAGAGGGGCATGGGAGGAGATGAGGGAGGGAAGGTGGGATTTGGAGGGAATGACGGAGGGGGCTACAGCTGAGATACAAAGTGAATAAACTAATTAATATAAAAATAAAGATTTAATTAAAAAAAGGAAAATGATCATCAATCCAAAGTACATGTATTTGTTTCTTTTTTCTTTTTTTTTTTAATTTTGCACTTGTTTTTATTTCTGTTGTTTTAATGGCATTTTGTGTCCATATATTATTTTTCTAAATCTTTTGTTTAGCATATTATCAGCTTTGTTTGGAGGGACAAAGAACATAAAAAAATAGACGTTTGCAGTCAAGGATGGAATATGCTCTGAGCACTGTTTGAAGCCTCACTGACTACTTTCTTCCATAAAAGATTAGGATCATGATTTAAGGCCTTAATGGACCTTGCTCCACTGACTAGAATATATTTTGGATGCCTTTGGCCCCATATAATAGGTAATATACCATATTAAATACACACAATTAAGAATTGTTTACAAGTAACCTAATGGTAGATTTTTATAGACTCCTCTCTCCTATTTAAATTGCATTCGCGGCTTTTTATGAAGTCAGTGTTTTCAGATCTCTAACATTTTCAAAAACTCTTGAGATATATGTAAGTCCCATAGAGACTGAGCGATAAATGGCCCTGAAAAAAAATGAAAAATTTAAATTTAATACAACTTGTATTTACTCTGTTTTTCTGCCTTTCCTCTGAGTGAGGATTAATTAGAAAGTCTGGAGGTGCACTGAGATGGAATTATGAGGAACTCTGAGGGCTAGTTTCACAAAGATCAGAAAAATAAATTATTTTCCAAGATGATTAGTGCATTTTGTTCAGCACTCTTGCTTGGCACCACAACCTTTGCCTCAGCATGAAATTATAAACTAAGCTACAGACAGTTTGAATATGCTTTATAGGATTACCCTATTTGTAGCTTCAAATGTGTGACATGATAATTACAGACTTCTTGTTAAATGTTATATCATTCTTCACCCAGAAAAAATAATCCTTAATGAACACTAATTTGTGCCGAAGATTGGTGGAAGAAGAAATTTTGATGTGAATAATTCAGAAAAGATATATAAAAATGTATGACTAAGAATTTTTTTAAATCAGGTTAAGCATGTACATTTTTTAAATTAAATAAGCTTTAAGTTCAGAAAGATAAAACTGCATGAAACACCATGTCTTTCTTAAGTCTGACTCGGAGACCCCAGACTCACAACATTGCTTTTCTCCAATGCCCATAGCTGCATCAGTTTCTAAGGATCCAGCTACAGAAAGGGAAGCACTGAGTGATGCATGGATAGATAGGTGGATGGAAAATGGAGCCTAATGGTAAGTGGGAGTTATGCCTGCTGAAAGCAAACCAAAGAGCACCCAACAGAAGGATGAGTAATTTTATAAAAATATTTTAAGTTAGTCGTTTAATCAAAACATTACAACTTGTTAGCAACTCCTCAAAAAACCACACCTCTATATTTGGCAGTCTTGTTTGGAAAAGAAATATACTCGTGGAAGCTTATCGTAGGCTTCAAAAGCTATCTCTCATGCTCACCTGTCAGAAACAGGTAAGGCAGGCTGGAAGCTGTGGCACTTTAAGGACCGGAGCAAGTATCCACAACCTTAATACAAAGTAAATGCTAATGAAACAATATTATAAGAAGTAGAGAAAATGTAGCCGTAAAGTCTGAGCAGCAGAGATGACTACTGTGGAGTTTTGATGATGCCGTTGTTTGAGACTTCTAGTTTAGTGGAGTTGATTTGCTTAGATTGTTCTGTGATCATTGTGTTGCTGCTGCTGTCACCGGTGGTGGCAGTGGTGCTGCTGTTGCTGTTAGTTGCTTTTATTTGTGAAGAATGACTAAATGAAACTGAGAAGGGGTTGCAGTACTCACAGAGGTAACATTGGATTAAGGGACAGTTAAGGTTACTTTTAGGGAGGGGAGGAAGACAAAATCTAGATGAATAAATATTGACAGCCGTTTAAAATTTCTGAGGATAATCATCACTGAGCTACCTAAAGGTACTGATGTTCTGCTGGGTGTGCCAGGAGTGTGTGGGGTAGGGCAGGCTAACTGAAACTCAGACTGCTTGTGGCAGCTTTTCTCTCCACACTTTCACTCTCCCCTACTTCCTTTCTGACTTCCACGGACCCCACCATGGCACCGTCTTCCAGTGGCTTCACTGGCGCAAATACGCATGGTTATTCTGAGAAGGGACTGGGCTAGACATTCCGCTGACATCTCCTTCCCCTGTGCTGCTCTCTAGGTTAACCCGCTGTCCCTTCAGTTCCCCTGTACCCACACCTTGCTAAACAGAACCTTTGAACATAACCCCCCACCTCATTACCTCATGACTCTCTAGATGTCATGTATCCTTTTTGAGATCTAGTGGCATCCAGCAAGCTGATTACTTATCAGTCTTCTAGGTAGGGTTGTCTTAACAGAGCACTGCATACTGGCTAGCTTAAATAGCAGACGTTTTCCCACAATTCTGGAGACTAGTTTCTGAAGCTCAAAGAAGGACAGAGTGTTTGTTTGTTTGTTTGTTTGTTTGTTTGTTTGTTTGTTTTGTTCTGCAGCATCTCTCTTGGGTTTAACAGACACTCATTATGTACCTTTAACTTGATGTGGTATTTTCTCCATGGGTCCATGTTCTAATAACAGATTCCTAAAAGGACACCAATCATAGTGAATTAGGACCCTGATAATGACCTTACTTTAACTAAATTACTTCTCTAGTTACCCTGCCTTCCATGCCAGTCACATTTTGGAGCACACATAAAGTAGGGGGAGGAGAGACACAATTCAGTCCATAGTAAAAATGTCCATAAAAAGCACAGAATGAATTATAAATATAATTTCAAGATCATGTGTGAACATGAGAAAAGGACAGAATTGAGGTGACCCTGAACACAACATCTTAAAAGGGAAAAGAGGATATTTAGAAGGAGCACAGCTTTATAAATACGCAAACAGGCTCTATCTAAGCAACAGCAATAGTCATATCTAACACTAACGGATAGTCACTTGTGTCCTTCCTATATGAGCAGAACACCCCATGTTTGAGGCTTGCCCTAAAGAGTTCTTTTCCTTTCATGTAAGATGAAGCTTTGTGACAAGCGTAGTGAGAATGCTGAAATTTGGGTTTCTATAAAAAACACACACAAATATAAGAATATGTTTTTGTTTTAACCCCAGGTGTGGAGATATGGGGCTGCTTTATAGAAGCATGGTTTTGCGAGTGTTTGGAATTCTGGAAGTTTTCAGAGGGTGTAGAAATGCTAGAGCCCTGATAGGTGGGGTGGGTGGTTCTTGCTCATTTGGAGGGTTGGTTGTGGTTTGTTAAAAGTTGTGCTCAAAGAAGAAACAAGAACAAAGAAGTTAAATTCAGAGATCTCTATCTCTTTCTCTCCCCTCTCTCCTTCTTTCTCTCCTATCTAGTGATAGAGGGTGGAACCAGTGGGATAACGGGTGGGGAAAAAAAGAAGCCACAAGGTAGTAAAAGTCCAGTTACAGACAAGTCTTGTTGACAGTATGTACTGCAAGTCGATCATGGGCCAACTTCCAGTACATCCTTCTTTAAAAGTACCTTGCTTGTAACCTTTACCCCTTCATCTTTTTATTTCCACTCACTCCTCCATCCTACCATTTAAAACAAGGGTATCACCAAGTTGAGTACATGGAATGATGGAACGGGAGACTATATCTCTAATGGTGAGGCCAATACTCTGCTCTGCATCCTGTTCATATGAAAAACATCAAACATATTGAGCTTACCCAAGTCTCAGGTAACAGAAGCATTGTCCGTTTACTAGGCGCTGTTTTTACTTTGTTTTACATGATTTGTTTTGTTTTATCCTTGTGATAGTTCTATAGTAGATTAAGCTTGCTGTTCTTTATTTTAAAAACAGAAACAAAAAACAAAGAGAGTTCTTTCCAGATGGCATAGCTCATACAAGTAGTAGTTTTGAACCATTTTACCAGATCCCTAATCACCCCCTTTAACCACAAGGTTGAATTCCTTCCCCACCTTTTAATCCCATGAGCATCCAAAACCCATCTAGAAAACAAGTTTTTTTTTGAAAGGTACATGCTGAACAAGAGGCTCAGACTCAGAACTAAGCGGGTGTCACAGTCAAACAAGGAAAGAAAAACAAACTAAATGGAAGAACTCTGAAATTAAAAAATAAATAAATTAAAACAAAAAAACCTATATTCCAGAGCCTTCATTTTCCTTACTTAAAATGTAGCCTAAAATTTACAACAGCTTCATCTGTGCTTTAAATTTCAACAATTGCCTTTAAATTTTTAGACTTTCTCCCTGAATCTCTTGTGGAGCTCTTGTGAAATCATTTGCTCCCTAGTTACCTGGCCACGATCAACTACATCAGGCCAAGTTGTCTAAGATCTGTGCCCCAAAGGGGCTTCTCTTTGGCCATATTCTGCCAGAGCCCCTTTCAGAACCCCAGCTGGGATAATCTTTGGTGCAATCTGGGGGAAAATTCTACACTTAATTGTGAGTTTTGTCTTGAGAAAAACTCAGCTCTCAGCCAGGAGTCAGTCCTTATGGTGGCAGCTCTGCTGCTCTGCTGCTCTCCTGCTATCAGCAGGAGAGCTTTAAGAACGTTAAGGCTTTGTTAACCCCATCTTAAAGAAACTGCAGAAAGGGGGACTTTAATGTTTAGGCGGTTGGGATGGGGGGGCGGAGACCCAAAAAAAACTGGACCAGTGGAAATTTTCTATTCCCTTGCCATCTGGTACGTAAACGGCTTTGGAAAGGCGTTGGGATCTACTCAAAGAATGTGTATGCATTAAAATCCTGTAAAGAAGGGGTCCACTTATTTACATGCAGTAGAAGTTTTGAAGGAAAAACACAGAAGGCAAAAGAATTTAGAATGTCTCCTGCACAATTTGCTTCCAGGCTTTAAGCAAACCTGCCTATCATACACTGCTTTGTTAGGATGGAGTTGTTAAAATGACTCTATCCTCGTGCCTGCCGTGGCTTTTAACATCTACTCCTTGTAACCCTTTCTTCATCCAACAAGGACACTTTAAATGCATGTTTGTCATCAGGGTTATTATACCATTTTTAGATAGAAATAACTTCTTACTCCTTTTTAAACACAGGTTGACTGAGCATAGTTCACAAACAGTGAATTCAGACATATTAAAAATATGCAAGTTAGTAAATATTTACAATGTATTGGAGTCTTTTGATCACTACACTTATCAAGACATTTGATACATCTATCAATCATTGTCATACTCCAATTTGTCGTTCTCTAGTTTATTCTCTTTTAGTTTACTCCATGTGCTAGTAAAACTGGATCTTTTGTATATAATATATATACTATATATATATATATATATATATATATATATATATATATATATATATTTCATTTACTAGAATGTCTTATAATACCTGGAACACATTACTTAAAACTGCTTTGAGTCTGGTTTCTTTTATTTGACAGAATATTTTCGTATTGTTATCAATATTAGCAATGTATTGCTGAGTAGTAGCATATTGAATGGATATACCACAACTTCTTTTCAGGTTTTTGTGAAACAAGACTGCTGTATGCATGTCTGCATAAATGCTTTTGAAGACAGACATTTCCATTTCATTTTAGTAGACAGTGGACATTTCAGAGTCCTGACTTCATATGACTTTGCCAACGTGCTTTGTCTGTGTCTTTATCATTTTGTGTTTTCATCAAAACCACATGAGAATTCTAGTCGTCATGCATTTAGTATGTGTTTATCCAACGATTAGTACTATTAAGCATCACTCCGTGAACTTACTCATTGGGCCTCCTTTTATCTTCTGTGTGACCTATCTGTTCATATGTTCCCAATGTTTGCAGTTGTTAACATCTCCCTGAGGAATGAGAGTCATCACCATATTTAGATTTTAATCTTTTGTCAGACACAAACTGTGCAAATATTTCTCCCACTGACTCACTCGCCTTTTCATTTCAAAGAGCAAGTGACTTTAATTTTGATGAAGTCCACTATTCTATCAATATTATATTTCTTAGTTTAAGTGCTTTTGATTTTATCTAGCTTTACAGAAGCTGTAGATAGGGGTTGTGGTTCACAAATCTCCATTCAAATATCCACTTGTCTAGTTCAGTCAGCTAGAAGGACAACACTTACCCAACTGGGCTACCTTTTTCCTTCAGTCAAAATGGGTTGTTAGTTACTTTTTGTTTTGTGTATATTTTTTGTGTATATTTTTATTCCATTACTTTAATATGCTTGAATACCACATTGCTTGTAGTATGGCAACTTTGTAATAAGTTTAGAAATCAAGGAGTAGTAAACTTCTTTTTTTCTTTATTTTTGCAATCTTTTATTAGTTGTTTGAGAATTTCATAAGTATGTTTTGATATCCACTCTCCCTCTCCAGCTATTCCTCTTACTTACCCACACAGTTTTGTATCCTTTTTGTTTTTTGTTTTGTTTTGTTTTTCAACTCTTCAAATCCAATTTTTGCTATCCATATACTCTTGTGTGTTTGGCCTTCTGCTAGAGTGTGGCGATACCCCTAAAGAAAATTGACACCCTCTCCCTGAAGCGATCAATTGCGGATAACTCCTCAGCGAGGGTGGGACTTCAGGCCCATATCTCTCAGTGCTAGGACTTTGTCTGGCTTGAGCTTGCACAGGTCTGATGTATGCTGTCACAAATGCTGTGAGTTCACAAGTGCATCTGCCCTGTTTTGTCTGGGAAGCAGATTCCTTGTGGTCATATACAGACCATATATATCTCTCCATCCCCTCTTCACAGTGACTCCTAAGACTTCATAGGAGGGCCTGTAATATAGATGTCACCTTTAGGGTTGAGCATTCTGCAGTATCTTATTCTCTGAACCCCAACCAGTTGTGGGTCTCTGTGTTTATCACAGAATGACAAATGCACTATTCTGTGGGACTAAAAATTCGTCATTAAAAGTCTATTTAGTATTATGTCTAGGTAGCAGAATAATTGTAGTAGGTTTTTCCCTGGGGTCTGTGAACCATCTCGCCATAGGTTCTTGGCTCCAGGAACGGTGGCAGGTATAGCACTTAAGGAGTAGAACATAAATCCAATCATAAAGTGGCTTACTCAATGATATTCCTGATATCATCATAGCACTGGGTGTGTCTTGCCAAGCAGTCAGTATTGTAGCTTTCAGAGCTCACAGCTGGGAAAGGCTGAGGATTATTTTTCTCCCTCAGTACTGTGAACAGCATCCTCAAGCACTGTGAAAGCTAACCAGTAGGGATAAATCTTCTGAGCGAGTACCAGTTTGATTTACCCATGTTCTATGACTCAAGATGTGGGATCTTCAGCAATGGGACTCCCCTTTTTTCAACACTTCTGACTATTCTGTATCATTTACATTTTCATACGAACTTCAGAATTTATTTGCCAACTTCTACAAAGAGTACTTTAGGGTTTGAATTGGTTGGTATCTGCTCTAGAAATACATTTTCTCAGAACAAACATCTTAGGGATGTTGCATCTTCTGATTTTGAAAACGTATTTCTCTTTGTTTCTTTCACTAATGATTTCCAGTTTTCAGAGTTGCCATAGTTTGCTTTTCTGCTGCTGTGATAAAACACTGACCAAAACCAACTTGGAAGAGAAAGGGGTTTGTTTTAGGTTCAAGCCCATCACTGGGGGAAGCCAGGGCACAAACTGAAGCAGAGACCATGGAGAAACGTGACTTACTGGCCCACTCTCCATAGCTTCTTCAGCTTGATTTCTTGTACAAGCCCTGGGGTGGCCCAGAGTGGAATGGGCTCTCACACATCACTCATCAATCAGGAAAATGCCACAGGCTGCCATGAGGAGCCAATACCTCAGATGAGATTCCCTCTTCCTAGGTGACCCTAATTTCTGTAAAGTTGAGAAAACATCCAGCACCAGGGGCCAAGTCTATCCCATCTTGGTCAGATTTTTTCCTAATATCTTGGAGTTGAAGTGAGGTGATTTTTATATTCCATTAGTTCAATGCTAGTGTAGAGGAATATAATTGATTTTCAAATCGGCCTATGTTCCGATACTCCGGGCAAGTCACTTATTATTTCTAGTAGCTTCTGTGAGTCCACCATGTTTTTTAAGAGGATGACCATGACCATATCAGTCTATCAGTCATAATTAAAGACTTTTTTTTTAATTTTGGGAACCGAAGCCAGGCCTCAGGGCTTGCTAACAAGCACCTACCACTTAACTAAATCTTTAGACCAAAATGATGACTTAACTTCACCTTTTCAAAAAGTAAAAGTAAATAGGACATACTATTTAAAAACAGAGCTAAATTGTTTTCATTTTGTTTTGCTTGGTTGGTTTCCATTAGTCTATCAGTTACATTAGGCATCTGCAGACTTTAGAGTTCAGTAGTGTTTCAGAAATCCATAATGCAAGATGAAAAATTGCTACATTTGTCCTTCCTTCATCTTGTTATTGTCTTTTAGATACCCTTTCTAAAAACTACATCACATTCTTACATTATCTAGATTTATAAGTATTTCTATTTAGGACCATATGGAGGTGTTAAGGAAATTGAATGATCTTCCATTAACAGACATCTGAAAGTTTTGGGTAAGGTATTTGAACAGCTTACTGAGCATACCGCCAAACTGTTAAGAAATGAAGGGAAATTCTCAAAGAGCTGGACAGGAACAAAGCTAACTCAGTACTGACCAAAGGAAGCCGCTATCTTTTCAGTAAGTTAGACTTTCTATTTTGATGCTCTCCTGAAGCTCTCCCACGTACACACACATTAAATAAATAAAATTCTTAAAAGCAGATAAAAATGAAGTTTTGTTTTAATTTTAGAATTTTTTGTACTTTATGAAGTAGTTAAAATAACACGGCTTGATATTTTTGGCCACGTCCCCCTCCCCCCAAATCTGAACTATAGTATCGGAAAATCACTTAAATCCTTTTCTATTATGGCCTTTAATTTCATGATAGCCTTACTTTCTATGACATATGACAGATAGAGACTCAATTCCGAACTATCTTGAAAAATACATTAAAAATTAAGAGCAGCCGTGGCACACACCTGTAATTCCAGCACCCAGGTAGCAAGGGCTGGTGGATCTCTGAGTGCAAGGCCAGCCTGATCTACAGAGCAAGGGATACACAGAGAAACCTTGTCTCAAAAAACAAACCAAGAAATAAAAAAAGAAGAACAAAGAAATCAAAATACTAAACAAAAATGACTACCTCAACTCTTAAAAAAAAAAAAACATTTAATTGGGGCTGGCTTACATTTTCAGAGGTTTTGTCAAGTGTCACGGTGGGAGTGTACAGACAGGCATGGTCCCGGAGGAGCTGAGAGTTCTACATCTTGATCCATAGGCAGCAGAAGGAGACTGTGTGCCATACAGAGTCTCCTTCTGCTTGAGCGTAGGAGACCTCAAAGCCACTACAGTGACACACTTTCTCCAATAAGACCACTCCTCCTAACAGTGTCTATGGGCCAACCACTCAAACGTAAGTCTGTGGGGACCATTTCTATCAAGCCACCACACTTTTTTCTAATCTCATATTTTTCTTCCTTTGACACATGCTTTCATAATGCTCACACCCTGATATCTGTTTACTCTTTTGCTTCTCCATGATTTGATTTATGAATTTTCCCCACAGAAAACATAAAAGGTTTTGTGGGTTTTTTTTATATTTGTTTTGGTTCTGTTTTTTTTTTTGTTTGTTTGTTTGTTTGTTTTTGGAAGTATCTAATCAGGTCTGCAGTTTTGTTTTTTGTTTTTAAGGCAAGGTGGGTGATCTGAGAATAGACTAAGGTCAAAAGCCAATCTCAATTTAAAACCTAAATGAATGAAATAAAGGAGCTTCAGTTGAAAGAGTTCCTGATATGGTGTTATAACCTTTTCTGTGCTATTCATATGCAAACTAGGAAGGAATGCTTGATTTAATAAAAGTGAATTATATTAGAATACATCTAAACCATTTGCTGTGACTTAGAGATCATGTCTCTCTGCCTGTCACAGGTCATTGCTTCTCCTGAATGTCCTCTTCTCTTCCCTTAATCTCCAACTCTATTCATTTCATAAAATCAGTTCAAGTATCCTCTCTTCTGTAAGAGTAATCACCAACACAAATTGAGCATTTACAAGTGCCAGGCACTATGCCAAATACAAAATCTCACTTAAACCTTTTTAGGAAAGGTACCTCTATTTTCCCCATGTTATAGATTATGAAATTGGCACCTACAGAAATGACTCAATTTGCACAAGATCAAATAACAATTACAGAGAAAAGAATAAAGCTCACAGAGTCAGGGTCAAGACTGAGCTTGTCGCTGCCATAGGCCTTCACCAGTTTCTCTGTTTGAGACGCCTCTCTCTATGTATTTGTACTTGTATCATCGCATCCTCACCCCTCACTAATATCTCCTGCTCATCCATTTCATAATGGTTGAGAAGTGCCTCAAAATTATAGACTCAATATTGACTACAAGAGGAGAATTTCAGTGATTGTTTATCATTATCCATCAAGTTGCTTGGGGAATGGCATTTAGGACATTGAGAGTTGTACTAAGGAAATTCATGCCAGTTGTATATGGCTTCTTACCTCAGCTAATCTTCTGTCCTTCCAAAATGTTTCTTTTTTTAAAAAAAGTGGCTTCAGCCAACAGGAATCTTGATACTCTCTCCCAGGAACTATCGGATATAGATAAAATATTTTCTGTGTCTTTTGTATGTTCTACGTAGTACTTATTTACTTCTCATAATCATGCCACAGCTTCAAGATTGTTATTCATGTTGCACATGGCATATATCAGGAAAATCTTCTTCACAGTTCATGTTTGGTTTCACTTATGTTTGAACTTTTAAAAAATTATTTAATTTTATTTTATGTGCATTAGTGTGAAGGGGTCAGATTCTGTGGAAATGGCATTACAGACAGTTGTAAGCTGCCATATGGATGCTAGGGAATTGAACCTGGCTCCTTTGGAAGAGAAGACAGTATTCTTAACCACTGAACCATCTCTCCAGCCGAACACTGAACTTTTATCTCTTATCTGTATTCTCTTTGTTTGGTTATTTTGGTGATACCTTGGAGAATGATGCAACCTTTTGGCTTTTCAGCTGAGTAACTACATTAGTCACAGAACAGGTGTGAGTTGAGGAAAAATATTTTTCCAACCAATTATTTAAAATAGATTGATGTTTGTTTCATCCATTAAGAAATATCCCTTGATATTTGAAGGGAAATAAAGATGCAGGGAGAGAAATCTAAAATGTATTATAGAGGTGTATGCTCACCTGTTTCAATTAGACCCAAGAAATTTGGCTCCTCCAAATGCATCAAGACACTAATGGATAAACCAAGAAAGTCTTTGACAAGGAGATCAGCTCACGGTCCCACTGGGTTGGTCAGTGCAAGTTACTTTTCATCCTGCCTACAAGACAATTAGAAGAGCAAATGGAACTTCTAACTCACTTTCTCTAGATCACCATCAGCCAAGCTCCAATGTAAATTTTGCTTTTATTTACTCAGCTGAAGGGATGAGATGAGAGCACTACCCAAGCTGTGCAAATATACAGCTTGGGCTGAGCCCAGAGCCTTTCCTTCTCTGCTCTAGCTATCCCTAGGCCTAGGCCTGAAAGCCTTTAATGTCTATACAACCTAGTCTCCTGTAAGCCTTGAAGGCTTCAACTTCCAGCCACCATCTGCTAACCTAGCCCTAGATTGTTTTCCTCCTCCAAGACTTAGTGCAGAAAAACCTCACACTTTCTAGTTCTTTCGGAACTCTGCCTGGCTAATTCAACTCAGCTCTTCCAGCTCAAACTCCTCTCCAAGGTGACTGATTAAAATTGGCTTCTCTCAGCTTCTGACTGGGTTGCTCTGCTTGGAAAAAAAAAATCTGCCTGTGAACTCCAAGAACTGAACTGCACTGACTGCATGATCTGAATGGAACTGAACTCAGCTGCACCCAATTGAACTGCACCAAACTCAACGGACTCTGTACTGTACTCCCAAACTCTACTGTATTTCTATATTGTACTCTCCTCCTCTCTCTGTACTGTCTGTCTCACTTTCTCTCCACACTGCTATACATAGAGAAAAAGAGTTTGGTATATTCTTTTAGAAGGAATATCTTGTGTGTTGTATAGGTGCTATACTTGTCAATAAAAAATCTAGTGGCCTATAGCTTAGACAGGAAATATGAGGCGGGACATCTGACAGGCAGAAAGGATTCTGGGATAGAGCCAGGCATGGGAAGATTCGTACCTCAGATGTGAGTAGGACAAATGCATGGTACCTGAACAGAGGTAACCAGCCACATGGGAGACTGTAGGTTAGAATAAATGGGATATTAAATTATGAGCTAGCCAGAGAAGAGCCTAGCTATATGGCCTAGGTATTTGTGAATAATATCTTGAGTCTCACGAGTCTTTATTCTGGGAGCTTGGGGCCAGGAGGAAAAACCCCAGAACACATTCTATCTCTTACTCATTCTGCCATATCTTTCATAATTAGTCACTTTGTCTTTTCCTCAATTAATCATTGATTGGGATTAAAGGTGTATCCTAAAGTTGTGTCTGTATTTCAGCCAGAGAGATTAAAAGTGTGTAGTTGAGCCAGATCATACAGCCCTAGTCTTTGGATGTGACCTTTTGCTAGAGTAGCTATGTTGCTGGATTAAAATTCTCCTACACTCCAATAGAACAGTATGGAGAAACAGAAGTAGTGACCTAAATAAAGTTCAATAAATAACAAGGAAATGGGTTCACCTTTCTGGAAGCTAATTAGAGCGCCTCCATTAGTAGAATAGAATGAAAGACAGAAGATATTCAGTTAAGACCATCTATGATCTGAGCTTTGTGGAATTGAATTTGAGACAGTGGAATGAGTTCCAAGCTCATATGGGTTACAGAGTGGGACCCTGTCTCAAAAAAATAATAAGTGAGAAAAGAAGAAACTCTGTAAAGATCTCCAATTTTATGAGGAAAATCTGCCAAATTTTAAAGTGTTAGGAGGATGTAGCACCTGCTACCTCCATCTGTGGTACAGTAGATCCTGCCCCAAATCACCCCAATGTATGCAGTAGATGCAGTGGCTCCTACCTAAAATCACCCAAGCGTGGGGGGCACAGTCTTCCTTTTATTTTTTATCCCTTCCTGTGTTCCTAGCACTTTCTGTTATAACAATTATAACATGGTTCATGCTAATCATCCAGCCTTCAACACACAGGGGTTCCTGACTCATCTGGTATGCTGCATTCAATCACTGAAGTCTTGGAAGGTAGAGTTGAGGGACCAGGTGAGAACAAGGAGAGAGCAAGGAGTCCTCATCCATTGTGTCTGACTTTTGAGCTCATTCGTGGTGTTTTACATCTGAGATTTATATATATATAGCAGCTAGCTTTTCCCTGCTTACACAAGCTTCCACAAAACTGGGCTGTCCTTCCCATTGTAGAGGAACCACATTTTTCTGAATCAGATCATCTGGTTCTCCTTCGATTTTCTACTCTTTTTGATTTTGATTTTTTACTTTTTTGGTAAAACTTAACTGATGAAACACTGAAGTATTTCAGCCCTTCTCTGTTTCTTAATACTGAAAAATCACAGCTTTGGGTCAGTTAAGAGAGAAGCAAATTTGTGGTAGGGGCATTAATTAGCGGTAGACATCAATAGACAGATGAATCTTGGGGGGGGGGGGGGAAGAGAAGTAACTATATAGTCCAGATTTCTCCTAAAGAAGATTTTCTTTTTGAGTTTCAACCCTAAAAAAAAACTGATCTTTTTTCAATTTCTATCATTAAAAACATAATTATTTATTTTATGTGTTTATGTGTCACATGCCTGCAATGCCCTTAGAGGCAGGAAAAAGGTATCAGATCCCCTGGAACTTGGATTACAGTTGGTGGTCCCTCACATAGGTGCTGGGGTCTGAACATGGGTTGCCTGGAGAAGTCAGCGTGCTCTTAACCACTGGACAATCTCTTCAGCCCCTATTTCTCTGGGAGTTTCCTGTAGCTTTTATTTTACAAAGGAAATTTGATACTTTGTTTTTACTAAGATGTTTTCCAGAGATGACTAAAAATATAATCTGCTACTAAAGTAGAGCTGAGCATTCTTAATGGCAAGAATCTTATCCCAAGAAGTCTATCCTTTGGTGGCTTCTTCACTGTGCAGACATGCTAGAGGGTATCTACTAGCATGGCTTCCACATTAACAATGGCATCTCATACAACATGGTGTTTGCAGTGAATGACCAAACCCTCATGCAGCACATGGCCCATTCCATAGTGGAAGACATGTGATTTCTTAAGTAGGTTACACTTGTATTGAAATAATATTGCAATTTTAGCCACACAGTTCAATGGCACACTCTTATAAAGGTGACATCCATGTGTTGTGATTTCTGATAAATACTCATTTAAAGGAGAACACGGGTGAGGGTATCACTCCATGCACTTTTAAAAATCAGCAAATAGATGAGAATTTGTATGCCCCTTTAAATTCTCAAAGTACTGAACTTATATTTCACGCGGCTCATCTCTTCAACTGTGATGTACTGCAAGTTGGTGTGAATTACTCATTCTGTTTTCAATACAACCAGCTATTATCAAAATACTTCAGTATGGGCTGTCCAGATGGCTTACTCAGTTGGTAAAGGCACATCCAACAAAGACTGGTGACCTGAGTTCCGTCCCAGAGTTCCATATGGCAGAAATAGACAATTGACTTGCAAGTTGTCCTCTAATCTCTACGTGCATGCCACAGCATGTATATAGACACACATGCTCACCCATTTATCCACACATGTGTAAGTAACAGCTTTGTTGCATGCATGTGTCTGTACCATGTGTGTGCAGGGCCACAGAAGTCAAAAGAGGGCATCAGATCCCATAAGACTGAAGTTACCAGTGGTTGTGATGGGTTCTGGCAATCACACCCAGTTCCTCTGCAAGAATAAGAAGTTAATCTAAACCACTGAGCCATTTTTTTTGTAACTAATTATTTTTGTAAAAACTTCAGTATGAGATTAAGCAAGACAGACTTTTTACCCCTTTTACATAAACTACATAAAATCTAGTTGCTAAAAAATATGAAAAAATGTGTGAACAAAATGGAACTTTCTCACATAAAATTATTATGAGAGAGTAAGGGAAGCCACGGGAGGAGAGGCTTCCAAAAGTTGAATGATAGCTGTACTTTCTGTAGCAAAAAGCAAAGTCAAACAAATGAATAAGAGAAAGAAAATGTGTCTTCAAGTTAAGTCTCAAACCTAGTGATCAGGAAATGGAGTAGCACCAAAAATCCAAGTCTACAGAAGGAGAAAGCGTATAAGATTCAAGCAGGATCATGAAAAGGTTGCATCCTGAAATATCAGAACAGGAGGCATCTTGCAAAACTAATGGTTTTTTTTTGTTTTGTTTTGTTTTGGTTTGGTTTTTGTTTGTTTGTTTGTTTTTTGGTGAAGAATTAGAAAGAGCCAGTTCCTGACTTTCAGGATAACTTTTTGATTTGGGATAATGGCACTCCCTACAGCACTGAACACGAGCTAAAATTATTTCAGAAAAGCAATGGAGACTCTTGCTCCTGCCCTCTGAGGGACAGTTATGTGTATCACACTCACCAGTTGACCAGAGCCGAGGAAAGACCTGGCACTGTCTGATGCACTGGGTGACAGGGGATATTTTCTAACGGACCCTGTCCCGAAGGGAGTTAGCTTAGGTTTTAAGTCATGGCCCTCCAGCTTTTCAGGAGATACCAGCGGCTGAAACAACCGAGAAAACAGAGACACATCTACACGGATTTCTAGTTAAACGGTAATTGTTCCTTTGTCTTTTATAAATCACTAAAAAGAATAATACTGTTAATTAATGGTGAATCATGCTCCAGCGATCTATTCATATTCGCTGGCGTGCTGCTCTGGAGGTGCCAAGCAGGAAAGTGTTGATAACTGTATTGACTCAGCTTGGAAAGAGATTAAGAGTCTCAGTGTGACAACAAATATGAAATTTCTTGTTATAGAAACATTTCGCTTTTCTGCTCACCGTCTACAGTGGTTTTCTCAGTCTTTTAATATAATGCTCAAACTCCACTGCTCATTGTCAACTTATATCTATCTTTCTCAGTTTACCTGTTCAGATGCCTCCATATTTTCAATCCTCACCCCTCCCTTTCCCTCTCTCTCTCTCTTCTCACTTCTCACTCCATTCCTCCCTTTTGCACAAATCTCTTTATCTATCTTGTCTCAATCCCTCTTTAGGTCAATGTCCACTCCATCTGTTCTAAGAATTTGAGCCCCAAACCAACTGTTCTTACTGAAAAGCAGTGGAACTCAACCTTCCTAAGGCTGTGACCCTTTAATACAGTTTCCCATGCTGTGGTGACCCCAACCACAAAATTATTTTACTGCAACTTCATAACTGTTACTCTGCTACTGTTATGAACTATAGTGTAAATATCTGATGTGCAGGATGTCTGACGTACAACCCCCAAAGGGGTCACAGTCTCTAACGGGTGGAGTATACAAGCCAGAAGCAGCAGACGGCCTTCTATGATTTACTTAATAACCTTTAATGATGTTTGTGGAAGACGACACTGGTTGCCTACCTAATACCATTCTCTCTTCCTTCCTAATAACAAGATTCCAATTTTGCTGGAGTAACAGCCACCTTTCTAAATATACTTCCTCTGACCCCCTGATGCTAAAGCTCATCACGTATCACAGTTGTGGACAAGATAAAGGCTTGTGGGTTTTGTGGTAGTGAGCAGTCTTTTTCCCCCCTCTCTGTCCTTGCCCAGGACATGGATGCAATGCCTAGGGATGTGGGGACTATGTGCTAAGACAACCATGAAGGCATTAATGACATGGAGCACAGAAACAGAAACTATATCTAAAGAAAAAAAGAGATTTTTAAAAACTTATGTGAATGTGTGTGCCTGTAGGGGCCAGAAGAAGGTGGTATCTCCTGGTTCTGCTGTTACAGGTAGTCTTGAGCCACTTGATATAGGCAGTAGGAAATGAACGTGGGTCCTGTGCATGAGCAGCAAGTGTTCTCAAATTCCACACCATCCCTTCGGCCCCAGAAACTGCTTGCTTGCTTGCTTGTTTGTTTGTTTTTTGTTTGTTTGTTTTTAGAGACATGTTTCTCGGTGTTGCCCTGGCTGTTCTGGAACTCCGTAGACCAAGGTGTCCTTGAACTCAACCATCTACCTTCCTCTGTCTCCCAAGTGCCGGGATTCAAGGTGTGCACCTCCACAAGGCCTCAGAAACTGCAACTTTTTGTGGTTCTTCTCACTGTACAAATGAGAAAATTGAAACTGGGATGGGTTGAGTGAGTCGCCAAAGGATAGACAATCAGGATGCGATAAAATCTGGACTCCCATTTAGTCTCTTCTAAACAAAAAGATTAACTCTTATATGCTTCCTTTTAATGTAAAACATCTATAATTATTACATAACTTTGAAAGTAACATGTTTGTTTGGGCTACGAAATTCTAAGCACACTACCATAAGGAATAAATTTGTCTCCAGTGGCACCTGTTGAGTCTTTCAGGATTTGGGCTTGGTTTCCATGATCATAGAAATGTGCTTGATTTACCTAGTGAGAAGACTCTGGGTAAAGGGCCAATGGAAAATCAGGGAGAATTTCCCATCTATAAGGAGGTAATCGCTGAAAGATTAAATGAGGTAATGTGAGAATGCATTAGCAGTTGGTCTGTGCTCAACAGCTTCCCAACACGCCCAATAACCCCTGCAAGAGATCCTCTTAGCCAGAGCAGTGGCCACCCCTGTAATCCCAGCACTCAGGGAGGCAGAGGCAGGTGGATCTCTGCGAAATCGAGGCCAGCCTGGTCTACTTTTAGAGCCCAGGACAGCCAAGGCTACACAGAAAAACCCTGTCTGAAGAAAAAAAAAAAAAATCAAAAAAACAAAACAAAACAAAACAAAAATCCCCTTAAGGATTTTTTAGGGAAGCACTTTGCTTTCATGTCATAAGTTCCTAGTCTCTTCAGTGAATTAGGTACCTAGGGAGTCTCAAATACAAATCTTAGCATGGCTGAGTCTTCCAGCATTATAAAAGACATGCATGAAAATTCAAGCTCCTATTTCTCTTAGCACACATTTTCGAGTCTTCCTCGCTTTGGTCTTACTTGGCTTCCCAGGTCCCACCTTTGATTATCCCAGGCTTACTTTCTCTTCAAGGCTGGGTCACCATAGCATGTCAACTATCAAATCTTGTGCTTTGAGAACTCTTCAGAACAGTGGAGGGTTAGTGGACTAAAATAATAGAGCTTCTGTGCATTTCTAACCTCTAGTAATGGCTTAATTAGCTTGTCATTACCTTTTCCATGGTGTGCTGTTTTGAACAGACTGTTTAGGAGCATCTGTACTTTTTCCCCCTGGGACAGGGTGTTTCTGTGTAGCCCTGGCTGTCATGGAACTTGCTCTGTAGACCATAAAACTCATAGAGATCCACCTGTCTCTGCCTCCCAAGTGGTGGGATTAAAGGTGTGTGCCGCCACCACCTGGCAAAGATTTATTTTTAGGGGCATTGGTGTTTTGCTTTTATGTCTAGGTGTGAGGGTATTATATCTCCTGGAACTGGAGTTACAACACAGACAGTTGTAAGCTGCCACATGGGTGCTGGGGATTGAACCCAGGTCCCCTGGAAAAGCAGCCAGGACTGGGCCATCTCTCCATCACCCCCAGGTTCTGCCCTTTAACCCACAGAAGTCAACTCTTTCACAGTGGCAGTATCACTCTTGCACGCTAGGGACAGAATATTTAAGTTTAGACGACACTCCTTAACCTCTGAGCCATCTCTCCAGCCCCTAGACTACACTCCTGTAGGGCCCTTCACATTACACTCGGTTCTGTCTGCGCTATCGACACACAGTTAACCATGATCAGGACGGTGTAAAGATTGGCATCCTAGAGACCTGGCAAAGACCTTACCATGCAGAGGCCATGGAGTAGTACACGGCCTGATAAGCATAAAGCCAAACAAGCAAGTTCAGTAATGTAATGGAAATAATGTAGCAACCTAGATTCTCACCTCTACCCTCAAACCTTTACTAGCATTGTACATCTTAAGTTGGAACATGAGGAGTGGCCATTTCATCTCATTATCTCCTAGACCCCAATGTTTAGTGTATAATGCTACAGAGCATCACAATAAGGTCCACCTCACTAGTTTGAGTTAGCTCCTCGGCCCGTACGATTGGCTTTGTAACTCCCGTTCAAATCCAAAACAGGCACAAGATCCACTTGAGACCCATTGGGACAGCTACTGCCAAACACCAGAGAGAGTCAGGGGGGATGAAGCTGGGAAGAGAGCAGAATGCTCAGGCACAACTGACGGCATGCAAGGTGGTGTTGTCCATATGCAAACAGTGTAGCTGTCCCTCAGCACTTGACAACATTTATTTTACGATCCAGTGATTCTGCTCTTACCTACATGCCCAAAGGAACCTAAGGCAGGGACTCGAAAAGACATCCGTGTGCCTATATGTCCAATGGCCTTATTCACAATGGGGCAAAATGTGGAGACAACTCAGGTGATTTCTGACAGACTATGGAGGAACAGAACTAGGCACATACATATGATGGAGTATTGTTTGTTATTGAGAAGGAAGTCTGACACAGGCTTCAGCGTTGAAGAACCTTGCCACGGTGCTATCCAACTACTCAGCCAGCCACAAAAGGATAAACTCTGTGTGGGTCTACCTGGGTGAGGTTCCTACATGAGTCAGACCCAGAAATAGAGAAAGTGCTTATCACGGGGTCAGAGGGAGGAGGAAAAGGGGAGTTACCAGTCAGTGGGCGCCAAGTTTCAGCTTTGCAGAAGGAAAAATGCTCTGGAAATAGATGATGATTGCAAAACAGTGAGAATATATTTAATGGCATGGAACTATATACTCAAAATGGTTGAGATGGCAATTATGCATTTTACTGCAATCTTACTAGAAAGGATCTTTTCAAGGTTCATATCCATTTATTTGAAAATAATAGATTCATATTTGATAATTGTATGATCCTGGAGTACATGATTTCTTAATTTAAAAAATGAATTGTGGTGTGTGCGTGTCCCATGTTAAGTGAATAGTAAGCTACCTTCCAGGTAGAGATAATGCCATGGGACTACTAAATTCAAGTGTGAAATGTGTATGGACTTTACCACTTCCAGTGATCTTTTGTGAAGCATCTGAGCTGAGAGGTGATGGAAGGGGCAGATTTGAAGCAGAGGAAGAGAACTGTTTAAAATGCTTGAAGAGGATAAATAAATGGTGCATTTGAGAATAACCATGTTTGGCAAATATGGCAGGATGAAAAAGCTAGACAAATAAGAAAGCGTCAGTGTGTGGAAAGTCTGGAGCACTTAAGAAGCTTGAATTTCTATTTGGCAGTGAATGGAAATCTCATTTTTCTCTGTCTGTCTCTCTCACTCCCCCTTCTATGTGTGTGTGTGTGTGTATTGAGTACGTGTGTGTATGCGTGTGTGTGTGTGTGTGTGTATTGAGTACGTGTGTGTGTAGAGGCCAGAGATCAATATTGCTTGTTCTCCTCAATCATTCCCCACCTTATTGTTTGAAACTGAATCTCCTACTGAACCAAGAGCTTGCCAAATTGGCTAGACTAGCTGTCCAGTAAGCCCCAGGGCTCCTCCCATCTCTGCCTCCTAACTGTTTGGATCACAGGCATGGGGCACTATGCTCAGCTTTTAAGTGGGTCTTTGGGATGCAAGCTCAGGTCATCATGCTCGTGTGGTAGGTACTTTACCCACTGAGCCATCTCCTTGGGCCTAGCCATTGTTGTTTTTAGCAGTTTAGTAGAGCCTTATGGACACCATTGCAGACATACACAGGCAATACTGCACTATAGATAGACACATCTAAGAGTTTAACTGAAAGCTATGGAAGTGTTAAATCGTGACCTACCCGGGACTAAGCTAAGATGGTGACAAAACAAGTCAAACGTATCAGACTTGAGACATCAGCCCATAAGAAAGATTGAGCAGTTTTTACTACTGTGATATAAAGCCTAGAGTAATTCTCAAACTGTAACAGATGTTTCTAGAGGATTGGATACATAGTCCCCAGGACCCTGGATCCTAGGCCTTCCACCTTGTCCATATTGCTATGTGGGTGCTCTTCAGCCACTCGAAATAAAAGTGCTCACTCTTGAATATATAAGCGTATTTACTCCCGAGATTTCTGATCTCCTTCTCTTATTATAAATGTGCTATATGTGTATATACATACAAATATTTAGAAATGTCATCACCTTCCCAAAAAAGACCTGTAACATACAACAAACCTTACTTCTAATGCTATTCCCAAGATATTTTGACAAATATATTTCATAAATCTATTTATGTTCTTTAAACATATGACTGACTTTCAAGTAAAAAATAATATTAGATCTACATGCTACTTTGTAACTCAGGCTGATAATTTTCATAAGAGATTACATGTGAGGGGAGAGCGGCCTTACCAGTCCACAGAGGAAGACAATGAAGCCAGTCCTGATGATGAGACCTCATAGACTAGGGTCAGATGGAAAGGGAAGAGGTCCTCCTCCATCATTGGACTTGGGGAGGGGCATAGGAGAAGAAGAGGAAGGGAGGGTGAGATTAGGAGGGAGTGGGGGATGGGTTACAGCTGGGATGCAATGTGAATAAACTGTAATTAATAAAAATAAAATTAAAATTAAAAAAAGATTATGTGCATCAAGACCAGCTTACCCATGTCGATCACTATCCACGTGATCTTGAGTAAACTAATCTTTTAGTTCTATTTCCTGAACTTTAAATGGATAGGTTAATTCTTAGCTCACATGATTTCCGTAAGGCCGTGGTTCCTAAATTCTGCTGCAGGTTACAGTTGCATGAAGATCTTTTAACTTTTTAAAAACTTGCTTATTTGTTTATTTAATGTGTGCACGTGTGTGTACTCATGTGCGTGGTGGTGTAAGAGGACAACTTGTGGGAATTAGGAATTGATTTTTCTCCCACTGAATGGATCTCAGGGATCTGTCTAGGGTTTCCAGGCATAGCAGCAAGCACCACAGGCTACTGAGCCATTTCAGCAGCCTGGTCTGGAGGTCTTTCAATGTCACAAAGCACAGGCCATGCCTGTGAGTCTGAGGGAAGTACATAGGCATCAGTAACTGCTTGGGTTTTTGAAGATACCTGTTTACAGAAAGTCAAGGAATCGCATGTGTAAAAATGATGTGAGGTATCATATCGCCAACAGCTGGCGGGGCTGGAGGGATGGCTCCACTGTTAAGAGTACCCGTTGCTCTTGCAGAAGACTTGGCTTCAAGTGAACACACATGGCAGCCCGCAACCGTCTGTAACTCCAGTTCCAGGGGAGCTGACACTGATTTCTAGCCTCTGTGAGCTCCAGGCTTACACGTGGTGCACACACATACATACTTGGAGTAAGTAAAAAACCCATACACATACGGTAAGGTAATAGCTGTTATGACATGACTGAAATACCAGCCTCCACGAGGCCCTGAATGTCTACTGTCCTGCTACAGCTCCATCAGCTGTAGTCGTCTTTTTGTTCATCTTTCACCGCATTCTATGCTGCTCCTTAGCCTGAATGTTTGATTAAAAAGCTTGTGCGCTGTTACACAGCTTCCCATTAAGGAACCATGCTTCAGCCCAGGCTGCCCAGACTATAGCTCAAGCCATTTCACGATGCTGTCAACATAGAGACCCTGCTTCTCCCATTCCCTTCCTAGCTTTCTCAATCTTGTCTAGTCCATTTCATCACACTCTTCTATCTGCTTAACTTTCATATTAAGAAACCTATGATACCCACTTTTTGGTTTTCTACTTGTATCTTTTGCAATTTTAATAATCAGATTAAAGAAAATAGGATTCATTTGTATGATAGGAGAAAACTGTGAATGCCCTTTTTATACATCATGTTAGTTTTACCCAATACAGAGATTTTATTCTTTTACCCAGGAGCCCATTAATAATGAAGGGGTAGAATGTTATACCTAGATAATACTCAAAGCCTAACTCAGCCATCATTCAAATATATAACGATTGCTATAAGGGAATCTTTACTGCTTACAGACAATCAATCACCACTGTGGGGAAACTAGCCACAAGTATACACATTTTATATACAATGTGATTGTTTTGAAACAGACAGAATTCCTGGCTACAGCCAGGCTATTCTGGGCTTCTAACCATGCCTCTGCTCTGCGAGCTGTTCTGTTCTGTTAGCACAGTGCATCCATCTGTACGTGCTTAGGAATCCTGTCAATTTTTATCATGTAGTAAGACACAGTCAAATTATTTCCATAACTTTGGAAGTTACTCATTCCACATTTTCTTTATTATTTTTTTTTCTGGCATTTGAGCCTATTTTATTGCTCTGACCAAATGTCTATGTCTTGATAGCAAAAACATTTGCTTTTATCTCATCTTACTTGATATTTTTGGAGGAACAACTTGTCAGCTCCCCAGCATGGTTGTGAGTTAGTAGGGCAGCATCTGTTGTAGCTCGCTCTTCCTCTTTGGCTGATCACTGAGATGCAGCTCTCATCATTTCAAAGCCAAAGTGTTGCCTTCTCCAGTATCAATGTCTTCATCATTAACCCCCAGGAAAGTTGCATTGGTAGAGGTGTTAACAAATGCAATCTCCACCCATACTGCACAGCCAGAAATACAGCACCTGTACTGAATGCCCTGTCATTTACTGGAGAGTTGACATTTGTGTTTGACAATTTGATGTCCAGGGTGACTTCCACTTTAAAGCTCTACAAGCAGTGGAAATTCACTGCATTAGATAATACTGTCAAGTACACTCAGTAAATGGAACCTTTCTTTCAAAAGACATCACTGTTTAGTAATGGTGAATGGATTTATTTCTTTACTGTGCTTGCATTGAATTTTCTTCATCCATGCTTTAATTTTCTTAGCATTCTCTCACTGGTCCTTTTACATGCATTCTATTGACTGGTTTGTTTTGTTTTGTTTTTTTTTTTTTCAGAATGATAATGCTATCATTAAATATCTTTGGGAAAATGTTTAAAAATGTTAAAATGCTGGGCTCTGTAAAATTATGACAGGCAACATAAGCCAGATTGAGAATTATCCTGCCAAATAGTATTTCTCAGCAAGCTATTTAGAGAGACCAAACATTTTTTTCAAGTAGTTGATACCTTGATAAAAATTTGTATGTATAATTCCTCTTTTCCTCCTCTTTTCAACATTAGCATTCTTGTATACATACTAATCTTTATGTGGCTATAATTCTAAAATAGTCTTTGATGTGTATATAATTAAATATAAACAATAGTTTCCAGAGACTATAAAGGAGTTAAATTCACAGTGGCATAAATACATTATCTTTAGAAAATTAATTTCAGATTATATGTTATCCTTTGAGCTCCAAAGCCATGTACTCTTGGCAGAGGCAGAAGGAGTAGATAATTCTCTTGAATGAGCAACTTGTTCTCTTCCTGATGTTTACATTGAGAAGAAGATATGTTTGCCGGCTTCTAACTACTACATGAATCCTCTGTGACAGCTAGAAAAGAACATCTCTGCTACCTTGGATAGCAGCAGCACTGAGATGGGAAAAATTCTATTTAGATAGAGGAGTCCAGGTATGAGTCTTAGGTGGAAATTTTGAAACCTGAGTTCTGAAGCAAGAAAATCCTGAAGAGTCAGCACAGGGAGTATGCAATGGACCCAACCAATATAATAGTTATTGCTTCTGAGGCATGGACAGTCTCTCTATATGTTGAAAACAAAGTGTCAAAGTAAAGAATGAGCTGCAGTGGGTAGGACAGACCATTAGGCTCCTTTAAAACAGTTCAAGAAGTTTCATTTTAAGTTATTTATTGGGTTTAAAAGAACTGGTGACATGATTTAACTTCATATTTAAACAGCTTAGCCACTAGATTATGCAGGAGGAGGCAAAAGCAATCCAAAAGCTATTAAAAAGCAAAAATGACCCAAACTGACTCCACAAGGTAAGCATGGAACAAATCGCAGCAGTTAAAGATCAGTCATTTACAGGAAGAGGGTTAGAGACATTTCTTTCTCACCGCTAATGAGTACATAATTGCTTTTGGTCCATAAATTCTAGTCTGGAAGAAAAGCATAAAGACCTTCTAACTAAAGTTAGAATTGCATTATAAAAACATGATGACAGGTAGCAAACCAAATCATCTGAGGTTAGGAGTTTAACTCTGTGGTAGTTATGCCACATTTGCTCAAGGCCCAATTTCAGTGAGCAGTGCATACACACACACAAACACACACACACACACACACACACACACACATACACACACACACACACAAGCACAGAGAGAGAGAGAGAGGAGATAGGAGTTACCCTTTGAAAGGAAGGCACCTATCAAGATAATTCAGCACATAAATATTAGACCAAGGAAACCATATTGGTTGGGTCCACGATCATCCTTGAGTCATTTGATAAAATTCACCGGCTCTTCTTAAGCCAATCTGGGAAAACTGGTAATAGAAGAGAACTCACTGTGTTTTAGGAGCCAGAAAGGAGGTGGTATGGGGGAGTTCACTCGTTGCAATGAAGGACACAGTTTGTTTCTGTGTCCAATCTGTTTTACCTGTGCTCCCAGCTGCCAGGCTGAGAAGTCTGGGTCCCTTCTGCTTAGCTGGATGTGGTTCAGTGCAAAGCCCTGCTACTGACCTCCCTCCACGATCCGGCGGAGCTGGTGGTCTTGCTCCCAGATGCAGGGCAACAAGCTCTTTGCTGTCTCAGCCTGGCAAGGCCTTATCCTCCTTATGTCAGATATCTTTTTGTCATGGTGTGTGTGTGGGGGGGTGTAAAAAAAAACCCTGAGACAATCCACTTAAAGAAAGAAAAGTTTATTTTCCATTTCAGAGGTTTTAATGTACAATCCCTGGATCTGCTGCTCCAGTGCTGTGATGTGACAGATGTGGTGAGGGGGACATGGCGGGGGAGGAGGGGGAACTTCATGATGATCAGGGAACAGAAAGACAAGGACACAGGGCAGGAAGTAGCCCCAAAGATATCCTCCCCTACTTGATCCCACCCTATAAGTTTGCATCCCTTCCCAGTAGCCCATCAGATTATGAACTTACTGAATGGATCCACTGATGCATGAACCCACTGATGAAGTCAGAGTCTTCACTTCTAAATCCTGTTGCGTTGTAGATCAAGTCTTCAACACATGAGCCTTCAGAGCACATTTTCTACCAATAGTATTCTCATTGGTAGAGGGTTATCGGGGGTTTGGGGAAGCAAAACTTTTCAACTTTGGCACTACTGAGACTGGAGTTGTATATTTATCAGGAAGTGCTCTCCTCCGTTGTGGGACTTTCAGCGATACAACTAGCCTTTGCTGCGAATTGCCAGTAGACCCGCCTCTCCTCCCACCGGCTTCCATTCTCCGCACCTACGACAAGCAAAAAATGTCATCAGCTACTGCTAAACGGGGTTGAGAACCACTGGGTTAGATGGCAATGTCATGGTTGCGCCATCCTTTATGGCTTTGTAGGACTGAGTTTACCAACACACTCCAGGCTGTAGGAGTATGACTGCATTAGTCAGTTCTACCATAGACTGGGTGGCTTAAATATCAAACAGTCATTTTCTGAAAGCTGGAAACCTGAAGTCAGAGTGGCAGCATGGCTGGCTTCTGGTGAGGGTCCTCTCTCTGACACCACATGCCCACCCTCCAGCTGTGTCACCTACGGAGGAGAGGAAGAGAGCTTTGGTGTACAGTACTACTGGACACTGACTGATCCACCTTCGGAATGTATTAAACTTTAAAAGCCTTATATCCAATATGGAAGTATGGAAGTTAAATAGCCAAAATATGAAATTCAGGAGGGCATAATTCATTACCTAGACTCATGTAAGCAAGATTTAAAAGTATCTCTACCTAAACCCAGTAATTATATATATATTTAGCATATATTTTTTATTTCTTTGGTTATGAGTCAGGGTTTCTTGATTCTATCACTATTCTTAGAAAAACTGTGTAGAGTATAAAACCAAAAAAATAAAATAAAATAAACAGTTTAAAGATGAAAATTAAAACAAAATCCTGTCTTGAAGTTTATATGATAATGTACTTAGAATATACAAAATTATTCTTTTACAGTTAATAAGAGAATCTGTTCATACGAGAAGTGAGATATGAAATTAATAGCTTCTTTCCTATTCATGTTATACAATTGAAATTGGAATGGAAAAATGTCCTATCATAAGTATAATAAAAAAAGAAAAATTACTGAAAATAAATCTAAGAAGACAGGAATTAGACCACACTTTAAAAATTCTGGGTATGGACCCGGCCATTATTTAATGAAGCTTGCTTCAAATTTGGCAAAAAAAAAAAAAAAAAATGGGGTGGGGGACAGAAATTAGATGTAAATGAAGAAAATGAAAGCATTTTATCGAAAGACATAAAACAAGGCCTAGAACATGGAGAGATATGGTTTCTTGTATTAATACAGAAATTTATTTCAGTTCAAATCATATTTTCAACAGATGTTCCCCCCAAACTGATCAAATACTTACTAAATATTTGTGAAAAAAGACCACGCAATTAATTTCTACCTAAAAATATTATCAAGAGTAAATTGTTTTCCGACATGAAAATATTATAAATTTACTCTTATTAAAACACAATGTAATAATTTAATAATAAAAATGTAATTGATTTAAAGATTAAACAAAATAATAAAGTTGACATTTTGATTAAAAAATCTTCTCTTAAATATTAACATTACTGCTTATTACCTAAAGTAGCACAAATGCTTACTACTTTGTCTAAAGATAAAATTGTCAAAATTATAAGATAAAAGTATCAGTAGAAATTTAAAAGGCTTTAAAAAAAAACCTCAAACTTTTCAAAGCAAGGCCACAAAGTCTTGAAAACACGCAGAGAAACCAACAAACTTGGCTACAGGAAAGCGAAATATTTTTTCCAGGACAGAGAGGCAAAGTCAGTTATTACCACAGCAGGGCTGACAGTAGAGGTAGGAAAAGAAGACACACTTAGCACATATTTTGAGGTTGAAAGAACAGTTTTTCTATAGACCAGATGTGTATGTAAAAGTGGGAATGAACTATGACTGGATCCAGGTTTTGTATGATCATTTTAAAGAAAGAAGCTCAAAATGACTCATACCAAATTAGATAAAACGTATTTCATTCAACTGAGAAAAGAAGCCACAATAAATTACAGTTTTCTTAAAGCTGCCAAATACTATGAACATTACCAAATACTCAAAACAACAACAAAAAACCCACTATTTTTAACCAAATCAATCAATTGCTTTAAAGGTTCTGGCAGTAAACTCTGATTTTGCCATTTATATGACAATGATTTTTGCAAATTCCTTCACTGAATGAGGACTGGAGTGAGGACTCAAGATTCATTCCGGCTTGATTGTCAACATTTGTGATTTGTATCACTGAGATTTGGCATATATAAGACTCATGACGTCACATGTGGAAACGCTTGCTTTCTGTCGATGCAGCTTCCAGCTTTTGCTGTATATATAACAGTTTGATAAATTCTGTACCATACAATTTTCGTCTGAAAAGTGTAGGATGCCCATCACTCTATATCTCACGGTGTTTACTATACATGCAAAGGGAAATCCATTTTGAGCGGACCCCCTTCTCTCTCTGGTGTGCCAGTATTAGCCAGATTGCTGTAGTATTCAATTAACACGTGCTAGTCATTATCTATCTAAAGACTGTGAGACTCTTCCTTGGGCTCACTTCTGGAAGGCTTGATTGCAAGCATTTGTCCTCTGTAGACAATACTAAGTGAAACTACGCCTTTTCAAGACAGCCAGGGGAGGTCCCGAACTGTGTCACAGCAGAGCTTCCTTGAAGCTGTCCCTGCAAGAAGGATGAGCAATCACTTAATTGCCTACACAGGCATGTGTGTGGACAGCATAAGTTCATCCTACTGGACCCAAAGTAAAATGATCTCTAAAACTGTTTCCCCTTAGTTAGACCTCAATGGCGCCTGGTACAATGTCCTGAAGGAAGTGGGATAAAGGACAAGTCAGAGCCAAAAGGGGGGTATAATCTTAACTAATTACAATTCAAATATGCTATTGTGTCGAAGTTTAACACATTAAACAAAAAACAAATAGTGACTTTGTGAATGCCTTTAGGTTCCAGTGTCCTGAAAGTGTTGACATGGAAATTTCTGTTTCATAGATTCTCAGTAAATTCACTTCTGATTAGCAGTGGGGAGAGCTGTGGATCATTCCAGGCTTCTGACTTGGTCAGGTCAAATCCAGCGGTTCTGTAAATGTCACCTTGCTCATGGCTGATGACATCTAACTAATCAGGTGACCATACTATTCCAGGAAAGAAAATCCTGAAAAATTAGTTGTCTGGCCCAAGAAGTTTTTTCTCTGTGGGCCAGAGACCCCCTTCTCCTTGCAGAGAGACTGGACTGCTTGGGCTAGGGACAGATTTTCTCTTTCTGCAGGCAACACTGTCACTGGTTTGAGCTAAATGAAGGGAATGACATTTTCATGAAAGCTCTGAAGATTAAAGTGCAGTGGAAGCACAGTCCACAGAAGTAGATGAAGATGTTCATGCCAAACTTAACCAGGATTTCTTAAGATTTTTAGCATCCTCTTTCTTTGCTTTCTGTAACCTGGCTCTACACTAATAAAAACAACTTCATTAGTGTCTCTATGTCCGCATGCTTTAATTGATTCCCTTCAGACTACACCCAACAGAAGGGACACTCTTCCTACCTCAGCCCAATGTTTCCACCTACTGCCTTCTGTCTTTTTAATAGAACTTTTACTATCACATTTTCTGTTACTGTAACATTATCAATTTCACTTGGTTGAATCTATTCAAACTGAAACATTCTTTTGCTTCTCCATCAAGACAATCTAGAGAACAGACAGATAAGCGTCTCTTTGACTTAATATCCCAGCTACCACTTACCTTTCTGCTGTCCCTTGCAGAAATAATGGGACATCATTTGTCCTTCTTGTCTCTACTTATTCACCCACCATGATCTAAAAATCACTCTAATAAGAATTCCTTCTGACCTCACTGATAAAATGGGCCCTATCTCACTGATGATGTCATCTTCCTAAAGCTAATGGCTGCTTTTCTGAGATCATCTCACTGAAATTCTTAACAATTGATACCACGTGCTTTGTGCCCCTGCCTGACACCCCACTGGCAATGTGGTTCCCTGAATATCAGATACCTGTAGCCTTTTGGGCTGTTTCACCTCATACCCTGACCTTTGCCTTTACCTCCTCCCCTGATCTTTAAGTGTTTTGATGACTGAAGACATTCTCCTTGGCTCTCAAACCAACTATGATCTCATACGGACCATTTCAACTAGTCCCCAGGCCAGCTTTAGCAAATAACTCAAATTTATATGGTCAGCTTATTTTCACTGCTGAACTTCCACGATCTCCATGACACTTCATTCCGAATATCTAGTAAACCTGAACTCACACAAATGTGACTGGTCAGAATTAGTAACTCCCTTTTAAAATTTGCTCTTCCAGACTCCTTCGTTTCTCAATAAACAGATTCACCATCTACCTAGCTGCTTAAAAGAAAGGACAGGTCTGGGAATCCCTGATTCTCCTTTCACAATCTGTAACCAATCCAGCAGTAAGCACTGTCAATGCTGCCTCTGAGACATTCCGAATCTGTTCAATCACTGCTGTCTCCATAGCTGGGGTTCTCGTCAGCACCATCTACTTATTTCACATTTAATGATTAATCTATTTTTGTGAAACTAGGAAAAATATATAAAATATAAGTATCAAATATGATGTGGAATATATTAGATATGACAGATTTATTATAAGGATTGGTCCGCAGAATACTGGGAGTGAAAAAGTCTCAGTGTGGTTTGTAGCAAGTCTACAGATCTGGAAACGAGGAGAGGTGATGGTGTAGGCTTCAATTCAAGGGAAATTAGAACAAACAAACAAACAAACAAAAACCCAAAACAACTAAAAAAAAAAACAACAAAACAACAAAAACAATGTAACATTCAACTTTTTTTCTGCATTTAAAGAGATAAGCTGGTAGGAAAGTTAAAAATAGACATACCTCAAATTTCTCTATGGTCACACATTGTGCTTGAACTTTTAATTTGATCTGGGTCTTAGATGATAGTTTATGTAATGGTTTCAAATATTTGCTTAGAGCAGAAATATTTGAAAATAGTATTTAAAAAAAAAGGAATGGAGAGCTTAAAGAATTGACAATCAAGGGTGAATTTAAAATATTTTAATGCATGTTTAAGAATAATCCAAGTCATATGACTTATGAAGCAAAAGCTTATATAAAAGAATAAGAAAAAAGGATTTTAAAAGTTACATTTATGAGCAAGAGGAGCAAGCAGGAAGGGGGAGGCCCTCTGCTTGAGACAGATGGTGATAACAGACGACGAAAACAAAGCAGGATGACTCTGTTGCCACACTGCCTATCTACTGCGTCAGAGACAATGATCCTCGGGCTGGAGAGGGCAGAACAAACAAGTCTAAGAGGGAATGGGTGTCAGTGATAGGTGGGGAGAGAGAACATGGAGCGCCCTGGCAGAGATGATCAACACCCCTGGGTGGAGGAGACTGAGATGGGGAATGAGTTACCTCTGTAAACAGTGTTGGGAATTTAGAGGTGGGGCAGAAAAAGAGGGCAGGGAGGAGGAGAGGGAGAAGAGGCAGGAAGCACTCACAAAGCACGTTTTAGATGAAGGGAAAACATGAGTGCTGTGTACATAAATCGGTGAGCCTGGTATTGAACTCTGTATAAAATCACAGAATGGATTGTTGAAATGTATGGTTGTTCCAATAGTGTCAAGGGGGAGCATTCAAAGGCCTAAGAAGAAAAATGCTGTTCCCCAGGACCTTCTATAGGCTCCCAAGGTTTAAGATGTGCCAGCCTAACCCCAGTCTCCTTTCAGGGCATGTTAGCAACTGCTGTTAAGAGCTTATATCTCCCAAGCCTGTTTTAATAATAGATTCTAAGTGAAATAGCTTACATACATTTTTCTCATTCTTTTCCCATTCTTCTTAAGTATTATGCTCTCTCACCTCTCCTTTATATACATGAGGTACATTCGTGAGCACCTTAGGGAGTATCTACAGTAGTTCAAATGTGTTATGAATTATATGGAAAATACATTCCTACAATCATGACTGAAGAAGAAGAAAAAGAAGAAGAAGAAGAAGAAGAAGAAGAAGAAGAAGAAGAAGAAGAAGAAGAAATGATTACATATGCTGACAGAGAAGACCAAAGTTGCCCCAAAGAACTTGAAGCACCTAATCAGCAGGAAGCAGTCTAATGATAATGTCGCCCCCTTTCTGAGCCCTGACTTTACTGCGGATCTCTTCCCTCTCTTCTCTAGCCTTTTCTTCTCTGTTATCTAGTATAAGGGGGTTGAAAGGGTGGTAGAAAAGGGAGGAAGAAAGATCCCATAAAGTAGCAAACACCAAATACATAGGTTACTCAAACTACCCTGAGCAACAGTTTCTCTATCTATAAAACAACTGATCAAAATTATAGCACAGTATCAGAATTAAATGAGTTACCCTATATAAAAGCACTTACTATGATAAGCACTTAAAATTTTGCCTATTAATAACCAAATATAAGAAAATTCTCCGTTGTTGAATGACAGTAAATTAGTGAGTCCACTTTTGGTGGTGGTTTAATTGGGAAGGAAGTTGAGGACAGAGTCAATGTTGAGACTTCGTGTTTATCAGGAGTTAGATTTAGCTGAGGAAAGAGTGCACTGTAATTACTCAAGTTAGAGTGTCTTCAAGCTTTTAGTAAGGCTCTATAACCCAGAAAGATCAAACACAAACTGATTACTATTTTATTTTAGGAAATTTAATTGTCAAGAATACAAGCAATTAAAAAAAAAGTATATAAGCCATCCAGCAGGCTTCGGAAACCTCTTGGGCTTTGCATAAAAAGCCAACGTGAAGAGACACAGTGAGAGCACCCACCCGAAAGTATTACAAAAGCTACTTCTCACATTACCATGGGCACAGGTAACCCTCAAGTTACTATATCCATGTGTTCTTTGTACTAGGAAGATGTGTGTGCGCAGAAGAAAATGCTCTTACTATAAAGTAAAGCGAGTGACATGCTTGGATGATATTTGGTACCCGCTACAAGCTTTGTCATAAATCTTCTCTTCTCATGAGTCAGACTTTAGAAGCAGGATCTTTCTGGCTGACAAAGAACAGGAGTTAATGGTTAATCCAAGGAAGTAAATTTAGCTGTTCAGAGGAATAATTGGGCTTTAAACAATATTTTAACAGATAAAACCAAGACACAGATATGCATGATGATGAACTGTATCCTGAATATTTTGGCTAATGTCTTAGAAGATTGGATTTCAGAGTGTCCTCCATCCATCCCTTCAGCAGATTTTGAATGAACACGTATGACATGACCACTTCTTTCCTAAGCTCTGTGTTAAGAGTAGCAATAAGAAGGTGTAGCATCATTCCTACTGCTCTCAAATGGAACAAATTTTTCAAACTCCAGGAAGTGTTTAGAACTAGCAAACAAAAAGGGCATAGGTGTGGGGCAAGATTAGTTGGCTACTGTGGATTGAATGTCGAGGGAGGTTCCTCTCTAAAGAGAAGATACCTCAGCAGAGAAATGAATAAAAACTATGAACAGAGAGGATCAAGAAAAAAAATCACTTCAAGAAAAAGTGAACAGCTAGTTCAAAGATCCTAGGATGAGAGAAGGCTAATTTAACTGAAAAGTTAAAGGTTAGGGACAAGGGAGACAATGTTTGCAGGAAGTTTAGAACCGTAGATGAGGCACTGATGACTCTATGGGACAAAGTAAATTTAAGTGGACATGAGGAGATTTGCGCATCTGGTTGCGAATCTGACCAGGTGACCTTGGAAGTACCTACTATATAATGATGCTCTAGGATTCTTTCATTGTGCAGTGTTATCTAAAATTGCTCCCTTACCTGTCTAAATTGTCAGTGCTCTGTCCTCCACCTGATCTCTCTGCAACCTTATCAAGGATAGGTAAATTATCTCATTAGGCTTTATAAGATTCTGGAAATAGCTCTTGAATTTTTATTACTTTCTCAGTAGACTCCAGATTGAGATAAAAAAAAAAATCTTTCTTAGTTGTCTCATAATGGAGATAAGACAAATATCTCTAAAAAGTGAAATGATTAGTCAATATAAAATTCAAAGACAATTATAAAGTATGGACTAGAATCCAGGTCTCCTGGCTTCATTTCAGATCATCTTAGGACATCTTCATTTTTGCTTCAGATCATTTTATGTCCTAAAAAAAAAACCTTCTTGTAATTACATCTTTTATTACATTTGTTAAAAATACCCAAACAAAAACTATCCAAATAAAAATTCCAAAACAAAACCAACGAGCAGACACTCCTGAATTCTTGGCATTAGCAAATTGGTGATGGTCTCTTTTCAGGAATGAGCTGGGTCATTCATTCCTTCCGATGCTGATTTTTGGCGGCTGATGACTGTCAGCTCAGCCCTTTGTAAACTGGCCAGCCATGCAGTGAGGCGGACTCAGGAACTCATCAATCATTCGATAGAAGTGGCTACATCAGGGATCAGGCAGATGCAGCAAAAGAAGGCACAAGGAAGCCACATTGTCACTTCTCCCCCAACAAAGACTTGGTTTACTTCAGGGTTCCCACATGGCCAAGGAAGAAAAAGTATAGCTGTGGTTCTCACAGTGGTCCATAAATGGGGCCAGCATAAGGAGTGGACTGTGGTTGCGCTGTGACTCGCTTAGGGTGTCTCTGGAAGCGGTAGTCGCCACAATGGCTGAGCTTCAGGCAGAGCACCAGTTCTCACAACTTGAGCGGGAAGAATAATCAACCAAAGCAGCAAGCTATACATATTCAGGAGCAGAGGAAGAATATTTTGGCTTATTGTCAAGAGACCAGGGAAAATAACTACAAGAAAATAGGTAACGAGGGTCCTTTGGGAAGAACCCTGTGGGTGGCCTATGGGAACAAACCCAGATGGGAGAGTCTTTGTGTGCTAATTTACACTACAGCTCATCCTTCAAAGAGGCACCAAGCAACAAAAACCAGAATGACTTGGCCAGCTTCTTTGCTAACCATTTCAATGCTGGCCCAATGGTCAGGTAAACAGAGTGCGTAATCACAGTGGCTGGAATAGAGCATATACAAAGACCTAGCGACATAGATCTCACTCATCCAGGCTAATCTAGCTATGCCTATTGCCCAAAATACTATCCTCTAGCAATGGAGAACAGTGTTAAGCAATGATGTGGAATAATTTTCAAGGTCACAAACCAAATACTTAGTGGTTAATTGTACCCACCGAACTCAGATTTCTACTGGGTAGCAATTTCAGCTAGTAGAAAGTCACCCCACAATTCCAGGTTTGGGTCTGCCTTCATTATCGGCATCCTCATCAAGCACCGTTATGCAAATGCCAGGAGAATATCAGACCCATATAGATGAGATACTGCAGAACACTGAGGCCCAACTGACTGTGTATGACCATGAACAAACTTCTGTGAAGCTCACTGGTCCCATCATTACACCAGATTGGGGTGAGAGGATAGCCTTTTGAAAGTGTGAGGCACCAGTCTGCATATAATACTCAGACAATGGGGTACAGTACAATACCCTGTCCCCCAGCAAATAGAGCATCTGAGACTGAGATTCAAAGAAGGAAGCAAGTGTACCCCTGGCTAGCATCCCCCACAACAGACTAACTTGTAGACTTTGTGTTTTCTATTCCAGAAACTGAACAACTCAAATCTAGATCTTCTGTTTCCCATAAAGTAAAATGCTTATGTTTCCTTGGTGGACATGATGAGAGCTTCATTAAACTGCAAACCTATAATGGCTGCTCTAGAGTGATTGTGATAAGAATTCAAATGGAGTCATGTATAAAGAAGACGCCAACATCCTAAGAATGTCTGTCTCTGATCCTTAGGTAGGTTGGGGAAGCTCTATTTTACAGTAAGAGCAAAGTACTTTTGGCACCTCTGGCATCCACCTGAGCTTTTTTTTAAAAAAAAAAATTCTACAATTCTTGACTTTGGTGATTACAGAATAGGTACCATAGTGACAGAGTGAGAAAGTCATGATGGTCAGGGATCAGACCATAGAGAATGAGGGTTCACCTTACCCCACTATTAAGTCTTTTAGAAAAGCCAAAGAAGGCAATCAGTGATATCTAGAAGGAAATGGACACAGTGAAAACCTGCCAAAATACATAAGCGGATTCCACTGACATAAGAGAGAGGTGCTGAAGTGTAATAGTAACTTTTATTCGCCTATTTCGAATGTTGTCCCAGAGGCTTATTGCCTCTATCTGCTAAAGTACGCCTAGTTCTAGAAGCTTCTTGCCACTGTACAATCTAACCTAGGCCTAGAATTTTTTCAGCCTCTGGAACTTATTCCTTATAATAAGCTTACCTTTTTTTGTTCTTTCTGAGCTCAAAGTTGGATCATTCGATTCAGCTGTTCTGGCTCAAAGTCCTCTCCCAGTTGACTTACTCGATTTGGCTTCTCTGTTGGCTCCTGAATTACTTATTCTGCTTGGCCTCACACTAACTCAAGCAATCTGTTCTAATCTTCTGGCTCCTTCTCATTGTCTGGCTTGTTCTGTCTTTACCTGCATCTAGCTTGTTCTATCATTCAACCTTTCTTGGGGCTGGAGAGATAGCTCAGAGGTTAAGAGCACTGGCTGTTCTACCAAAGGTCTTAAGTTCATATTCCCAGCAACCACATGGTGGCTCATAACCATCTATGGTGAGATCTGATGCCCTTTTCTGGTGAGCAGGAGTATATGTAAGCAAAACACTGTATACATCATAAATAAATTAAAATCTTAAAACTCTCCCAGTAAACCTGACTCATCTCTCTCTCTTTCTCTCTCTCTCTCTCTCTCTCTCTCTCTCTCTCTCTCTCCTTCTCTGCATTTCTTTCCTCTCTCTCTTCTCTTGAGAGTTAGGTATATCCTATTCTGTCAAATCTTTCTCTGATTTGTCACTTTTTCTGCCACTCAATTAGATGCCCCTTTCAAACTCTACAAACTAACTTTACCTTCACTGTTTGGAATTAAAGGTGTGTACCACCATGTCTGGACCTAAGCTTTTCTTTACCTGAAACTTGCCCTATACCAGACTGACCTTGAACTCGGATCTCTTTGACTCTGTCTCTGAGATTAAAGATGTGTTTGTATTCCAGCCAGATCACACAGACCTAGAAGGTCTTTGGATGTGATCTCTGGCCAGAGCATCCATGTTTTGAATTAAAACCTCTTTGCACTAGAACACATTATTTTGTCCTGGTCTTTCCCTGCAGGAATGACGAATTCAATATCTCAGGTGCTGAGAGCATTACTAGCTGATGACCCTCATTCCAGTTCTCATCTTAGAGTTGGTCTCAGCTGAAAAGAGCTATCTAATTCAAGTTTATAACTATTCCACAGCCCTTCCTACGCAGACATAGCAACTTTACCTCAAAAAGGGCTATGTTCTAACTCCACGTTTGTCTGAGTGTTACTGCAATTTCATTGTGTCTAGGCTCCTCCCTGTGCATAACCTGACTACCTCCACCTGCCCCTGAATGCTAAAATTAGCCATTCTCCTGCTTTGGCCTCCCTGGTGCTCAGATTACAGGCATGAGCCAGCACACTCAGCTCAGGTTTAACTTTTGACTTGGCCATGTTCTTTGCAGCCTTGAACATTTGTCCCTGGCCTCCTAGCTGTAGAAGAGGGTCTCTACAATGAAGGAGCCTCCCCACTCCTTTATCACTAAATGATCCAGCAATACTCTAGCCAAAACAAGAGTATTTTGGTTGCAGGCAGAGGTAGGTGGATCTCTGTGTTTGAGAGCAGTCTGGGCTACAGAGATAGTTATAGGACAGCTAAAGCTACACAGAGGAACCTGTCTCAAAAAACAAGCAATCAAAAAAACGCAATATAAATTTTTTAAAATGTCCTGAGAAAAGCCTGCAATAAAATCGCTACACACAATACACATGCCTTTCTTTCTCAGAACTTGTCTCACAAGGACAACTAGTTCAAAAACTCTCTAGCACCTCAATATGAGATAAGACTCTGGAGACTGTAGAATGTTTTCATAAAATTAGAAATTAGAAATACTACATTAAGAAAATTGTTAAGTGTTTGCTTGTACTTAAAATTAATGGACTTACAAGTTTAGAAATATGATTTGAGAATAATTAAGTAGTAAAATATTAAGTGATGATCATTGCCGGTCAGGATTGTGGTATCTTCCTATATTTTAAAACAGAGCTAATAAGTAATTCTTAGATATGTTATCATTTTTTCATGCAGAGTATTGTTAGTAAAAAAGTCATAAGTGAGGTGGGCATGGTGGTACACACCTTTTAACCCAGCACTTGGGAGGCAAAGGCTGAGGCTGGCAGATCTCTGTGAGTTTCAGGCCAACCTGGTCTACAGAGTGAGTTCCAGCACAGCCAAAGCTACACACAGAGAAACCTTGTCCCCTCCCCCCCAAAAAAAATTATATATATATAAATGCTTATAATATATCTATAAAAATAGAAAGTTAAGTCTAAAACTAATGTGGAGATAAGAAACTCAGAGTTCAATATAATTAATGTAGCCCAAAAGATCTTAATCTAAGAATGAGAAAAGATTTGATCTCTTCTAATTCACTCTCTGGACTAATTAAAGTTATTAGATGAAGCAGACAGAAAGAAAATAAATGTCCAGGATCCAACTTGCTTGGTGGTAACTGTGTTTCAGGGCTTGGAACAGATGTATCCTCAGGCAGTGTACCACTTTCCAAGCCAAGGTTACTATAAATCACAGCAGATGGCAACCTAGTCCGAGCAGGCTTCCCCGAGAATGCATTTTCTGCAAGAAGCAGGATAATCATCTCTCTTAGGTAGTCATATACAGGGTACCAAACAAACTAGAGAAAGCTAAAGTGATTGGGTTGTTTTCCAAGACTTCATCCAAAAAGTAAGTCAGTCACCCCATATCAGTCCTTAGACATTAACATTAAATTCTTACATTGCTTCTCTTACCGTTCTGTCCATCCATCCATTTAGGGACTGTGTTGATTGCCCCCGTCCACTCAAGAACAAGCTATTTCAGGCACGATGGTACATACCTATAATCCCAGCCACTTGAGCAGTGAGGCAGCAGGACCAGCTGGTAAGTTAAAGGCAAGCCAGGATAGCTTAGTAATAAAGAAAAAAGAGAAGTGGGGATGCAGCCTTGTTGTAGAGGACCTGTCTGGAAAATAAGAGGCTCTGGGACAAATACTCAATACTTCAAAGAAAATGGCCAAGTCCAAAGGCAAACCTGATCTTGGTGTGGTGGCTCATGCCTGTAAGTAATCCCAGTCCTGGAAAGGAAAAAGCAGAAGGGTCACAGAGATTCAAGGCAGCATGTTCTATAGACCCTATCCACCCAAAGGAAATGCAAGAAGGAATAAATAAATAAATAAATATGTCCTCATTGGCCTCTTTCCTTCTCAAACTCTCTCAAAGGAAGTTTTGTGATTATTATTTGCTCAGTTACTTTACCTTGCATAGAAAGCAAATTTTAAGAAAAAAAGAAATCACAAATTGTGCAGACCACTGTCCAAAACAACAGTATTTTGGTTGCATTTTAAATGCAATTCAGATTTCATATTACTTGATATTTGCCTTCCTCTTTTCTCAGGGCTAGAACACCCCCAAAATATGTATGGAAAAATCTGTAAACAATGGTTGAACACCATTTTCAACCCTACAGCTCTTGGCAGCAATTCACATCTGACAAGAAGCATACATTAAAAATAATACATTTTCTGTTACAAAATTTTAATGGGAAATTATGATCTATACAAGTAGCTTCAAGGAGCCACTTGTGTAAATCAATGATTACAATGTTTTGAACAGGTTTACAGAAAAATGTAGAAGCGTTCTTCAAGTGGGTGTACCTTGATCAACTCTAAATAAAGCCAGATGAAAAACATTAGAGCATATTTTCTGTGAGGATTATTTGTTGAGGAAGTTGAATCGAATGTAGTTCAAGAGCAATGTGGCCACATTTAATTTGGTTTTGAACTTAGTTAATTTGAAGTGGTGTGGTATGAGACATTTTAAAAGTCTTTAGCTATATATTTTGAAATCACTCATATCATCTCCAACTACAAAACATAATGAGGAATTACATAATTCAAGGCTGACTGATTGAATAAATTGTGACCTCTGCCTCTGCCATTTCCATTAGGAGGTAGTAATTTGCTGACAAACAGACACACCGTCCTTTGTCAGACCAGGGAGGCTTTCAGAAACTCATTGTCCACATGGTCCAGTGGCCATGCCTCTAGCTGTTTGGTGCCATCTCTTTATAGAACAAAAAAATTGTTAATCTCTTAGAGGTAAGACATGTTGAATGCTACATCTCTCCATGTCATATTAATGTGTTAAACGTTTTGTAGTTTTTGGCCAGCAGCTAAAAATTCTCACCACAGTCACCCAGCATAGTTATTATTTAAAAAAATTTTGTGATGCCCATTATAGAAATATTATTTTGTTCAGTCATTTCAGACCACATAGTACTTTTGTTAAGCTAAAATTTCACAAGGAGCAAGCAGTGCTTACACAGGGGAATGGTCTCTCCTGTGTCTATCTCCCAGTATCCACTTCTTCTCTCTAGAGCCAACCCATTATTATCAGCTGCTTGTGTAATCTTCTAGAAATATTTCATGCATAGAGAAGTGAGTATGTATTTTCATCCATTTTTAACAGCATTGGTAAAATGTGTAAACACTATTTGTCACTTAATAAGAACATCTGGATTATTGGCTCCTATCCATACATAAAAAGGATTCTCATTATTTTTTGCATATGAGTTGCATATCATCATATGGATATATCCCAACTTGCTTAACTAGCATACCTGGAAATTACTAGAAAAAATACATAGTGTGTATGTATATATATACATATATATATATGTATATATATATATATATATATATACATACACACTATGTATTTTTCTGGTACTATATATATTTTTTCTAGTATATATATATATATATATATATTCCTAGGACCTCTCATTGATCTGTGGAATTAAAATGTATGTACCAGACTTTAGGGATATATTTTTTTAACTATTTACAGTTGGCTGTTACCCAACAAGTCTGACATCTTTTGACAGATTGATTTTAAAGAATCACCATGTATTTATTTTTAAAATTTACTTAGTTTTGTTTGTTTTATGTGCGTAGCTGTTTTGTCTGCATGCATGGCTAGGAGAATGTCTGATCTTCTGTGTGGAACTGAAATTAGAGACAGTTGTGAGCTGCCTTGTGGATCCTGGGAACTGAACCGCATGGAAGGTACTCTTAACTGCTGAACCATCTCTCAGACTCCATCATGCATTTCTTAAAGAACCTTCTGATTAAACTGAGAAACCACCACATTTCTTTTGGCTTGGTCAATATTTTGGATAGACATAGATTTGAAATCACACATCTTACCTAGAAAAAGTAGAAATCATTTGAAAACATACTTAGGATCATTTTCATGTGTAGTAGCAAAGGTAAGCTATTTTTGATTCTTCTTGTGTAAGCTCCTCTGCCCACTGGGCCTCAGCAAAACCTTTCATTCTTTAGTATTTGCTTGCCTTCAGTTTTATCAGGCTCATTATCAATAGGAGAGCAAAAGTGAAATGGCTCATCAGCTGAATCTGCCTGGAGGCTTTGCAAGGAGAGTTAGAGATCTGCTGTAATTGATGTGCTGTTTTAGTTTGAGCGATTTAAAAACATAAATCAATTGCTTAAAACAACTATAATAGAAGATGGAGTGTTCTTTACCGCTTTGGATGCTAATGGGGCATGGATTCTGAGCATTTTAGTCAACAGTCGTCACTTTTCATAAGGATTGTATGGAAGTGGGCAAGGAAGACCACCCAGCATCGACTGTACTCTGTATAGATCACATGGAGCCATTGTACAGGGAAAAATCACAGGCTTCCATTTGATAGACAAAACATCGAGTCTCCGAGGTTAAACAACTCTACCTAAGCTGCACATCTGCTAAGAGGCATCGCTTGGGCTGGAAACTCGTTCTGAATCCAGACATGGTGCTCATTATCCTAAGCCATGCTCACAGCACAAATGGCACAATTTAGAGTCACATTTACGAGAGAATTATCAACCAATTTAGATTAAAAACTGACGTTTCGTCATGAATCTATAAAGCTATAAAGTGAAGGGATTCTATTTCCTAGGTATTTCTGTTGCTGTTGCTGAATTAGAAAACCATTTGTGCTGTTGGATCATTTTGGTCATATGCTGTTGCAGAGAGAAGCTGTGTTAGCTACAGCACCCCACATACATATAGTATCACACATATACTCTACGCCATCAAATTTAGTTTAAGGGCTGTTTGGTTTGTAACTGAGCACTACTTCTTCATGATAACATTTTAAAGTAAAAGATAATTTCCATTCCCTCTTGTTGTAATGGGTAGCTTGTCATATGTTTCATCACTAGGGAAAAAAAAAAACTGGCCTAAAAAGGACTATGTTTTCAAAGATGTTGTTTATTTCTGTTTTGGCCTTTCTTGATTTCTAGAATATTCGCCGAGAGTTTGTCTAGGCTAGGTGTCTGTATCTAGCAAAATCTAAAGAAGTTAGGAAAGAGTTTCAAGGAGACAAGAAAACAACTTGTTCCTAACTGGCTCAGTCTGTAGTATTTTGTGAGAGCTATGCATAGTCCCAGGTTAACTTCAATATAGCTCTATCTAAGCACACATGTGCGCGTACATGCATTGAATTGTTACACACTGTGTAGTGTGTCCCTCTGGCCTTTAGTTAGGCTAAGGAACCATCTATGCTACAGTCCGGCCTGCATTTGTCTCCCCTATTTTCCAAACCCGCTCTTTACATCTCCTCTTCTTATCCTAATGGAGTGGAAATCCAGAGGTCTTATTCTCATTATTTATTCATTTAAAACAGTTCCCTTGAAATACAGTCATTATAATTTTGCAATGTTTTGACATATTTAACATTATAGAGTGTAACACAAAGAATACTTTTGTACCTAGTTTCTAGGTCCACTGAATTTGTATCTACTGCATATTCTTTTACCTCTGAATTTTAAAATGTAACAGATATAGCTCAAGCTCTATTAAGCTCTTCAACAATCCTGTTCCCTTTCTTCCTATGTGTCTGTCATTATCAATCTCTAACTTACTTGAGTAAGGGCCCCAGTCAAACATGTCAAGCTGAACACACACATTCATCTTCAGCCCTTTCAGAACATCCATGTAAGATGCTGTGAAGGTCCAATCACACTAAGAGAACAAGGCGAGGTTGTGTTCTGCCCAGCTCAACTGCAGAGTATGCAGAGGAAGGATTTACATTCCATCAAGACAGGACAAAGGAGAGTGAAATGTCTGTCTCTTCCACCAATGATGAAAGCTTGCCCAGATGTGAACTGTTGACTTTTGCTTCTTTGTGTCATTGGTGAAAGCCAGTCACATGGCTACCAGTCTAAAAGGTTCCTAGGGTTTGTAAAGATAACAAATATTTGGCTTTTCTATGTGCCTTGTGCATCTGTGTCCTTTCAGCCAAACATTCACATTTGTTATATGGTTAAAGAACCCTTATTTGTTTGGGAAGAGGAATTGGAAATATCTGGGAGACCCTAGGAGGTTGCTGCCTTAGGTAAGAGCCATAGAAAGCTGTGTGCCCAAACGCGTGTTAACATGGTCAAGCTCAGATTCCTTGGTGACTTCTGGGTTAAGGATTCATTCAGTAAAATGTTTTTCATGCATGCTTTCAACAGGATGTGGCCAAGTAAACTTAAAAAAAATAGAATTGACTCAACATACACTATTGAACTACCTAAATTCTCTCAAACTCAAAATTCTATTTTCCAATGTACTTCTTGGCAGGGAGTTATTGCTCTTTATTGATTTCCTTTCTTTTTCTTTGGTCCATGAATGTTAAACTAAATCTTATATGAAATTATAGCATGTTAAGCCTCTTAACTTCAGTTTCTTTCCTGTAGTTCCAATTCTCTTAAGTAATACCGAACCCATCAATGATTTTATTATCATTTGAGATTAAACTTACAGGATTTTAAATATCCTTTTTCAAACTATTCTATATGTGCATTTTATTTTGATGAATGACTCATTAAATCAAATAGTTGTGCAGTGTTTACACCAATAACACTAGTTCCCCAGCTCATATTTCTTCTTGTGATTCTCATGTTCATACCTTGCATCTCAACAATATGCATGCCTCCTTATTTTCTTTCTTACTTTTCAACTCTTGTTTTTATTTATGTTTCAGAAATTCTGAACATTTTAATAAGAAGAAAAGTAATAAAATAACTCACTTATATCCATCTCCGAATGAACAGTTCTCTTTATGACTGATTTTGTTCTATTGCAATTCTCACTCATTTTCTTTTCTCTGGGCTGTTTCTTTCTCTAGGTTAAAAATTTCCTGTGAAGTAGAATGTATATGTGGAAATATGCAGGCACCGAAGGGACACTCCTTAAATTTTCATAAGGACACCCCCACCTAGGCAGTACCTAGAAACGTAGTGCTCCCTGGGGCCTCTGTTGTATTCCCAGCTGTTTCGCTCTCCTCTGCCGTCTAACAGCATAGATGAGCTTCCTCTGCTTTTGCACATTCCGTAGGTAGAATCACTCCTTAGATACTTTCTGTCCAACTTCTCTCTTTCAACATGATATTGAAAGCTAGCCTTTTTTCATTACTGTTCAGTGTCACATCGTGTAATAATACCACACTTCATTTAGACTTTCTCATGTCGGGCATGCCAGTGCGGCTTTTTAGTTATCTCTGTCCGTGAGCGCGCTCAAACTTCTTCCTTTCATCCTGGAAGCATTTTTATTCTGAGCAGCAGGCACAGGGAAGATACTGATACCGGTGTGCCTCCTGTGAGGCACGTTGTGAGTGATGAGGCGCTTTTATCTTTCTGGATTTATGCCTAGTGTTTGCATTGCCATACGGAAGAGTACGTGACCGTTCCCGTGGGAGTACACACTTGTGAGGAGTCTTCCAGAAACCACTATCCAGGCATGAATTCGATCAGCTCCTCCAGTTGTGCCAGTCATGTCATTGTCATCAACGCTCACCACTTTCTGCCTCTTCATTTTAGTCATCCTCATGGCATGGCCATGGTACGGTATCATGGTTTTCACCTGGGCTCTGTGGGCTGGTGGAGTCAAACGTGGTTTCCTCCTTGTAATGGATGTGTGGCCGGCTCCCTTTTCGCAGTCGAGTCTCTCATCAATACTCTCTACTGACTTGCAAAATTCTAAACTGCCTTACACGTGAGATCCTTTTTAGATGTATGCATTGCAAATACCTTCCCCCATCGTGTAGGTTGCCTTTTTATACCCGTAATGATATCTTTTGATGAACAGAAGTTTCAAATTTTAAAATAGTAGCATTATTCATATTTTAAACTTGGCTAGTGTTTTCTGTGTGCTGTTGAAATAATCTATGCCTGCTCCAGTGTCTCAGTACACTCCTGTGTCTTATTCTAATTTTTTTTTCTTTGCACACTTGGAAATGCAATCCTTTCAAATTGAATATAGTTTATGATGTGTGATCGTAAGAGGTCAAGGCTCACTTTTTTCAGAGCTAAATAACACACTTGTAAGGAGCGAAATGTCCTACCGTAACCGTTCATTTTAGTCTACTCAGACAAATTACCCGCCATCTCCAAATGTTCCCTATGTGAGTCTGTGACACCGTCTCCACCCACTCTGCCAGATCCAGTCTGTTCCCCGGCGCCCTTGATCACACACTAGTTTATTATCTCCCAAGACATTATCACAATGCTCTCATGCCGCATGCATTCATTTGTGCCCAACATATCATTCAGCATGGTTTTAGAGAATCCTCCATATTGTTGTATATTAAAGTATTCCATTCCTTCTTTTTCATGACTGAGTGATATTTCACTGAATAAATGTACCACCATTTAAAAATCATTTAAAAATGTATTCATCTGCTGGCAAATGTTGGCTTACTATAAACAACCTTGCTATGAACATTCTGGTTTGCATTTTGTGTCCATATGTTTTATAGCTTTTGAGTGAATATGAAAACACTGCCCTATTTCATGATGTCACTATATAATTAATTATATAAAACTGCCAGAGTCATTAGAAACATGGTTTCACAGTTTTACACTTTAGCCCACAACTGGTGAGAGTTCATGTTACCCCATATCCTCAACCAATATTTGGAGTAATGAACTCTTTAACATAGCCATTCTATCTGTCATTGCTGATTTTATGTGTCAACTATATGAGGTCATGGAATGTCTACATACTTGGCTAAGTATTATTTGTGGATGTGGCTCTGAGTGTAGTTATGGAAGAGATGAAAATCTGAATTAATGGATTAAATAAAATACATTGATTAATGTTGGAGGTGTCTCTCACAGACTCATTGAAAGCCTTAGTTGAGTAACAGACTGAGTGGGGGAAAATCTTCCGTGTAAGTGGGCTCAGACTAGAACTTGTACCATCACTTCAATCTCTCTGCTGCCTTCTAGCATCATCCCAGGAGAAGACTGGGACTATGGCATTTGTTGTCTTAGCTTCCACAATGCTGTGAACCAATTCTTTACAACAGATCACACACACACTTACACACACACACATAAACATCTGTGCACCATTCTATTGGTTTTGTTTCATAGAGGCCCCTCATTAATGCGCTAATGAGTATGTAGTGCTATTCCATTGTGGTTTTAATTTCTCTGATAACTGAATGCATTGAGCACATAACTCTTTATAAAAAATTTGCAAAACCTACATCCTGAAGTGCCTGCTCAAATCAGTTGCCCATTTAATCATTAGAAAAGGTTTTCTCCCCCAAATAGGACTGCCATTTTATTATCAAATTAGAGAAATTTCTTATACATCCTGCACTAAATTATTTTGTTAGAGGATGTGGGGTTTCACTTTATCTTAAAATTTTATACATTTGTTCATTTTTGGCTGTGTGTGGGGGCTTAATTCAGACCACATAAATTTTGGGCAAGCTCTCTAATCCTGGGTCATACGCCCGCCTCCGTCTCCCCCTCCCCCCTTTTTGAGATATACTCTTACTCTCTTGTTCAGACTGGCTTTGAACGCCCAGGCTCAGACACTCCTTTTGCCTCAGTCTCCCGAGTTGCTCCGACTCCTGGCATGTGCTACTGTGCCAGGGTGCTAGTCAGTCTATTAATGCTGATCTTTTTATTGTTGTTGAGCAGAGACTTTTGTTTTGGTAAATCTCAAATGATCAAGTTTCATTTTGCCTTGTGGCTAACAGCTTTCTGTCTTCTAGAAGGGTCACCTGCCTTTCCTAAAGTTGAAAGGCTTTTTGTTTGTTTCTTTGTTTTGTAGTGTACATGTCAGAGTATTGTGTAATTTGGACTTTTTTTTGTGTAGCATGAAATATAGATCAGGGTTACTTTCCCCCTACAGACACCTAGTTACTTCAGTTCTGTTTGTTGGAGATGGTTCTTCTCCTCTTCAGCTTTCTTGGCACCACTGAGGGAAATAACATGATGGCTAAAGTATGAATCTATCTTTAGGCTCTATTCTGTTACACATCAGCTCCCTTACTATTGCTCTCTAGACCCCAAAGGCTTTATTCTCTCTCCATCAATTGTTTGTCTTTGTTGTCTTCAGATTGGATATGTTTAATTGTCTATCTTAAAACTTCATAATATTTTCTTTTTGGTTGTCAAATTGGTTTCTAAGACTACCCAGTGATTTATTTATTTACTTACTTATTTATCTATCTATTTATTATTTTTCTTTTTTTTTTTTTTACATTTTACATACCATATTTTTCAGTTCGAAAAATCCTCATTTTCTTTTTCTTTTCTTTTTCCTAAAACCATTTTCATTTCTTTATTGAGGTTTTCTGGTTCCTTTCATTATGCTAACATTTTAATATTTTCCTTTGCGTTGTTGAGATAGTCATCTTAATATCCAAGTGTGATAATACATAGCATCTGTCATTTATATGTCTTATTATTATTGAATGATTTTCTGCTAAATTATAGGCTTCTTTATCCAGCGTCTCTCCATATCCAGTCTTTTGTTATTGGATTTTGGACAATTTTATAGATTTTGTGTAAGCTTTCTTAAGGCAAATCTAGTTTGGGGCCAGTGGGTTTTATTCATCAGATATTTTTCTCTTTGGAGTCACGTGAGGGCTGGTTTGCTGAGGGCTCTGAGCTGACAGACCCTTTGCCTTCATTAGCTCCATGCCAGCTCTGGAATCCCCACGCAGCTTTCCATGCCCAGATACAGCCTTACATTTCATTGGCACCTTCGAGCTCTAGGCAGGGATTTGAGGGCATCAGACTCAGATTTGGAGAGCTCAGGTCCTCATGGCTTTCTTCTCTTCTCCATCTCAACAACTGTTAATGTTCCCTTTATTTTCTTTTGCCTCACAATAGCATTAGATTCAATTGTGCTTCTTGATTATCCCTTACAATAGTGAGAATTGTTTTCTTATAAATTTGGGATGTAGGAGTGGCTCAAAATGTGAAGGCTTAGCTCCTCGAGTCCTTTCTATTTTTTCCAGAAGTAACAAAATACACAAGCTCCTAGCTCTCACCCCTTCCCCCTTTTCCTATTTTATCTAGATTGTCCCTTCCCTTTCTCCACTGCCTCAGTCAGATTTAAATTGGTGTTTACTCCCAACAGTTTCTTTTATATGTGACCTTGTCCCAAAAATGGCTTGGGTATTTTAGTCTTTAGTGTCCTGGAAGCCATATGAATCTAACATTGCAGAGTCTGCTGTCTTCCCTATCCTTGAGTACTGAACTAACTCAATTTTTTTCTGTCTCAAAATGCATCCTCAGATCATATCCCCACACCTTCCAGGAAGTACTTGTTCTGATTTTGCAGTGCTAGTCTAAGGACCCCCACTGCCTTCTCCAACTTTACTCTGAACACATGGGTTGTTTTTTCCCGTGTGTTTGTATTTTAGGACCTGAGAATACTTTATCATATTTTTTTGTTGATGTCATGGTTGTTGTTTTTTCCCCCCTTTCTTTGCTACTTCTGTTTTTAGTAACAATTTGGGTATATTCACTGCCAAGACCAACCACCTTAGACTCTTCTTTTATGTAATTCTTAACATAAATGCATTTTTTTTGTCATGCAAGAACAGAAGATATCCATCAATTCTTGCACTAAGTTTTAAAATATTCAATGTTGCACTGAGTAATTTAAAAATCCTATATATAATTAAGGATAAAAATTGTTTAGCAATTAGTACGTAATTGTAAGTGTGTACTCTGTATCGGGATTGGAATACATGAACATAAGGAAGGTTCTAGCCATTATCCATGCTACCTGGAGATCTTTAGAGGCCTGGAATGTCCTTGTTTGCCTGGGGGTTTTCACCAGCAAATACTCTGACAATGTGATTTATGACTGGGGTTGGAAGAAGTCACTTTGAACCAGACCTCCTGAGGAATTATAGGCTAAGGTATTAACCTGGATCCAAGACGGGATTAAGTTAAAAAAAAATAAAAATAAAAATAAGCAGCATGAGTAGTTATCTAATCCAAATAATGATTCTAGATACCAAAGGTTTAGATGAGATTTTCTAGTCAGTGGTACTGTGTACATTGTGGCCTATCTGTGTGCAGGGCCACAGGAGCTTTCCAGAGGGTGATGGAAGTTTGGAGAACAGAGAGCCCTTGAGGATCTTGCCCGATGCATTTTTCCCTTTAGCAGATTCAGGTTTGTATCCTTCAGCTATAATAAAACTGAGTTCCTCAAGTCATCCTAGCATTTTATTGAAACTGAATAGGTAGAAAAGAGCCCTGGGCTTATGGGCAGTTCCTTTGGTAAAGATAGCTTGGTTTGATGATGTCCCCTCCAGAACAAAGTCGTAGTCAGTGTGACAACGGTATTAAGAGGTGAGGCCTTCAAGAATTACGTGAAGGCTTCTCCAGCATGAATAAGATGAAAGCCTGCCTCAAAGTGGCTTCACCCAGCATTTGACCCCTCACGTCCTTCTGCCTTCAGCGCTGTGAGGACTCAGTTCTCCTCTGCTGCAGAGGCTTAAGCAACGGTTACCATTTTGAATGTAGAGAGCAGCCATCACAGGGCAATGGACTCTACCAGCCTTCTGCTTTTGAGCTTCCTGGCTCCCCGGACTGTGAGAAAATAATTTTCTGTCCTTGGTGCATTACTCAATCTCAAGTATTTTCTTATAGTAGCACAAAAAGAACTTGCAGACTCTCATATACTGATGGGATGGATGGTATGAGCTGAAGTTACATCATTCTTGTAAAAGATTCCATCAATTACTTGTGTCATGTAGCCTTATACCTGGGGTTGTGGTGCTGTAATTTCAGCAAAAATCTTAAACCTATTTGACAAATAAACATAGATGTATCATGTAATGATATAAACTAATTTTGAAAGTGTGCACTAAAGTGTCTTATTAAGATTGCGACTAGAAATATGCAACAATGAGAGAATTTAAAGGACACTTAAAGATTGAAGTATTTGTCACTGTGATTCCAGAGTGTCAAAATTTTTCCTGAGACACATCTGCCCAGAGTTCGGTAAGGAACAATAGGAAAATGAGACTCAAATGATAGCAAAACGCTACCTTAATATAGACATTGCTGGGCCACTATCTCCACAGCTGCCTGCAAACAAAAGGAGCCAGCTTTGTCTTGTCTGCCTAGCACCTGGGGAGAACAAGGGCAGAAAGCACAAAGGCAAAAGAACACAATTAGACTTAGAGAAAGACTTGCATTCCACAGTTGGGAAGAGATCATTTCCCCCTTTCCCATGAAACTGGGCAGGGGAGGGGAGTCCTCTCTTCCAGCAATTTATCTTTAGAGATGGAGGCAATCACATCTAGACAAAGATTACAGCAAGGCTGAGAGACAGGAAGAATGGGGAGCCTTGGTGGCATTGCTGTGCTGCTGTACCAACCAGTCCTGAAAGAGACTCCAGCTCTGCACTTCGTGTTAGGTGAGTTAACACTTGCATGCATGTACATGTGCATGCGTGTGTGTGTGTGTATGTGTGTGTGTGTGTGTGAGAGAGAGAGAGAGAGAGAGAGAGATCGGAGAGTGAGGTATGTATCTATCTTGTGCCCATCATTTTAAGCTACCAATAAGGCACCTACTAGTCAACAGAGCCAGTCTCTCTCTCTCTTCCTCCCTCCCCTCTTTTTTTTTTTTTTTTTTTTTTTTTTTGTCTACTTCGTGATGTTTTCTTCTGACTACAATTCTCTTTTCTTTCTTAAGCAAGTGTGGCAGGTCATGGACAGACCCATCACACGGAGAACTCGAGGAGGCGCAGTGATTGTAGCATAAGCTCAAAATGGAAGCCTGACCTCTGACCCAGCACAGATTTTCTTACATGAAAGTTTCTACGCACCCCGAGAGTAGCATAAAAGACAACAAATGGAAGAGTTTATGTCTCGCTTGGGGGGTCACATACATCAGTCAGCAAATCTCCATTTAAAAAGAGCAAGGAGGTACCAAGGAGGCGGGTACTCGTGAATGGAGGTTTCCTCCTTGACACACATTAGCAGGCTTGGCGATTTTTAAAGTAAAAATCGCTTTAGGCCAAGCACGATTTGTCATTCTTTTTTTTTTTTTTAATTAATTACACTTTATTCACTTTGTATCCCCCCATAAGCCCCTCCCTCCTCCCCTCCCTATCCCACCCTCCCGCCCCCTTCTTCACGCATGCCCCTCCCCAAGTCCACTGATAGGGAAGGTCCTCCTCTCCTTTTTTCTGATCTTGGTCTATCAGATCTCCTCAGGAGTGGTGAGCTATCATTCTTATCAGTATTCTAATAACACTGGGGGGGAACGTGTGCTCTGGTGCAGACAGTGCTGTTGTTAGTGATGTTCATGGCCGTGGAGCGTGGACGCTGGTGCTGCAGCGAATGGGGGGTACACTTGTTTGGACACACCGCAGCTACCGTGGGGCCTGCCTTTATGTGGCAACGCAAACCGTCTAGGCTTTAGTTTTAGGACTGGCGCCTTTCTTCACTCTGAAGCTTAGCGCTCTCTGCTAGGCTAGAATGGAAGAAAATGTGAAATAGCCGAAAGATAAGACAGTGGCATTCGGTGACCATCAGAGCTCAGGTAGCCGTCTCCGAAGCACACTCTGTCAGCGGTCATGCACCTGAAAACAGGGTATGAGCTGTGTCCGGGTAGGGACAAGTCCACAGCTCAGCAGCTTGTTTTTCATTGTTTCTACAATTACATGTATTTATGTGTTTGTTAGTGAGTATGAGCATAGATCTATGGGGACGCTGTGCCGTGGTGTCTGTGGGCAGAGAACCAGTTGTGGGAGTCAGTTCTCCTCTACAGCATCACAGCGACCAGACTCAGGTTGATGGGCTTGGTGGCAGGAGCCTTCACCTGTTAAGCCATCTCGTCTACCCCCAAGGCCAATTTTAAACATTTGTTTAACGTTTGTACCTGCCATACATAATCATCCGCTTTCCCGTTTCCCCCAGAAGTCATTTCTGTCATGAAGCCAGCCATGGTGAGATCAGCATCCTTCTCAGAGGACTGGCTGTCCCGAGCGTCATCGGTTTTTGTCTGACTCGTCAGTGTGTCTTTATAGTATCACCATGTTAGGCGCTGCTTCTATATGGTATGTCCGTCCATCTGCAGCTCACCGTGTTTTCTTATCGTTCTAACATTTCAATGCAGCAAGACATGCTGAGCCTCTGGTATTCTAGAGACAAATATTTCCTTACTACTTTGTTAAAAAAAAAAAAAAACAAAACAAAAACCTTCTGTTAATGCATGTCTTCAGTTACAAGTAACTTATTCACTGCCTTGATTTAAATTTGTCTCTCTGAAGTTTCCCCCAGTACAGCACAAGCCTCCTTTTCCAGAGGCTAAGCCTGAAACCTAAAAGACAGTGGTTCTCAACCTTCCTAATGCTGCGACCCTTTGATACAGCCTTTCATGTTATGGTGACCCCCAAGCATAAAATTATCTTCGTTAATTCACAACTGTGATTTTGCTGCTGTCATGAATCACAGTTGTAAATATCGGACATGCAAGATGGTCTTAGGTGAGCCCTGTGAAGGGTGGCCGCAGCCCGCCCGCAGGTTGAGAACCACTGACATAGGAGGAAAAGGCTTTCTCTGGGGCGCCATTCCAGCAAGCATAGTAACTCTTCCTTTAGCCCGTGCCACTGTTTCATTCAAGTGCTTACAAACATCACGGAAAACTTCATCGTAGGAGATAAGGCTCTGACCAACTGGCAAACTCAAATTGTGTTTTAAGTGGCAAATAATAAACCCAGAAGAATGAGAGAACTGTGGCGGCGGCACTTTTCCATCTTTGATCACCTTATTGTCTTAGACAAAACTTCTCTGTCTTAAAGTCCTCAGGCAAGTGGACTCTTAAATGGGAAACTGGGCCTTCCTTTGGTGCCAGACTGCTAACACACACACTTGCTAATCCCAGGAGGTCAAATAGAATTGCACAATAGCAGGTTCCGATTGCTTTGAGTGCAGAGAAAGTCAACGTCAGGTAATCAGTGGGGAATGAGTTAGGAGTTCTGTCTCAGACATAGTAAGACATGAGGTATACAATTTCACCTATTCACCATGTTTTACTGGAACCTATTAGGCTTTTCAAAAACTGCTTTCCCAGGGCTTGGGGTGTGGCTCAGTTGGAGGAGGGCTTGCTTGACGTACATGAGTACCGTATAAACTAGATGTGGGTGCACTCCTGAAATCTCAGCACTGGTGAGAATGAGCTGGGAAGGTCAGAAGTTCCCAGCCATCTTTGCTTGTACCGTGAGTGAGGCCGGGCTGAGACACACTGAGAGCCCACCTCAAAACAATCACAAATAACAATTTCACAAGGAATAAAGCGGAAGAGGCTCAAGCAGAAGAATTTTAAAAATAGAACACTTGGGAGTTTGGCTGGCAGTTACTCTTCAAATAGCCATTGGAAATGACTATTCAAAGGAGCTGTTGACATCAAACAACACACACAGCATTCAAAAGGTATTCAGTAGGTGTTAACTATGGCACGATGGTGTTGGCACCATTTCCTTTGATAGTCTATATTTTCCATTTTCTTCAGTTCAAGTGTATTTTTTTTTTCATCAAACATCACTGGTATTCTGCCTGGATACATGGCTTACCCGGCCAGTGCCCCTGCAATTCTTACCATGCCCGGGGGGCTGAACTTCTGTTTTCTATTGTCTCATTTAAATTATGAACGCCATTGTTTAGCCATATACCTCAGCTATAATCATATTGGCTAAAGTTGATTTTTTTGATCTGATCAGTATTAAAGCAATTAAAGACTTCTCTGGCTTTTGAACACTGCAATCACATTGTTGACTGTTATAACAGTCTGCTGACCAGAATAAAGATTAAGGACATGGGCTCTGGAGAGCTTAGGAAAAATTACTAATTTCAGTAGGCATCAAAGTTTTCATTTGCAAAATGAAAAAAAATAATACAAGGACTATTTGAGAAGGCTGTTACAAAAAATTGAGTGTGGTGCTTAGTTCATGGTATAGCAAAATGAATTAGGACCATTTGTTATCATTTTTGCGATAGTCATACATAAGTATCAAGAAATGTGCATAATTTAGACTTCTAAAATGTCAGTTATTTCTGGTGCATTTTGCCAGCTTTCTGGTAAAATATACCTATTAAAAACAGGACCAAATAGATAATCTTCTTTGTCTCACAAGTATGTAAAAATATTTCTAGTTTTTATTTTCTTTTTTTTCATTCAGTTTTTTTATTGAGACAGGGTTTCTCTGTGTAGCCTTGCCTGTCTAGGAATTCATTCTGTAGCCCAGGCTGGCTTTGAACTCAGAGATCAGCCTGTCTCTGGCTCCCCAGTTCTGGAATCAAAAGTGTATACCACTACCACCTGATTTCCAGTTTTTCAACGCTGTGAATTCAGAATTTAGCTTGCTGATGTTATATTACTTGAATGTTTGGGGCTAATAAAGGCCAAGGAGAAACCTGAGTACAGTAACTCTGAGGTTTTTAGGGTAAAGTTGAGGGGTGTTCCGTGAGGACGCAAGGTAAAGTTTCCTGACCTTCCATGAGAATGTGCAAAAAGCAATTGTATCATCTTGATAATTGAAGGCTCTGGGCTCCCACAAGGGCCATATTCCCTTTGTGTAGTGAAACGTTGTTTTCCTCTAGCTACTGGAATCATGGTCCTGATATGCAAGGATCAAAAAAAAATCTCAGAATATTATGAGAATATCAATTCAAATGAATAGATAAAGAGATGATTATCCATGTTGCAGTGAAAGCGACAATCTTAAGTTTTATAGTAATGCATTCCCTCCAAACCCAGTTAAGCTCAAATACAGAGCAAACCACAAAGATGATTTACTTCCAAGTAATACAGAGAAAAACATAAGAGCTATATTACTTAAATGTAATCCCTTTCTTAGTGTTATACATGCACCATTAATAATTCAATCGAAATTATGGATTCCGCTTGTATTAACTGGGATTCTTTCTAGTTTGCTGGAGTTATATACTCTTCGGCAATTGAAACAGCAGTGCAGTATGCTGCCTCCTAAAATGGGAAGCTTAGAAGCAGGCCCAGCGTCAGGGTTGGCCGGCCTGAGTGTGTCAGCTCTCTCTCCCAAAGGTAATTCTCTGGCCCTGTCCACGTCTGTTTGTTGATTTCACAAGAAGGCATCCTTGATTTACCCCACCCGTAGCTCCTTCCCACAGCTCTTGCGGAAGGTTTCATTTCCAGAAACTCCCAACATGGACTTGACCCCACTGGCCAGAACCATGTCTTATTTCTCATCCACGAATGAGTCATAAGTGGAATAATAGGATTACTCAAACAGCCTGTGATAAGAGAGCTATGTGTACATAGATGAAAACTAACAGGATGCTCCTGGGGGAAAGGAAGATAGTATTGGATGAATAGTCAATGAAAATAACTTCATCAGGAATCTTTCTAGAGGTTGGGTGGAGCAGGAATTCCCCAGACCCTGTAAAAGTTTTTCAAACAATACTTTGTTTTTAAATAATTATTAAGAATAACAACCCAGACTTTTCCCACCTAATCTTCTCCCTTTCTGAAATGACAACAATAATTATGAGTGGGCATAGTAATATTGATTCATGTGCTATCTGTCTCCAGGTAGGTTTGAGGATCTGAAAATAGCTCTAAAGACTCTTGAATTGCTTGGAGTTTTAAAGATTTAACTAGCAATTTCCTCATAATTTTGAGGACAGAGAATTTTTTTAAAGATGGAAATGCAATCTGTATATAATAACCCAAGCTTCAGAATGTTATTCTGTAGCAGCTATTTGGTGTTTGGCAAGCTTTTGACACTCCTTAATGAGCTTGTTTATATCTTTAAGAAATAAATTTACTGAGTACAAATCTGAGTGTGAGCATCATAAGTTCAGCATTTTATTCTTGAAGGGGTGGACTGCCATCTAAATACAGAAAACCAGCTTTTAATTTTCTTAAGGTGAAAAATGCCAACATGTCTAATTGTTTCCATTGCATTACTTTTTCTTTGGCTTTTGTTTTAAGAAACCCAAACAAGCTAATGAAGTGGACTGAGCTCAGGAGAGCTAGATTCCGGTCTGAAGCTTGACTCAGGAAAACCACCCCATTTACCAAAGTCAGGTTTTCTTCTCAGATTGTCAGGCTCAGTGAGTTATTTATTCATTCTTATTCATTCATTTGTCAATGAACATTTATGGTCGGCCCAGTGGCTTAGAGAAGAAGAAAACATCATATGATTGTTTTCACTTTTAAGGAAATCACGGTAGAGTGGCACAGATGAGCCTCACCTGAAAGGGCATTTTTCTAGTGAGTTAAGTGAAGTGATGGGGGTGTGAAGAGGTGTTCTTGGAATTAGCTACAAGGCATACTTAAGTCACCTGAAGACTGGAGATGGGGGAAGATAGTTTCCTTGGAGATGGTGATATGGGAGCTGAATTTGGAAGGATGAGTAGGCATTTCCCAGGCAAGGCAGGCTTGGGAATGAAGACATTCAGAAAGAGGAGACATCATGATTAAAGTGTGAAGTGAAGACATCACCTTGTGTATCAGCAGTTCATGCTACCGGAGAAAGACTGTGAAGCAGAGAGCGGGAACAGAAGACATTAAGGAGATGAGTGGGAGCCAGAAAGCATTGGGTGGCTTTGCTCCTGGAAGGTGATGTGTCATCAAAATATGTCACATTAGGGTCAAACTGAAACATTTTCACAGTTTCTGCATTGGCTCACTCTAGCCTTCTTTAATTCTAACTTATCCTTGATGTTGAAAACAATTCAAAGAAAGTGTTCAATGGCATTTATTTTATACTTTCTTACCTCCCGAATGAGACAACCACTAAATCAATATGGTGGTACAAAAGACATTTAATTCGTCTTTTTTTCCCACCTTGTATAACTGAATCAGGAGAGTTGTGAAGCTTTGTTTGTTTAAAAAAATAATAATAATAATTTTATCAAAGAGGTTTAAAGAGGTTTACCAAAGCCCCAACTATTATTTTGGATAAAGAAGCCTCATCCAAATTTCTTTCTGTTTCATAAAATCAACTGTTCCCTTCTCAAACATAGAGCTAAGAACTATTAGAGTACTCTGTTGCCTGGCCTCTTCTATCTAACATGTATAGAGCTTTGGATATTAAAAATGAATTATTTTTCCATTTCAGTCTTTCCTTCACAACCTCCTCCACCTCCTCCTGCTTTTACTTGGAAGAGTGTCCTATTAAGATGCAAATTCTTGAAGTGGAATTCATTTTGCTATTATCTGATAATGCTAGTGTGAATTAACTGACTATCAGACAGCCAGAAGAGGCAGAAGCATTCCTGCAATACAGGGTCACGTGTCCACAGGTAGAAAGGAGCCTGGACATCTGAGAGGGAAGGCCCATATCTCAGCTCTGCCTCTTCAGTGGAGAGAGCCCTTTTCAGGCTGATGAATCTGTTCTGTAAAAGCAATCAAAAGTCGGGAACGACATAATATTTCCAATAAAGTAATAGAATTGTCTCAGATTTGAAAAAAGAGAACTTCCCAAGCCACTAAATGGTAGGGCATTTTCTCAATCCAACTGCAGAAACGTTGTCTTGGATAATAGTGGGATGACTTTCTCACTGATGTGCTGGGCAGTTGAATACAAAATATTCCAACTCTCTCTAAACAAGGGCAATGCCTTGAACTGGAGCACCTGTGGTCATCCTCATCCCTGTGTGTGTTGGGGAGGGGCTAAATTTCCTCTCATTTCACATCAATGAACAGAGAAGAGATGTGTCACATTCAGATGTGTCACATTCCCTATTGGTGGTGGTGGGGTGTGAGAATGTTGGGTAGAGGTCTGAGCAAACAGAGACAATATGAGAACTGTTCAGAAGATAGACAGGTCGAAAGCGTGTATGCAGAAGGAGCATTGGCTTGAGGCCACCATCTGGAAAGGCCTTCCCTCAGGCTGCATAAATGTGTAAGTCAGAGAGAATGCCAGAGATTACAATGCCTTCTCATTGCCCTACGAAGCCAACTTCCAGGGTGTATAGCACATGCAATTACATGTGCCCACAAGAACCCTTTATTTGATTCAATGTTTCTTTCTTCCTGTGTCAAATCTGTGTGTGTGTGTGTGTGTAACCCAATGGGACCATAAAGCATGAGCACAAGATGCAACAGAGCATGATTACCTTCTCCTCTTCCCCAATTACACATCACATTCAGGATATCCCATGAACACACGATTCCCCAGACCTAAGCTGTGTGGGAATCCAGAAACTCAAAGCAAATACAGAGAAACTGCTTCCTCTACACAGCGCCTCGTTGTCATGGTCGTAAAGCCAAGCAGCTGTCATGACCCACTGAGATCCTCAAGGTCCCAGGATGTGCATGAGGAACAGTAGAAAGCAGAAACCTCCTCAGGGGAACTTCTCCGTGCATCTCCCATCGCTGTGACATTGTGACATTGCAGTCACGACTGTTACAGAGGTGACATAGTCGTGACTGCCACAACAGCAGCCTGTGATCCATCAGTCCTCTAGAAACTAACCCTGTGAACTGACTGGTTCACCAAAACGGACTTGAACAGTCTCTCTCTCTCTCTCTGTCTCTCTGTCTCTGTCTCTCTCATCTCTTGGTGACTTCTCTATTTAGGGCGAACAAGCATCTCTGTGTCTTTCGAAGAATCACTCAACAGCACGCTTGTTACACTCATGCTCAGTAAGCTGAGGCTCTGTGGCTGCAGGAGGCTAGGCTTCACCTTTGAGTGAGAGCACAAAGTATAGAAACACGGCAGCCACGAAGAGACGCCCCACACAATGGAAGACATCCGTTTACAAACCACACACCTGATAAGCGATGAGTGTAGAGACGTAAGGAACTCAAACATGTGTATCACAGCGCTCACAATCTTCATTTCCTCCTTTGTGGCCAAGGGCCCTGCATTCTCATTTGTAGTAGAACTCATATCCTTGTAGCTCTCCCTGATGTCATTACCTCTTTAAAAATCACTGCACTTTATTACGTGTGTGTTAGTGTGCGTGCGTCAGCAGGCACGTGATGGCGTATGGATGGAAATCAGAAGACATCTTGCTAGGGTTGCTTCTCTGCTTCTACTGTGCGGGTCCCAGGGACCGAAGTCCAGATGTTGAGTTTGGTGGCGAGCCACTTTATTTACGGAGCCACTTCCCAGTCCTCCCGCACCTCCTGACACCTATCTCAACATTCAAAATCCCTTTAACATATGTTTCTACCTTAACAGAATGCGTTTCATCTACCGGGATATTTTCTTCCAGCATGTTTCATATCAACCATCCTTAGCATTAGGAACAATGTGGAAAGAATATTGTATGGAAACCCAGCTCGTTGGCATTAGTAAGTGATTCTTGAACTACAGGAAGATCTACTTTGCCTGGGAGACAATGGGTCCATTTTCGTGATGGCTCCTTGAGAAAAGTTCAAAGAGAAGATGAAGTCTACTATTCTTAACACATTTGATTAACTATCACATACCATTATATTTCTAACTAAAGGTCACTGAAACAATTGGACTTGTCTACAACAAAATTCATACTTGTGGCATCTTGCCTTGAAATATAAGAAATGTCATACGTTACAATTTGCTTCAAACTCAAGGGCCAGAAAGAGCCTCCTCCCCCCTGATGATTTTGTCACATGCTCTCTTAGCTCTGATAGTCAGTAGATATGGGCCAGATGTATTCTACACGTTACGACTCAGGTCCCTTCTATTTCATGCCTCAGTTATGTGTACCCTTTGTGCCCAAACTACCAAAGACATGTTTAGAGATCCAGGTTGTGAACATGAAGGAAGGAAGGAAGGAAGGAAGGAAGGAAGGAAGGAAGGAAGGAAGGAAGGAAGGAAGGGGAAAATGGGAATAAAAGCATGTCTCCTCCTCTTAAGACACTTTCAGAAATTGATACAGATACTATTACTGACCGATTAGCAAAAATCTAAGCCTATTGCCATATTACATTTAGAAAAAGACAAGTGAATATAATTCTACAGTGTCAGCCAAAAGCACGGTTACCAAGAAAAATCAGGAGAATGGAAGCAGTGCATATCTTAACTTTAAGTCACTCATAATAATTCTGCAAGGTTTCTCTTTTTCAGTAAATCATACCAGCATGGGCCCTGGATATATAGTATTGTAGGTAATCAATGGGTATTGCTCAACTGATTTCTAAATTGTCTCAACTTACATTTATATTATTTGCTAATTTGTTCAATGCCTTTTTAATCTTATGTGGTCATTCAGGAGCTAATAAAAAGCACAATTTAATTGTGATATAGAATATTTTTAGAAAATAATCATAACCTATCTGTAAACCATACATCTGATACATACACCTGTCTTAGAGACTAGATGTATTTTCTAGTGTCAGATGTTGTAACAGAAAATGATAAGCATTCCCGAGCATACATTGCCAATCTCAAGGCACCTTTTGGAAGGCTGATTTGGGAATTGTATTCATAGTGCTTTATACTTGGAGTTGGGCTCCAGAGTATGGGTTTTCATTCAGTGACCGGGGAAAGGGGATGAGAGATGCTGTCACAGGGCACAGCAGGTTGCTCGGTCTCTTCCTGAAGCCTTTCTTCCCAGAGAGCCCAGCCTAGCACCAAATCTTTAAATGGATACCCGCAAAATCTATCCTATCTTCAGGCAATCTTTGCAAATCCCAGGCCACTTTTCCTTCTGTCACTTAGATTTCCTGTTTCTACTTTATTTACTTCCTATTCACGACAGAGTCTGGCCCTGATCCACTGCACTGGAAAAGCCGCCTTGGCATCCCTCTTTACCTATTCAGGGGAGAGCAAGAGTTGCTAGGTCAGGACAAAAGGGAATGCAAGCCACCTGCCATTATATTTACTTATTTTCCCCGTACACAGGTAAGACACTAATTCTTTTATGTGGTTTTTAAAATACAGTTCATAAGGGTAGACTCTAACCTTATAACTGTAACTCTGTTTTTAGGTAACTATTATTTTGACATTGATTTATCCTATAGTTCAGTATTTTCAAGAGTGTTCTATAAACCCTATATATACAAAGTAATCAGAAGGACCACCTTTGCAGATTCTAAACTTTGGAAATTTCCTATTTGTTTTCCTATTTATTCCTGGATTAATGGCAAGCTGCTCTGAATTTTTATTAGTGGTAATGATATAAAGTAAAATATAAGTTAACATAAGGCAAGATATTAACACTTGGGCAAAATTAGAATCACAATCTAAAAGTTTATAGTTGGGGTGACCTTGGAATGTATACTAACACCTGTAATGCCATTTGTTTTTCTGCAAAACATGAAGTCAGGGAGCTTTGCATTAGATAACTCACATATATCTAATAAGTATTCAGTACTAATTGCTATAATTCAGTTTAATGTTATTAATTTCTATAGAATTTCCATGGACATTATCATAATATTTAGTGTGAGATCTGTCTAGCTACTTAAAGAATATTATGTCATCTTGTACAAAGAAAAATTGGAATCTCAAGGGTGACCTAAAAAAATTGGGATACCAAATGACCATCAATATGGATTTTGTTAAAAAAAAATGACTTATCCATGAAGTGGAATACTATACAGCCGTTTTGAAAATTAGAATTGGCTAGAAGGCAGGCATGATGAGAGACAGAGGGGCGAGGGGATGGGGGGTATGGAGGCGTGCATGTGAAAGGCTTCATGGAGGAAGAGGAGGTTGAGTATCTCTGGACCATGAAGGCAGCAGCCTGACCAATGAACCTCAAATATCCCAGAGAGAAGACGCAGCAGAGACACAGACCTAGGTGCAGGGAAAAGCTCAGATCCTCTGTAGAAGTGCAGGCAGCTCTGTGCGGCTGGAGGGTGTCGTTGCACTGGGACACGGCTAGATCTGAGAGTCTGGACCAGCTGGTGGCAGGTGGTGGAGAGTCGGCGTCATGAGATGCCATCGACAGCTTCAGGTAAGGCAGCAACAGCATCAGGACAGTGGTCTTGAGCGGCGACATATGTGGCTGTGTCTGGGATGGTGACTCAGGAAGAGGCCAGCATCACGGTGTACACCAGAAATGGTGTCTCAGCAGGAAGGGAGGGAGGCCCTCAGCATCAGGAAGGAGCGGCAGGCAGGGAAGACTAACTTCCAGGTCTCTCAACTGTTAGAAAAATGTAAAGAAACAAAAAGGAGATGCAGCAGCGACAATTTGTAATTTACTCTGTCTGAGATGATTAAAAAAACTTAGTGTCCATTAGCCTATGTAGGCCTAGCGGGGAGACAGAAGTAGGGGGGGCGCAGAAATAGATGGCTGTGGTCTGTCAGCTCATATCAGTATATTTCAGTAATTACCTGTCTGTCCTCTGTGCATGTACATGCATGTACATGTGTGTTTGTGTAAGTATGTGCATGTATGTTTGTGGAGGCCAGAAAGAGGTCGACAATCTCAGAAGTTTATTTCTCAGGAGCAGTGCACGTTTTTAATATATATATATATATATATACACACACACACACACACATTTACCTTTCGGCAGAGTCTCTAACTGGAATCTAGAGATCCCTAATTCAGCTAAGCTGGCTGTCTATAGTAAGCTGGGATTACAAGCATGTGCAGCCATGTGCAACTTTCGTCCATGCAAGTTCTGAACTCGGGGTCTTCGGGCTTGCAAGTACTTTCCCAAATGAGCTGCTTACAAGCCCCAACAAAGTATCTTTACTGTATCCCTCCAGAAAGTATACAGTTGTTTAAGCTGCCTCACGCTGAGTCTTCCCGGAAGGAGTTTGCTCTAACCACTTGGAGGCTGATTCAAGTCAGCTTTCATTTCAGAACCCTCTGGGCCACTGGTTGGTGGCCCAGTCTCTTCCACCTGATCAATATGCCGCAGCCTCTTCTGAAAGTCATATACCTCGGAGAGCTCTGAGATGTCATTCCCATTCCGAGAGCAACATGAGCAGATTCAGATGGACTATCAAAAAAAAAAAAATTCTAAAATGCAGAGCAAATTACTCCTTCTTATACGCTGCTCATTGGATTTGCAGAAACTTGGTTTTGTGGTAGGGAGAGGGCTGTTTCTAAAGCTTCAGTAGAATCGAGCCCCCCCCCCCCAAAAAAAAAAAAGAGGCCACATACATTAGAGCTGGGGAAACAGTGCCATGGCTGTGAAGCTTACAATAATACTTGGCTTTGGCTAGTGTTGAAAGTGACCAAAACTAATCAGGTCCAGAAGAGCATTCCACAAAGCTGCTTTTCTGACTCTCTGCCTCTGCCCTGCCTGCTTTTGCTGCTGAGCAGATTGCAGGAGCCGGTGCCAACTCTACATTGCTTAATAATAATTCTCATTAGCATGCTGCCTTGGATGTGTATTGCGGAGCAAAATTTAGCTTCTCCTTGGTGTGAATCAGGAGAGGAGCATGAAATTCTCAGCCTAAGCAAAGGGTTTGAGGACCTTGGATGGGGTTACTTTTGTACAAAGTAGCTGCCCTCTTTGGTCCCCAGTCAGGGGGCAGGGAGACAAAGAGGAGTTTTCCTCCCAAATGGGGAACTCTGTGTTCTTTCTGCCTCTCCACTCGCAGCCTCCGAGGTTGCACTTGTTTGTGCCTTGCTATTGAATAGCCTGATCCGTTCCAAACACTCAGGCTTGTCCGAGTGAGTCCAGTGCCCCGTGGAGAGAATGCTCCTAGCCGCGGCCAGCGCGTCCACCCAGCACGGCAGCTGGCCCAGGGTACCTGTGGCTCCATGAATTTCCTGAGGTCTCTCACATTAGCTTGAGGTACGAAAGTGAACAAGAGGCTGTTTACTCTCCTGCAGATGCCGGGGTGACTCGAACGGCACTCTAAGGAGACACGCACAACCTTGCACATTCACAGCCTGTTTAACAGGGGCCGTATTTCCCACCATGGCTTTCACATGCCATCTGCTGTCACATGTTACCACGTGCCAGGGCCTTAGAAGAAGCGTACTTGATCACTCCCTTTCTCGCCCCTCCTCTAGACACGGCAAATTGAAGACAACTTTGAGCAAGGTTTCACACTGAAGGAATTATGTGCATATCAAATGTATTGAATTAAAAAAAATTGTTATTGTCATTCCTGGCTGCAAAATGGCAATCAGACGCCCTCATGAAAATTTTAGAGAAGTTATCAGATTCAGTAGGGAATGGAAAAGACACCACTGAAAAGTAATCTTTTTTGTGTGTGGATCTACTTGCCAAAAGTATGACAACTGTAAAAAAAAAAAAAAATAGAATTGGAAGGAAAGAGTCCAAGGTATTTTATAATCCTATACTCCTTTTTTTCCTTGGTGCTGGGGATGGAACTCAGGGCTCCATGCACACAGCAAAGCTGCTGAGCTGCAGAGCTGCAGCCCCTTGTGGTCTCCATTCTCCTGCAGGCCTGTATGCCTTTTCTCTGATCCGGTCTAATGCTGAGCTCAGTGGTAGAGGACAGTCACTTTCTGAAAGGGTAAGGGGACTGGTACAAAGCGTACTGGGAACAAATGAATTAGCACATCCTGTCACGGCTTACTCTTAAATGATGGCATCTTCTTTGTTAATTGAAAGGAAATGTAAAGATGAGAGAAAAAGCAAAAGGAAACAAAACAACAACAAAAAAAAACCTGCATTAGAAAAGACTTCAGTCTCTTCTCTCTCCTCCTTCATGAACTGTGACAGCACACTGTGAGATCTTGCAGTCCTATGGTACGATTCTGATGCTGTCTGTAGGGAGCCTAGAACAGGAGGCTGGGAGGCAGTCTGTAACTGAAAGTTCTTTAAGGACAGGCGTTCTATCAGGCCTGCTAGGGGTGTCAGCTGCACCTGCTGGCTTTTTTTTTTTTTTCAATGTTGAGAAGCTCTGAAAGGATGCAAAGCATAAAGAGATTGAATGGTGCTACTCCTTTTATAACTTCCTTAGTGGAAATACCATTTTCAAAATTATTGGTAAGATGTACCAGTCTAACCAGGGTTTTTAAGATGAAGTTGCAGTCTCTGGCTAGTTTTAAGCGTGTGGACTGTGTTCGGCTTCTCTGAGATGGTCTGAACAATTACTGCAATCCATAACAATGTATGAATTCATCAGTTGTTGCCACCATGGTCGGCTTTCCAGACGTTGAATCTCTCAGCCATAAATACTATGCCACTGGTCCGCGTGCAGGTTATTTTAAGAAGATTTGGTCTCTCGTTACAGGTAGTTTAGAAGAGACACTAGTTATTTAGGATCTAAGGAACGGAGATGAAAACAATAGTATTTTAACCAGCATAAACATTATTCGAGTATCTCTCTGCAGTTCTGACTATAGCCACAGACAGCTCCTGTACAGGTGCTCAGCTGTCTTCGCCTTGAAGGCAACTGCCATAAGGACACGTGGACGGCATTGCAAGCCTGCTTGCCTCCTAATTCCCTGCACGAGGAGATCCCTGAGGGCAGGCATGTGACTATGCTGTTTCCAGTCCCCATGCTGTGAGTTTCAATGCTCATCTAGATTTTGCTCCTGGTTAAAGGGCAATCTACATTCTTGTAGGATTCAACTGGGAGGGGAAAAGAGCCTTCTTCATGGCTCGGGTTCTGTGTTTCAAAAGACATCTTTTTTTTAATTAATTACACTTTATTCACTTTGTATCTCCCCATAAGCCCCTCCCTCCTCCCCTCCCGATCCCACCCTCCCTCCCTATTCTTCACGAATGCCCCTCCCCAAGTCCACTGATAGGGGAGGTCCTCCTTTCCTTCCTTCTGATCTTAGTCTATCAGATCTCATCAGGAGTGGCTGCATTGCCATCTACTGTGGCCTGGTAAGGCTGCTCCCCCCTCAGGGGGAGGTGATCAAAAAGCAGGCCAATCAGATTATGTCAGAGGCAGTCCCTCTTCCCATTACTATGTAACCCACTTGGACACTGAACTGTCATGTGCCACATCTGTGCAGGGGTTCTAGGTTATCTCCATGAATAGCCCTTGGTTGGAGTATGAGTCTCTGGGAAGTTCCCTGTGTTCAAATTTTCTGGTTCTGTTGCTCTCCTTATGTGGTTCCTGTCCTCTCCAGCTCTTACTATTTCCTGCTTCTTACATAAGATTCCATGCACTCTGCCCAACTGTTGGCCATAAATCTCAGTGTATGCTTTGATAGTCTGCAGGGCAGAGCCTTTCAGAGGCCCTCTGTGGCAGGTTCCTAGGTTGTTTCCTGTTTTCTTATTCTTCTGATGTCCAACCTCTTTGCCTTTCAGGATGGGGATTGAGTGTTTTATGCTGCAGTCTTGTTGAAGATGGGAAGTATTATCAACACATAAGCATCCTCCTAGGCCCTATATAACAGAACTCACTAAACCCAGATGATTTCCGTGGGAGTCTCAGCTTGTTTTTCGGCGTTGCCAACAAGATTTCCCAGGGTTTCTCATCTGGTACGCACGCTAAGCGCTCCTAGAGTTGCCTACAACCTGTTCTTCAGAAGTAGTCACACGATGTAGACCTGTCCTATTGCACTGGTCTAATCAGAGTGTGGCCATGGGATTCATGCCCACACAGGAGAGGAAAGAGAGTTACTACCTTACAGCTGCTTGCAGCCATGATCTCTTCCAGGTAAAAGGTAGAAAGAACAAGCCAGACTTCAAAGCAAAGGCAAGACCTTAGCCGACAGCGCTGACTGTTCTGTTAAGTTCCCAAAGCCTGGCTTCCTGCAGCCCTTTAGCAGCTGCTAGTGAAGCCCATTGCAGGATCCTATGAGTCTGTCGTGAGTGTCTATCATTTGCAACCTAAAGAGGCCTGCAGGATCCTTCTTTCAATAGAAATGAGTGATGTGGCCGACACATACTTACAGTGAAAAGTCCATCTCTCCAACACTGGAAGTATGAGGACAGGGAAAGAAGAAAATGGCACTTTCCCAAGAGCTCCCCAGTTTTCCAGAGTAGTCTCCTGTGATATTGCTCTGTGTGCAGAGGAGAGGGGACTGCGGGTGACATGCCACAAGGCAGCAGAAGGGAGAGTGTAAGTTTGTGGTAAAGACCCATGGCTGAGAACAAAGAACACTGCAGTTTTTCCTCCTGAGTCTGGGCCCACACTCTGGGGCTCCCTTTCTCTGCTTATGGCTTTACCTGTAAGGGACAGTTGAAAGAATTTGCACAATTAATTCCAAACCATAGGGGTGCCAAGGGAGGCCTTTGTGGATAGGGAACATCTACATGACATAGCAGCAGGTTTGCCTAGTTGCTTTAATTGGTAGGACCAGAGCTAAACAAACAGAAAGAGAAAGCTTAGCAGAAAGCTAAAGGCGCTGGGGGCATTTTCCCCAGCAACAGGTCAAGTTAGTAGTTGAGCTGAGGTTAAAAGTCACCACCATGGTTCACATTCCAGCATGCTTCTCAAGTACCTGTTGGGAAAAGGGCAAAACTCAGCCAAAGCAGCTTGCTGGATTTGACCCCCAGAGGCTTATTCGGGAAGTCTAAGGGACCCAGGGATTCGCATTTCCAACACATTTCTCACTGGTACTGATAGACTTGGTCCCATGTCTCCTTGTAAGGAGACTGCTAATCTAGGGCATCCCTCTTCAAATCCTGGACTCCATCCACACAGCCACACAGCATCTTTTTTTAAACAGTGCACCAGTCAAGGTACATCCTCAACCCTATTGCAATGCTGACATCTTATCAATATTTCAAAACTGTGAGATTCCAGAGAGTAACGGTTCATAGCAAATGCTCACTTTCTGCATACTTCTGCAATTTTGTGCAATGCATCTGAAATCTGACTGTGTTATTCTGGACCCAGGCAACAAATGCTGAGGCTGGAAGGAAAAAAAAGATTCTAAACCCTGATGTCAATGTTCCCTTTAAGTGCATTTTAATGGAGAAGAGTGTGGTTTGGGAGTGGGGCTGAGCGGCAGCAGAATGTATGGGAAGTGATAACTGCAGTTCTTCACATAAAATGTACATCAGGAGAAAAAATAAACAAGACGAACTCAAAATACTGTAGCAAATGTTGGGCTGAAATACTGCCAGGTGTGGAGGTGTAGAAAAATGAACACACATTTCGGTGGCAAGGCACAAAACTGTTTAAATCCTTCTACAGAAGTTTGAGAGGACTATAATTTTGGCATTGATCTGTGAGCACAGTTACCAGGTTTATCATGTAGGCACGCCAACAGGATCTGTAAAGACTACCTTGTTCAGCTTTGAATATTGCATAACTCCTGAAAAACATCACCTTCACATATGCCAAAGAATACAACATGGAGAAAGAAGTCAGAACATTTCCCCATACCAAAAAAAAAAAAAAAAAGTGAATTCTTAATAAGTAGTAGCTAGCTTGTGCTCTCTTCATAAAGCAGTATTCTTACAAAGGACTCAAGTAGATATATTTGGCTACATGCAAATATATGTGTATATATGTACATATGTGTGTGTGTATGTATTTAAAACATTTTCTTGAGTTTAACTCACCATAAAATGTAGCGTTGATAATTTCTGCTCACCATTGATGCCTAAGTAAAAGTTTGAGATGGAAGAGGCCAGGGTACACTTAGATGATGGCAACCTACCTCTTTCAAATGATAGAATCTAAAATCTGAAATGCATTATCTCCGCAATAGTTGTAAAGGGTAGGTTTGGGACTTGTGTACCCTGACACGTGTATTCTAAAATAAAGAACGTCTTGTAGCCACAACCCTTCTGACCTCTGATTGATATTACCTGCTACCAACGCAGTGTTCATAGCAATCTACATTTTTCTGTAACACAGATGAAGGGCATGCTGGTGGCACAAAGCCTAGGGAACATCTTTACTATCTTTCTAACCAAGGGGTCAAAACCAAACCCTTTCTTACATATGTAAGAAAGACAACTGCCAGGCCCATTGACCAATCTAAACCCTAGCTACGAAGTGGATTTCATGAGGCAGGATTTCCACATACTGAGATGTTATTTTGGGGTAAAAAAAATAGAAAGAGAAGCAGAAGATTCTGGAACGCTAACATGAAACAAGGAACAATGGGAGTGGATGTACTCATAAAGCAGTTAAAGAAATGCCTCTGACTTTGTTCACAGTTTTCTCCTCACCCCTTCCCAAACTGGAAAGCCAATCTATCTATTAGATCCACATAAACACACAGGAAGATGTCCTGAAAGTTTGCCAGCCTTTTGATTTGGCCCGGGACTGTCCCTGACTATCATGCAATGAAGTGATGAACACTTTATCAAGTGTTATACATTAAGCAGTATACCTGGGTCATGGGAATTGTTTCCACCCTTACGGCATTCACGTCATGATTCTCAGGCTGTCCCACTCACAATATCCTGAACACTTCTGCAAAGTTCTGATGGCTGCCACCTACCTCTGAGCAACCCAGATTCACTTCCTTCGGTGGTTTCAGTGAGAATGGCCTCTACAGAGTCCACTTGCATGCTTAGTCCCCAGTTGAGAAGTGGTTTGAGAAGGCTGAGCATGTGTGCCTTGTTGGAGGAGGTGTGTCGCTGGCCCAATATCTTTCCTTCCTTTCCTCTTTTTTTCCTCCCTCCCTCCCTCTTGCTGCCTATAGATCAGTGTAGAAAACTCTTAGTTACTGCTCCAATGCCATGCCTGTCTGCTTCCCACCATGATGATCATGGACTAACCCTCTTAAACTCTAAGTAAACCACTAATTAAATGCTTCCTTTTATAAGAGTTGCCTTGGTCATGGTGTCTCTTCCCAGCAATAAAACAATAACATAAAACACTTGCCCTAGAGTAAAATCTAGGTATTAACTTTTCAAACACTTCCAGGCCCAGTGATTAAAATGCAGTCGTATCTGAGAACCTGTTTAAGGGTGAAGTGATTCAGGAATGATAGGGTGAAGATGAATTTTACAGGAGAACTGCTGAGCCCTTATAGAGTTTGTGGAAATATTTTTATTTCCTATTCCCGTTACGACATGTAACTGAGAAATACTGAGATAGTTAACAAAGAGGTTATTCTGCTACTGATAATGCAGCATGCATCCTAGCTTGTAAGTAGGCGTGGACTGTGCATCCGTGTGCATGGGTGCTCACTTACACGTGCGTCTCTCTGAAATGTCAATGAGAAAAGGAACCACCATCCAAAGCCCTTGTTCTAAGTAGGGTCTTTTTTTTCCAGAATTTCCCTCAGTAGAGCAAATACAACTGATAAAATCAGAACATAAAGAGGGATCTTAGAAGCCGTCTTCCAGTGTAATCTCTTTTGTCTCTAGAGAGAGGAAGCTACTTCAAATCACAGAATAAGACAGGGATGGAGTTTGGCACAGAACCCACTCTTTCAGGCACTTTCTGGCTAGCTTGATTGTAGATCACATTCCTGAATAGGATGCAGCATTTAAATTGCATCAAGTACAAAATTAAATGCTACATCCCAGTTATATCTTTATGGCGCATCATCCCACAAGGGACATCTATTCTGTCGTTGCTCCCGTCTCTGCTTAGTAGCTAAAGTGACAGTCCAAGAAGTAGACACATCGAAGACACAGGATCTCCAGAGGAGCTGATTATTTCCTTACAATCCACACAGACACAAGAAGAAGAAAAATGACATATGAGGTTTTCCCCAGGTAGATAAAGTGCCAAGCGCCTGCCAACCTTCCTTTCCTCTCCCTGGGTCGCCTCCCCAGTCCTTCTGCCTGCTGCTGTTTTCATTGCTATCATTATTTCTGTTTCTCTGAGGATAGAGCACGCTGCCAGCCTGCTCTGTCCTTCTCCGTGGCTGTCATCTGACGGTTCTCTAAGCTCCCTTCCAACTAGCTCAGCTCATTTCTTCCTCCAGCTTTTACATTATTCCTCACTCTCCCTGAGGTGTTCACCATCATATCACTCACTCTCTGCCACGGCTGTTATTGCGGCTGCTGTTCCCTGCTGGCTTTGTGGCTTTAATCACCACCATTTCCAGAGGAAACTCTAGCTGCCCTGATTATAAGATTTGGTCCTCCACCCCAATCTTGTTTGGCGGGACTTTACTGACTGGGCTGACAACACGAACTAGATGGAAACATCCTGGTTCTGTGCAGTAAGTTAGTGAGTATATTTGTTCCTACCTGCCACTCCATCTGTTTCTAAGATGATAGCCCAGCCTTGGCTCCTCCCTTCCCTAGCCTACCTTTCCTCAGGCTCTTCTTCTATGTTAGTCCCAGCTTTTCAGAGTCTCCATGACTGATAGCTACTATGTTGTAGCATTGTCGACTCCAAGGGCTTTGGCTACATCATCTTGCTGAAAACTGCCACACGCTAGTTACGTGATCTCAGGAAAACCACTGACATTTTTGGTCCCTAATAAAGGGTGATAATAATGTTAATTAATTCATGATGTGGTGGTCACTAAATGGGGTAGAACACAGGCAGCACATAGCACACACAGTATGTGGAATAGTTCGCTAACAGCAGCTGCTACTATTTAACTATCAACTACCTGTATTCGGATCCTGCCGTGTCTATGTGGTGGGGCCACAGTATTAGAAAAGCCTGGAAATGCAGTCTGTAGCTCTTGGATGCTTTCTTGGCAAAATGTGAAGGGAAGAATAGATAACAGAGAACTTAAGTGGACCCTGTCATAAGCTCAACGTGACTGAAAATTCCATGTGAAGAGAAAAATATCAACGTGAATGATAGGGATCTGCTCGGCCCTTCTTCACCTAAATCTCCTCATCTTAAGTATTAACTCCACTCAAAACCAATAGTATTTTGCCTTTTAGCTGCTTTGATGATTACATCATTTGTTTCTTTCAGTAATATTTTATGGATTCTAAGTAGTCTATTTAAACAATAGATCATAACACTTTGTCAACCACATCTTAAAGTTGCTAACTAGGTGATTTGAGCCAACCCTTTTGGAAAAGGCAATGAAAGAAGTTGACTTGTAAGAACACATTTCTGGCCCTCGTCTCATTTCTGAGGCACATGAAATGTATCTAAATATTCTTCCTTTTTAAAGCCAGTTCTTGTTTTGATACTTTTTCTTGATGTTCCCTTGAGCAAAGTTTTATTTGTCAGGTTACAGGCTCCATATTTGGGCTTAAAAAAAAAAAAAAGATGACTGTAGGTACATAGTCTCTCTACAGTCAACAAATCCAGATTTAGAATACATTTTTTTAAAGTCCTGAAATGACTTGTCTAATATTCTTTCTCTATTCAAGAATAAACCAGCGAGAATTCCACCAGTTAAAATTACAAATTACTGTTTTTTTTTTAATTTAAGTTTTAAAATAATTTTTCACTTTATATCTCGATGGTAGCCCCCTCCCTCAGCTCCTCTGGTCCCACTCTCCCTCCCTCTTCTCCCCATTCTCCCCCCCTATTCCTCAGAAAGGGGGAGCCCTCCTCCTCCACCACCTGACCCCAGCCTATCAAGCCTCATTAGAACTGCTTTCATTCCCTTAATCTGTAGCCTGGCAATGCCCCCCCACACACACACACCAGGAGGAAGGGATCAAAAAATGGGCATGAATCAAAATTGCACAGTGAAAACAGAAGGAAGATACAAGGTTAAAAATATGCCAGATAAGTGCCTTTTTGGTTTATAGGACAGACTTTATAACTGACATATACAACTTTGGGAATCAGCTTTGATGAGGGTGAAGGACTCTGAACCTTGGCACAAAAAATCCTTTCAGAAAGATAGAAAAATTGTCATAATTTGTTTGTTTGTTTTCTTTTTTGTTGATGTGACACAAATTCTTGTCATCTGGGAAGACTGAATCTCAATTGAGGACATTCCTCCATCAGACTGGTGTGTAGGCAAGTCTGTGGGGACATTTTTAAATTAATGATTGATGTGGAAAGGCTCAGTCAACTGTGGATGAAGTCATCCTTAGGCATATAGTTCTGGGAGGTCAGAGAAAGGTAGGTGAATGTTAGTTTGGAGAAGAAGAGAGTGTGCAGTATTGCTCCATGGTTTCTGCTTCAATCCCTGTCTCCAGGCTTCTTCCTTGACCTCTCTTCATGATGGACTATGATGTGAAGTATAAGCCAAACAAAGTCTTTATCCTCCCCCTTGAAAAAAAGAACACATTTCTGAAAGCATAAGAAGCAAAACACTGAATAAATTTGGGGGTAAGAAAATATAAGAAACTGGGTATGTGGGAACATCAGCCTCAAAACAGATTTCCTTTCTGTGGATTTTTTATCAAGTCTGGTAGAGTGGCTTCAATGCTAAGCAAACTTCGGTGTTATTCTTTGACTGGATGAAAACTAAAATGTCCTTGGGTTAAGTCCCTTTAAGCTGAGAACATGGGTGCAAAGCTATCAATCTGCCTGATGGTCTATCTATCATCTATCTATCTATCACCTATCTATCATCTATACCTATCGATCTATCATCTACCTGTGTATTGACTATCTATCTATCTATCTATCTATCTGTCTGTCTGTCTGTCTGTCTGTCTGTCTGTCTATCTATTCATCTTCAAGGATAGGTAGTAAACCCAGGGCCTTGCACAAGCTAGGTACAAGAGATTAACAACAAGGCTACATCCCCAATCCAAACCATGCTGCTGCTAGGATGAGTTACTTCAAGTACACACATCTTGTATGAATTTGTAATAAGTTCTGCATCACTTTGCATCATTTAATGGTACAAGCAAACTCCAACTTTGAAGTTATATTATAATATTCCTGGAATGATAACACACAGAGCTACTTGGAATAGCTCCTTGGAATGAAGATATCATTTTACCAGGCCTAAAAGCTGCTTCCAGATAATTTTGTAAACTGTAATATCCTGCAATGTGATGGCGAAAACCTACCAAGCTTACAGAGCAACAGGGCACAATGAATGAGTCATAGGAAGAACAGAAATCACAGCAAGCTGTCCCCAACACATGAGCCATCATTTTTATCAGATATGCTGCACAAAAGATTGGGCTTGCTACATTTATGGAATAAATTTTAATTCTGAAAATATCAGCAGTGAGCTAGAGACTTCAAAGTGTAGTGTATCATAGTAAGAAAAATAATCAAAACTTGAAGACTACTATAGTTCTTAAAATTAAGAGGAGCTTAAGGGAAAGTTTAAAGTAGTTAAATTTTAAAATTATAAAATGGACAACATCAAGAAGAAACTCCCTAAAAAACAGCGTGTAGAGACAAAGGATGGAAATCACACCAGAGTAGACAAGGTGTCAGGGACACAGTGAGAAGTTCTGGTCTAGAAAGCATGAGGAGAGAAAGAGGGACAGAGATGTAAAGAAGAGTCTGAAGTTGCAAAGAGGATGGACATCAGGAGGAGGAGAAAACAGGAAACAAGTTAGGAGCCTACCACAGAGGGCCTCTGAAAGACTCTGCCCTGCAGACTATCAAAGCAGATGCTGAGACTTATGACCAACCTTTGGGCAGAGTGCAGGGAGTCTTATAAAAGAAGTGGGAAATAGTAAGATCTGGAGAGGACAGGAGCTCCACAAGGAGAGCAACAGAACCAAAAATTCTGAGCACAGGGGTCCTTCCTGAGACTGATACTCCAACCAAGTAGCATTCATGGAGATAATCTAGAACCCCTGCACAGATGTAGCCCATGGCAGTTCAGAGTCCAAGTGGGTTCCATAGTAATGGGAACAGGGACTGTCTCTGACACGAATGGATTGGTCTGCTCTTTGATCACCTCCCCCTGAGGTGGAGGGGAAGCCTTCCTTACCAGGACACAGAGGAAGACAATGCAGCCATTCCTGATGAGACCTGACAGACTAGGAACAGATGGAAGGAAAAGACCTCCCCTATCAGTGGCCTTGGGGAGGGGCATGTGTGGAGAAGGAGGAAGGGAGGGATTGGGAGGGGAGAGAGGAGAGAGATACAGGGGGATACAAAGTGAATAAAGTGTAATTAATAAAAAAAATAAAGAAAGAAAAAAGAAAAAAAAATAAGAGTCTGACGTTGTCCACATCAAGAAGAGTTCAATCTAAGGTTTCGGGAGCCCCGGGAGCCCTAAGCAGAAGAGATGGGAAGATGCTCACCTGAGCATTGCAGTGAGCTTGAGGAGGACCAAGAACAAGAAGACTGCCCTCCAAAGTGAAATGAAGACACAAAGTGACTTTCCTTCCCAGTGCTAATAAAGGAAGCCAGAAAGAGAGAAGATGCTATTTCAAGCAACATTAAAATGCAATATGGTAAGAGAACATGTTCTTGCTTATAGTTAAGTCCTTTAAAAAATAATAAAACGTTGTAACTTAGACACTAGTAGAGACAAAAGTTTGAATGGTTCAAGAGAAAAGTTAAATCAAATATTTGGGACAAGTGTCACAAAATAAAGTGGTGGCTTTAACTCAAGTAATCAGTAATTATACTGAATATAAAATGATAAAAAACTCAATTTGAAACCATGTAGAGGTAACATTATACAGAGTAATCAGATTATATTTATGAATACACATATACATATATGTAACAACAATGTATTAAACAGGCGGTTAATTTGAAAGGAAGCAAGAAGGGGTATATGGAAGGATTTGGACATAGGAAAGGAAGGAGGGAATGATGTAATTTTATTACCTCAAAAATAAAGAAAAACTCAATTTGAAAAAGAAATATAAAGAATGGGTTGAAAATGAAAGAAAATCACGCTGGGCAGAGATGGCACATGCCTTTAATTCCAGCACTCAGGAGGTAAAGGCAGGAGGATCTCTGAGTTCAAGGCCAGCCTGGTTACAGAACAAATTCCAGGACAGCCAGAGCTAAAAAGAGATACCCTGTCTCAAAAATTAAAACAAAGAAAAGCCTAAAAAAAAAATATCCAGTGTTATGTGCTCAATAAGGGATAATGTAGAAAAAAGTACACAGGAAGTTAACAGCTAAAGGAAGAAGATCATCTTTCAAACACTCGCCTGAAGGAATGAACCATGACTATGGCTATGCCAGTGTGAACAGCATGGCGTTTAGAGTAATGACTTTTCATGTATTGATAAGACATCCTATTTGCTATAAAAAAAATTATAAGTTAAGATTTGCAAGTGTCCAGTAACATGGCCTCAAAATACAAGAAGCCATGAACTGAAATTTTTAGAGTAAAAACCACAAATCTACAAGCACAGTGGGAGATTTTTCAGTTCACATTGAAAACATATGGGATAAAACAACAGAAAGAGGAGTGATGTGAATGATTCAAAGATAAAACTGAAATAACAGGAACTGTAGGGAGAAAAGAGATCTTATTATATGGCCCTGGCTAGACCCACCATATAGACCAGGCTAGCCTGGAATCCAAGAGCTCCTCCCGCCTCTTGCCTCCCAAGTACTGAGGTTAAAGTACTACCGTGCTGGGTCCAAACATGGCACACATTCATCTCAGGCATTCTACCCACAAACTTCTCAGCAGAATGGTCCCCTAATCCAATGAAAGTATATTATATGTTAATAAAATCATATACAAATTTCCCAGACTTTTGGAAACTAAGAGATTGAGAGATACACTACCAAATAATTCTTAAGTAAGAGGAAAACAAAACAAACCAAAACAGGCCAGGTGGTGATGGCAGATGCTTTTTTAGTAGCACTTGGGAAGCAGAGGCAGGTAGAACTTCATGAGTTCGACGCCATCCTGGTTTATAGAGTAAGTTCCAGGATAGCCAGGACTCTACAGAGAAACCTTGTCTTGAAAAACCAAAAAAAAAAAAAAAAGTAAAATGATCAGAGAAGAAGTCAATGTTTCTGAGTTGCAGCTCACACAGTAGCTTAGTCAACATGTTAGAAAAGAAGAAAGCCTAATTTAAAAATCCACTGTCAGAGGACAGAAAGATAAACCAATATAAAATGGAAAGAACTAATAAAAATAACAAAGGCAGAACTTAAGCAAGGAAATGAACACAGGGCAATGGGCGAAGCCAAAACCTGGTCCTCTGAACAGAAGATAAAATAGGTACGGTATGGAAGGACTAGTGTAGGAAAAGAAGAAAGAACATCAATGAAAACTGGCCGTGGAAAGGGAGTCGTTGCCGTAGATTCTATGTCAGTAAGTCTAAAAGTGGGTCTTCTGTCAAGACTTTTAGATGGAGAAATTCCTAGGCCAGTTTATCTTACCATTAAAAAAAAGGAAAAAGAAAGAAATAAAATACAGAGGCTGTGGAAAGACCCTTAGAACTGACTCAGCAGTTAAAATCCTTCTGGTGAGAAGAACGGAGGCAGCAAGAGTACAAGTTGGGGGTAGGGAGATACCGGAGGATTTGAGTGAATGTGCTCATAATACATTCCGTATATACATGTACAGAAAGTGTAGGATCTCATTCTAAATCCACTTAGAGAGTCTCACTGATGAGTTTACCAAACGTTTAAGGATGAAATTATTATAGGCTTAAAAAAAATACTTCTAAAAAGTAAAATGCAGGATGCAGTCCCAAAATTACCGTGTAAGACCAGAATAACCTGATAACAGACACTGACAAGCGCAGAAGGAGAAGGGGAATCTGCCAGCCATTCTCACTCATGTCACAGATGCTGGTTCTAAATAAAATATAAGCATTGTGATTAGCATGTATGTCCCGAGGAACAGGAGGGACCCTGCCGCTAAATTCAATATCCACCCACCGTAATGCCTTAGACTTAAACCAGAGCGTTCTCATGCTCATGAAGCCATCTGTAGGAAGAGTCACCTTTGTAACATTCTCTGAGTGAAAAGTTGAAATTTTTCCCTCCGGTCACATCAGTAGGACTAATATACTGTCCATCCAATATTTCACCTTATAGGTCATTTAAATTTATTATTCTTGTGCATGTTGGGGGGGTGCAAGTACATCACAGATGCTACATAGAGGTCAGAGGACAACCCGGGGGAGTCAGTTCTCTTCTCCCACCTTTCCATGGATTCCGGATGCCAAACTCAACTCACGAAGGTCCACTGCCAAGTACTTGCCCACTGTGCCATCTCGCAAGCCCCCTTTTGCCTTTTAAAAATCACTTGGTAATATTCTCAGACAAAACAAAGGAAAAGAAAAGGAAGAAAAATATAGGAGAAAACCAGAATGATTTACGGAATGTAAGAGTGTTTGTGTAGAAAATCCAAAAGAATAAAACATAAATCATTATCATTCGCAGCTGAATATAGAGCTTCGCTGGATAATATTCAATATAAACTATCAAATGTTGCATAGGACATCAGTCAAAAATGTACAGTATTTTAGAGACTTAATTTTAAGTTACAACAACATACTATAGGCTCAAGAACACGCCAAATAAAAGATGCCTAAGGCGTTTTCAGATAAAAGTGTAAGCCTTTATCATGAGACATTCTGGAACATCTAAGAAGTGGGGAAAGGAGGAATCATATAAATCTAGATTAGAAATTGGGATCACAATGATAAAAATCACATTTTTAGACCATTCTGGATCTAAAAATGAAAGTGCCACAAGTAAAAATGTATGTGCCATGAAGCTTTGTTATGCATAGAACACTATTTAAAAAGCTTAGTATAAAATTACCTTCAGGCTAGATGCATACAATGTGCCTGAAACATAAATGAACTTGGTCTTCGGAATGGAGTAATACCCTGGAGGGCATCTCACTATACGTAAGCAAACTGTAAAATCTGAAGCATTTTCGGTTTGAGGCACGTTTGATAAAAAAATATGCAACTAGTAATTCTTTTAAAAGAATAGATTCCACAGAATCTTCCTCAAAACACCAAAAGAGAAATTAATCGACTTGCATGAAGCTAACTTAAAAACCTGAATAAAATTGACTGAAAGTGCCTATGAGGGACAAGGACAGAGAACTTGTTTCTCTGGTGCTGTGTGGATGTGTCGCTGGTAGAAGTTTAAATTTATAGGCCCAAGGCAGGACAGACCGAGCAAAGAGGCAGGCACACACACATCAGGACCCTTGGACTGTGACAAAGGTGGCGCCTTGGGGAAGAAGCGACAGCGTGGTCTCTCAAAAAAAAGAAGAGTCAGTTAGATAGTCAGTGGGGAGAAAAGGTATTAGTAAGTCAATTGTAATGAGTCACCTTGACTGTCAACGTGATTGAACCTAGAGACACTTGGCTCAGGAAAGGGTGTCCCTGGGAGTATTCGTGAGTGTGTTACTAATAGGTACTAAGGGTCTATCCTAGCCTATGGTTTAACCCACAAATGGATTAAAATTTTGACTAGACTGTTAGGAACTGGCGGATTTGTGCGCAAGAGGACTTAGTTGGAGGAGATGGGTAACCGTGGTGAGCCCTTGAATGTCATACCTGGTCTGTCCCATCACCTCCCGTCACCCTCAGGTGAGCCTCTTCTACCACGTGCTTCCACCACTGTGATGTTTCTTCAGGTGACGAAATCAGCCAACCACCCACTGGACCCTCTGAAAGCAGGACTTGACACGCCCTTGCTTCCTTCATGTTGTTTCTCCCAGGTCTGCACTGCGGTGCTGAAAATCCGTCTAACATTTACATTACTTAAAAATGGAATGGAGACCTACTGTGAGAGGCAAGACGCCATCATTTATAGACGGCTGCCACGAGAGACTGTCTTCATGACTTTGTTTCAGTAGAAACGGCATCTACAACGGGGGGCCTGAGCCAATGATGCTGATGAGGACTTTCTGTAGGGAAGCATTTGCTCAGCGCGCGCCTGGCATGCCGGGAGGCTTTTGGCTATCGCCACCAGGCTACAGACATCCTTGGAAGCCGTCTAACCCCATGTCCAGCTGGGACCACTAAGACCACAGAAGCCTCTGGAACCTAATGTGATGAAGATAAGCTCAGCTCTTCTTTTTCCACTTATAAAATATCCTGGGGTTTTGTTTGTTTGTTTTGTTTTTTGTATTTTTTTCTGGCCTGAGGAATCTGAGCAGCAAATACCAACTTTACTGCAAAGAAGCGGCCCGGAGAAAAGAAGACAATGGTTGCTTCCTATAGACTTTTTATCTTATTGACACCCTTTTATTGTATGTGTGTTTACCTGTGGATCACAAACTGAAAATATGCTGTCTGCTCAATAGTTTTTGTTTTGTTTTGTTTTGTTTTGTTTTGTTTTGTTTATGCTTGGAGTCCTACTTAACTACAGTTTGTATTACCTTTAGGTAAGAAAGCCTCAGCATGTAAGCAAAGCAGATGAAATTTAAACAAATGCAGAATGCAAAGCATGGTGGAGCCAGGTGGATGCTGGAGGGAGTTCAGAGTTTGGGCAGCCTCTCACCACCCTGAGAGAAGGAGTGATTAAAGACAGGCAGAGCTAACAAAGCCTTGTTGGTGGGGTTTAAAAGTATTATTAAGTACCTGTCTTCCCTCATCCTTCAGCTTCCTTCCCTGAAATTCCTGACCTTTCCATGATGTTGTAATTTTACTTTGGTGGCATTTCTCTGGCTTGTGAATCCAAATCCAAGAAACACAGCATCATTGCTATAAGTTTCATATAAATAACCTCATAGAAACATTGTGATGAAGACAAAGCACGAAGCATTCAGAGGAGTGAAGGAATGGCTTTCCTAGGAACTGAGGTAACCGAGTTGGAAGCAGAAGACAGGAATACAAAAGACAGGGAGGCAGAGCCGGTTGAAATTGTAGATGAACTAACTACACAAGTGACTTAGCCAATCACAGCCCCACTTTTTCCAGCTGAAAAAATCAAAACCTGCTTTTGTCTGAGTACTGAATGATTCTATCCATACTGCAGTGGTTTTTGTGTGTTTGTTTGTTTATTGTTGGTACCTATGTTACAACCTTTGTTTTGTTTTTCGAAGACCATTTTGAGTCCACTCTCTTGTCACAGCCTATTTAGGCATTGAGACACTTTTACGCATCTGTAGCTATTGAATGACTTGGGAAATATTCTTTAGAAAAAAAAAGTGGACTGAGTTTATTTTCTAATTCTTATAATATTTGGAGAAGCTACCTTTCAGAGGAATGTCCAAGCATCTGAAGAAAAATTGCAAAAATCATTTACTTTTACGTGTGTGTGTGTGTGTGTGTGTGTGTGTGTGTTTATCCTTACTTAATTTGACAGTATTTTTTAACCTCTGTCCTGATGGGATGGATGGACAGATTGCTTTTGCTGCAGGTGCATCATGATCTGAAATAATACCTGTTCAGCTTGGGACTGACTCAAGGACAAGGACCTTGAGATAGAAGTCTATAGCCCATAGAAGCGAAGACTGTGTCTTTAAACAAAGCCAAGAGAGAATCTAGTTTATTGTAAAGGAGCTTAGCTATTTCTTTGCTTTTGAGCAGTGGCCTCTTAAGTTTATTTTAAATCACAATCTACTGTAGTGAAATCGTTTACATTGTAGCTTGACATGCACAACTGCACTGTTTGTTTGCACATCAGAACTAACTGTCTCCCGCGATAAAGCTTATCCTTGCTGTATGTCCAATTCTGCTCTACGCTATTCAAATCCCCTCTGAGACAACGGCATTAAGGTCTGTGTTCCACAGTCCCCCCCCCAGGACTGCTACTGCTTGCTTTATTTTCTCTGAGTGGCAAGTCTCCTCAAGTTGAATTTTTGTCATTTAATTTGACCATGAAAAGCTGGGCATGAAGACATGTGTATGTAATCCCAGAGCTAGAGGGGGGAGGGACCGTGACAGAAAGATTCCTGAAGCTTTTTGAATTATCACACTGTTTCAAAACTGAGGGCGAAATCAACTGAGGAAGATCCCAAATGTTGACCTCTGACTTCCACAGTCACGAAGGAACATGTACTTCTCTCTCTCTCTCTCTCTCTCTCTCTCTTACACACACACATACACACACAAACCACAAGAACAATAAAAACCTAAGCAGTAAAGTAACTTGCCCAAAGTGAAAAAAAAGTTGCCAAAGCCAGTGTATGGGAGCTGCCAGCCCAGGACAGGCAGACAGAAGAATCACCAAAAGGATCCATCTCCTTTATATCAAATTATGTTAAACACATGAAAAGAAAAAAAAAAAAGCAGAGCATATGTTTTTAATCTGTTAACTCAAGTCAAGCTTGTTTGCACGCTTCTCTTTGAATTGTTTTTTGCTCTTAGGCTCTTATATTTCCCAATCATCATATGGAACATATGTTGAACTTGACAACATGTATTTGTATGTGCGTTTGCCTTCCTCCCAGAACACTGTTTACTCATTAGAATACAGTTTGTAGCCAACTTAGGGGATTTGCCCCACAAGGATTCCTTCTTTTTTTGTGTATGTCTTTAACAAAGAAACTCAGAATTCTAACTTACCCTTTTAACACAGTACTTGCTTCTATTGACCTCCTCAATAACTGAAAAGACAAAAAAAAAAAAAATGCTTTCATAAACTTCAGTTCTAATCTGAAAACCACTAGTGACTTTAATTACTTTAAACTATTGTTGCTGTCATTAGTGTAAGAAAGGGCACACACATCACAGCACATGTATGGAAGGAAGTTGGAGGGCAACTTCGTGGACTCACGTCTTTTTCCATCTTTCCATCTTTCCATCTTTACACATGTCTACATGTGCCCCAGGCATTAAACCCAGGCAAACAGGCTTCCATAGCAAGCCCTTTTCCCAGCTGGGCCATCTTGCTAGCCCTCTAAATTACTTTTAAAGCAGATTAACTTGCACTGGAAAATATTTTGCATGATGTCAAATCAGTTTTGCCTGCTTTAGAAGAGGGTGGCTTTAATTAAAACATTGTGAGTGATGAGCAACGATATCCACTCTTCTATGCCCAGTAAGCTGACAAAACTGGAGTGAAATTCCAGATCACCTACCAAGATGCTGGAGACACTAACTCTAAAGACAAAGCGAATACCCAATGTTGTTATTGTTGTTGTTTTAATTATCAGTTTTATTAATTAAAGTATACATACTCTGTTATAACCCTAGTGCTGCTTCTGTCTACAACAAAATTCTCAGCTCCCAAAGGTGCTAACTAGTTCCTCACTATTTGCATGCAGCTAATCTCCTTTATAAATCTGTCCTCTCCCCTACCGGAACCCTCCTCCCGCCAAAGACCAGAGGAATTGGGTATTGACTTGCAGATCTGGGTGTTTTCACACCCAACCTTCCAGCAGTTCCTTACTGGGTGTGTTTGATTTCCAGGCAGGAACAACTAGAACAGCATCTTAATGCTTGAAATCACAATCACCTCAAGGATGCCTGACACCTTTTCTCTAGAGACAGCCAGGTGGCTCAGAAAAAAAGATAACTTGACGTTTAATTCTGTAACACCATTAACAATTAACACCTAGTGTTTCCTTCACAGATGTTGGATGGCAGCTCTGACAGAGATGCCCCAGTCCAGTGAGAGCCCATCAGCCTGTGATGACGTCAAAGTGAGAACAGTGGAGTCATTTTCAGAAACAGTGTCTTCAATGATGCTAAGACACTCCTCATATTAACTCTCCAGCTCACCCAGGATGCCAGGCGCAAAGACATTGTTTTAATATCCAACGACCATATAAAGAGTAGAAATAAACCGGGCCTTCTTCATGGACATTGGAAGACCCTGTCATTCTCAGGTGACAGTAAAGATGTTCTAGAGCAAGCTGCTGTGCTGGAAATGGATTTGTGTGTGCCTTTTACTCCTCTGGGGAGAAATGTGCCAAAGAATCGGCACTGGAGGCCGCATTTAGGAAAAGGGGAGAGAGGCCGATTGAGCATCCTGGAAGTTGGGTCTTCAGGAGTGCAGTGCAAGCAAGGGCTCTGGGGAAAAGGTCATATGGGGCTGCACACCCAGCAATTACAGGGAACAGATGACACAGAAATTGTGTCTTGGAACAAGTAGTCTTTTGTCCCCTAAAAAAAAAAGTATTTTCCAGGCATCCTAATTATTCAAGTTACAAAAGGGAGGATCATCCAAAAGGGAGTGCGCTTTGCGGAGGAGGAAAAACAAAAACAAAAACAACGCAGCAACAACAGAAAAACAAAGAACAAAACAAAACAAAAACAAAAAGACTTCATGGTAAAAGCTGAGTATGAGCAGGGCTGAAACCAGTAGGGAAGTTTTGGCAGGGGCCACAGTGGCAGGAGCTGATAGTGTTTCTTAGAGGACCACAGAAGCTGGGATGTCTAGGAGGCAGTGCCTGCAGAGGAAACCAGCAACTTCTCTGACATATAAAGGACCAGCTCACACTAGCAACGCAGAGAGGAGGGAGCTGCCTCACTGATGTTTATCTTGAACTGGCAATTTTGGTTTACAGAAGGGCCAGGATTTTTTTTTCTGGATAATTTATGGAAACAAGATGTGTTAATTTCTTCTTCTCACTGCTATCAGCAGTCACCACAAAATCTGTGTTGTTCTAGATGTTTGAGTAATACAAACGGATTATCTGTAGGTCTGAAGTCCAAAACAGCTCCCACTGGGATAGAGCCCAGGTGTTGTAAGGGTGCATTGTTCCCTTAGGAAATTCTCAGGGAGTTTTTATTTCTTCATCTTGTTCAGCAGCCTGAGGCTGCCCCTGTCTTGGCTAGAGACCCCTTCCTCCAGCAACATCAGGCAGAATCTTTCTCACAATGGCATATTTCTGCTTCCCTTTCTCCCGCCTCTCTTACCCTCTTATAAGGACCCTATGGAATTCACTGGGTTCATCTCAGTAGCTCTCCAGTTTTACATTCACTGATTAGAAACATTAATGCTACCTGAACCTTACTTCTTTTTTATCATATAAGCTAATGTACTCACCAATTCCAGGAACAGCTAGAGAGAATGCATCCTTTAGGAAGCTATGCAAAGGGACCACAGCGGGTGAGTCCTGAAGTTCCTGGTGATGGCAAAGGGATAGAGGCAGGGATAGTACTAAAAGCCAGCTCTACCACTATGGGAAAGGCCTTAGCAAACAGTAGTGCCCAGGTGGCACCCTCACATGTTCTAATTTAATAGTAGTTATAGATAGACTCCAGAAATGGTGATGTCAAGAAACCAATGTGCACAACCCAGGACAATCTTCCATCTCAACCAGGGTGGAAAAGCGCTAATGCACTAATGCAGGATTCAAGTTTGTATCTTAGCTCCAGGGTATTTGGGCAGAAATGCAAATCACAGAGATCTGAAAATCTCATGTGTGTTTCTATCTCCGTCTGTAACATTTTTGTTGTTGTTTTGAGATTGGGTTTTTCTGTGTAGCCTTGGCTCTCCTGGACTTGCTTTGTAGACCAGGCTGGCCTTGAACACACAGCAATTCACCTGCCTCTGCCTCCCTGAGTGCTGGGATTACAGGCATGCACCACCACGCCTGGCTTGCCAGTCAATACTTTTGTGAAATGCTCCTTTCTAATTCTTTACCTCATATTGTCAAATTTAGTATATGGCCTGCACATACTCCTGAGAAAATATTATTCTAAATTGCACTTAATACATTTAACCTATTCTCTCAATCTATCTAGGCTTGTTTCCCAAGACTTAGGAGAACTGACATCATCATAGTTCATCAATAGCAGGTTATATCACAATACCGAGCCCGTGTAATGGAGACTTAGCGTAGGTTTCAACTTCACGTTAGTACTCTCTGTTTTCATTAGACCCCATTCCATAGTATTTGCTATGTAAATGCTGCCTGGTATTCGAATCACTTTATGCATTTCCTCTAGTTTTGTCTCTTTTCTTATTTTATTTTATTTCCTTCTTGCATATAAAATTGTTGGTAGTTACCATGGCGATTCTAATTGATTTCTTTCTGCTGTTTTTACAGGCTTTAAAAAAGATTTGCACAATACATCCTTCATATTGTTATTTTTATCTTTGTGAGTCTGTAATGGCCTCTCAAAAGATAAATAAAAGCGAGCAACAGGCACATCGGATGCTACCTTGCTTGGTGTCAAAGGCTATGAGGAACAGAAGAAAACCAAAGAAGAAGAAAAGCCAAGCCAGGGAGGACAATGAGGAGAGGGCTAGAGATCAAAAGCAAAAAGTGTGTGTCACACAAAAGAGAGAGTTCAGGTACCTGAGTCATCAGCCATGCATGGCAAGAAATGTGCTTTTGGCGAGAACGAACTTGCCGGCTGTACAGGCGTCTGACAGACCTCTAAATGATGGAGTGAAAGGCCAAAGAAGGAAACCAGATAGATATCACTGTTTTGCTTTTGCTTTGTTTTGTTTAACTTCTGGTAGGTCAAAAACTTTTGTTACACAAATACACACAGAGAGAGAGATGAGCATGGGCTTACATGGTACATCCGTATATCTGTAAGACCAGCTCACAGTCTTACTTCAGCAAGTTAAAAATCTGTTCTTTGACGTGATTGTTGCTTAGTTATGTCTTTGGCAACCTGCCTTCTGCATGAAAGAGAGCCATCCAAATACAGAGATGAGGGGGGAAAAAAAACTTTTGTAGTAAATACGTAAATACTAACTTCAGGATTTGAACCCACAGGATGAGTTATACACAACAATTAAAAACCACTCAATGAGTTTCCCTTTAAGCTTCTTATTGGCCAAAGCGAAGAGGAAGCATGTTCACAAATAAGGTTGACAATATGCCTCTGAAGACATGTTGGAGGAATAAAATACTTTCAAGAATTGAAATAAAGAGGAAATTTTCTTAATGAATGATATATTTGTTTTATTTCATTTTTGAGATTATAACTCAATTACATTTCCATTCCCTTTCCTCCCTCCAAATCTGCCCATTTGCCCCTCCTTACGCTCCTTCAAATTTCTGACTTCTTTTTACTGATTGTTCTTGCATGCATATATTTGCATATACATATGTATTCCCAAAATACATCCTGTTGAGTCCATACAATGTTACTTCTATATATGTTTTCAGGACTTAGCTTTTGGCCCTGGACAACCAATTGATGTGCTCTCCCCTGGGAAGGCCACCTCTCAGGATATTTTCATCTACAACGACCTCAACAACACTCCTGCGGATCTGAAACAGCGAGCTCCCCATCGTTACACTTTAAATACTTCCGTCAGCAGGCGTCAGAGGATAATGCTAGGACAAAGCACAACAAACGCCATTACAAGTTGCTTAAGATCACTGAGGGCCAAAGATACTGCACAAGCGTGGTCTTGTCGCCCAGAGAATTGCTCTACACTGGACCCCAAAGCTGGCATGTTTGATCTCGGAGGACATGTGAACCCCACGCGCCCTTCCTCATGTTCTAAAACCCAGATGTTTGATGAGGCTGCATCTATAAGCCACTTCAGATTCTTAGCTTATAACAACATCAGCACCGGCTCATGTCCTTCGTACCTAGATGAAAGGATCTTGGGGAGATAGTAAACATGATTTATTCAAGAAACACATTGTAAAAATTACATCACACAGGCTTACGTGAAATATGCAATGGCTCTGGGAGATAAATGCCTAGAATAATCCACCATGAAACTTCTAGATAAATTCTGTAACCCTGTTCTTCTAGTGCAAACATAAATGTGTTTCCGATAAATGTGTTTTATTATGTTTTGCTCCATAAGACCACCCCATTATAAATTCAGGATGGTTAAAAGAAAAATTTAAGAGCCTCTCTTCCTTTGGCAGCCAGAACAAGGTTTCTGAAACCAAAAACATATGTTTAAATTTAGCTCCACATGTGCCAGCTAGCTATCAACTGCACACTGACATGTGTTTGAGCTCTAGGGATCTCAAATCTCTCTTTGCTCTCTGCTTTACTTCTCAGTTCCCCAGCTCTCTCTCTCTCTCTCTCTCTCTCTCTCTCTCTCTCTCTCTCACACACACACACACACACACACACACACACACACACACATACATACTCACACACACACCACTGCATCTCAGGAATTCAGATATCTATCTTTGTGTCTGTCTGTCTGTCTGTCTACCTACCTACCTACCTACCTACCTAGTAACGGTAGCTAGTATTCAGTTGATTCTTTCCTTAATGGAAGAATTCTGTGAGATACTCTTGTATTTGTAGCTCTTCACCTTGAGAGGTACAAATGATTGATTCTTAGCAAACCTAAACAATCTCTGAGCTTGCAAATAATTAGCAAAATAATTTGCTAATTATTTTGCTCTATTTCCCTGCTATGTGCAAGACACACTGAAAACAGTAAATTTCTTAATCCCATCTCTTCATGTGAGTGAAAATATTTCACTGGAATTGTTGAAAACACCCAGGTATGGAGACCCAACTGATCAGGACCCCAGTTAGATCATTCTGATTGTCACTACACCTCTGGTTTGTGCCCCAGGTGTCACTTCTCAGGCTTCTATCAGCCCCTGGTCAATCAGGGCAAGGATGCTAAGGTAGGTTGTTTACGGGGTGATGCAGGCCTTATTGTATGACTATCCAGATCACTTTTTAAAAATTGTGTGGGGTGTATGTGTGCATGTGTGTGTGTTTGTATGCTGTGGTGAGGTGTGGAGTGCATGTTTCATTGTGTGTGTGTGTGTGTGTGTGTGTGTGTGTGTGTGTGTGTCGTTTGTATGCTGTGGTGTGGTGTGTCCTGGTGTGTGTGTGTGTGTGTGTGTGTGTGTATGCTGTGGTGTGGAATGATATCTCACTGAACCTAAAACTAGACCAATAACCAGCCCCTCCTGTGAGCCCCCGGCTCCACTACTCTACCATCCCAGCCTCAGCATTTTATATGGGTGTTGGGGACTTGAACTCAGGCTTGCACAGCAAGTGCTGCTGAGCCTTCTCCCAGCCCCAGACCATTCCTTTTGAGTCTTTAATTTATCTTTCCTCTCCTCTCTATCTGACAGATACCCTATCAGTTGGCTCTGTCTTTTTTCAGTCCCCCCTCCATTTTTGCTCATTCCAGCAATCTCCTTAATCCCCTTTGACTTGTTTGGCTCTGTCTACTGATTCTGCCGTAGGGATCCAGAACTGAGGTAGCACTGGTAAAGGAGAGTCTTGTTGCTGAACTGAGAGCCAAACCTTCATACAGTGGAAGACTGACTCTAACTCGCTCCTCTGCTGGGAACGTGTGTCAGTTTTCAACAGAATATTGGCCCCCTTTGGTCTGGATAGTAGTTTGAGCCAAGTCCAAGACCTTTATAAATGACTTTTGAAACAAAAATCTAACTCATTCTCTTGTCCAAGGAGCCAGAATGCTCTCTTTAATCCCAGAGCCATCAACAGTCTGGTCTGATAATACTGGATTTTGCCGTCCAGGATACTACTTTCAGGGAGATCTTACCTATACATTCTTTTGATTAGATTGTGTTCTGGTTAAATATGTTCTGTGGCCTAATCCTCAACCTCCATCTTCTAGTTGATAAACAGTCCCAAAGTATGTCGTCTTCTATTGTTGGAATAGGAGAATTCTAGCTAAGGCAACATGGACAGTCAGTGTGAACTGAAGAATATTCTGAAAAAAAAAATCTAGCTTTGGGGGGATTTTATGAAGTTAATGGTAGTATACCCCAACTCTGCCCAAATTTAGAACCACTGAAAACACAGAGATCGGAATTCAACAGAGACCAAATTGACTGCCTCTAAGTGGTTCATAGACCCTGTCTCCAGGCCATTCAGTTTTCCCATCTAAGCCTATGCAACAAGAAAGAAGTATTGGATGGGAGTGTGAGCTCCAGGATGGCAATGGAAAAATTGTGACAAGGGCAGATTCCAATCTGAAGAACAATCACTATTTGATACCAGGCCAGCTCAGAGGTTCAGTTCCCAGCAAAGGACCAGTGCGGTGTCCACCTCTCAATGGGGATAAATTGTTCTTTCCCCGTCTTAGGGTATAAGTGAGGGAGGAACAAAAAAAGACATTCAAATCCTTCTGAAATGACAGCAGTCTGACTGTGTGGGTCGCACCAAAGTCTCCAAGAGAGGAAAAGAGCTTGCCTTGAAACTCCAAGTCCCAGGCTACCCACATCCATCAGTGGCAACAGCTCTGCATGCCAATGCCAGTGGCATCAGCCACGTGGCCACCCAGAAGAGATGCTGAAAACACGAGCCAGCCAGCTCTCTTCTCTCCTCCATTTCATTACTCTTCACATGTTTCAGAACAATTCATTCAAGATTCACATAAAGTTAGCTATGGGCTTTTCTAAATAGAGCTCTTACATCTTAAAAATAACCCCCAGGCTTTTAAAGCGCTGTAATTATCTTGTCTATTATCTCATCTGCTGCTTCATCTCTCATTCCCTCCCTTGATCTCCTGTCTGTATTGGGTGTTGCCATTTTTGCATAGCTTTTAAAGCAAATTCTGGATATTTTCAGAGGTGGGGGAGGGGCAGGAGAATAGATAAGTCACGATTTTTGTTACTTACTCATTTTTCTGGAAATTAACTCCTTGGGTCCAGGATGAGTTCTGGATAAGTGGGCATTTAGACTGACATTTCAATCATATCTTTTCTTTTTTTTTTATCTCTGTGATCAAACTTAAAGATGAACATGCTTACAAGTCCCCGTACTGTGGCATGTTTACTTTGATTGAATCATGCTTCTAAGGCACACGTCTTTAGGGATCCTGTGATTCATGATTTATAACATGAATTTGGGGCTTAGTGTGGTCTTCACAGTACACTTACTTCTCAGATGTGAAAAATGTGTAAGAAAAAATTTACTTTCGACTAAATACTACATAAAGAAATGCAAATTTATGCAAAGCATTTGGCCTAAAAAGTTTCATATACTAATGCAAAACTCAGAGATTACAAAAATTTATAAAACAGAGGAAAAACATAAAATAGGGGGAAAACCTTTTAAGCTATCATTTGATAGAGCCATTGTTAATATTCTAATGACTTTATAGAATTTGATAACATACATATGGTGTTTATGGATTTGAGCTCTTAGAAACTAAAGGTTTTATACCCTTTTCTTTCAGTATTATGCATGTTCACCTTAAATCACTCCTAAAGTTTTTACTTGTTGCTCTGTGCATGTCTGTTGTAACATATATGTATTGTCTGCAGAATGGGGTGAAGCGTGTGCTTGTGAGTGCTTGAAGACCCTTGGAGACCAGAGCTGTGACATACAGTTACAGTTAGAACTAAACTCCAGTTCTCCAAGAGAAAAGGACACCCTGCATTCTTAACTTCTGAGCCATCTCTCCAGCTTCCCATCAAAGGATCTTTAATGGCAGCATATATAAGAATTCTCCTCAAGTATTTTCTTGAGCTAGACATGATATTTGTCATACCAACATTTTATTGATTACAAACCATAGTGTTTTAAACATTGCTGTATAACATTTTCCCTGTATTGTATTACTGGTTACTTCTATAAGAAATGGTTAAGAAATTAAAAGAATTAATGTTTAGAAAGCAAAAGACCTCTTGATCTAAATCATAGACCAAGAAGTGATTTTTTAAAAAAAAGTTCTGCCAGTAATGCCACGGCCTGTAATCCCAGCACTCAGTGAGGCAGAGGCAGGTGGATCTCTGTGAGTTCAAGGCCAGCCTGGTCTACAAAGTGAGTCCAGGACATCCAGGGCTACACAGAGAAACCCTGTGTCCAAAAGAAAAAAACAACAACATTCAAATGAACATCTATGAACTTACTTTGGGAAATAGTTTAAGTTGAAAGCCAAATGAATAGTCAACATGTTCCCTCGGGAGTGCCGAATCAGGGCAAGAGCTGAGGGGTCTTGACTGTTTCCTCTTAGCCATGGTGAGACCTGATGGTTAGGACTTCGTCAGCTTAATTGATGTCTTTATGCTAAAATAATTTGTCAGCACCATCCTTTTTATACTGCAATCCAGATTGGTTCTTGGCTTGCAATGCTAAGCATCTTATGAAGCACTTCAAAACTCTGTGTGTGCCCAGATGACTCTGAACAATCAACAAAGAGCATCATTTTTCCCAGCTGAAGGGCCACTACTTGGCTGGAGCTGTCAGAATGAAAACACGTTCTGGGGAAGCAGGAAAAGAGGTGGCCCAGATCAAGGGAACGTGAGAACTAAATGTTTGTAAGAGAGAACAGAGTGTCCTGAGAACTGAGATTACGAGGTTCACATATCAAAATGGAAGATGAAAAGGATGTATTGATGGCTTGAATGTAGTTAGGATAGCTCATTCTGCTGCATGGATGATTACTTCCATTTTTCTACATTTGGCATATACATTTGATTTACTACATACTTTTTACTGTCCTATTATCATTCTGGTATATATATATACCAGAATGATAATATATTCTCATACATATATATATATTAATGTATATATATATTCTCTTGGGAATGGTGGTATGTGTATATGTATCTAGCTCCCAATCCCAGTTTGGATTTCCATGATTAAGAAACTAACAAGGAAAAAGGTCTAAGGTGACTCAGATCCTGGAACCCCACTGTCATCTTCATAGTTTATCTGAATGTCTCTGCCTGTCTACAAGGCAATGAGGATTTCAGACACTCTGAGGTGAGCTCTTTAGAAATGAAATTAGATTGATTCTTTTCTTCCATCATTGTCTCTTGGAACTTGATCAACTGTGGAAGAATTACTCAAGGAAACCACCAAAGTCATGTAGGTAATAGAGAGCAGCTAAAGCATGCAGGCAATAGGGCAGATAAACACTCAAAAGCAAAGGAAACAAATACATGATGGAACGAAGCACATTCAAGATTCTGAACCCAACTAAGTAATACCGCCTCCATTCCTTCAGTAAATATTTATCAAAACTTGGATTTATGATGATACCCAGGTAGACAGTGTAGATATAAGAATAAGTGTCTATTCTTGTATCTATGCTTGTACTTTTTTTTTAATTCACAGCATGGAAGACAGAAGAAGGAACTAACACACACATGCAGGGTACAGTTTTAAGAAATAGGAGGAGACAGTGTCAAGGAATACATGCTAGAGGATGAAGCAAGCTATGTAAGTAGACGGAGAGGGATGGGGTGCTTTCCTTCCTAGAGATATTAGACCTGAAGGACTTCAGGAAATAGGAATGGGAGGGGGCAGAAGAGGGTGAGCCCAGGAGAGCAGAGAAAGTATTTCAAAATCTGGCCACGTGCCAACACTTAGAGGTCATTACGAAATGCTGTAGGCAGGTTGAGAAGGAGCAGGGAAGCCGCCAGTGAGGTTGGCTACATAGAGGTCACTGGTTGGATGATTTATTGCCCGTGTAATTTATAGTTCAATGCACAAGTTTGTTTTTTTTTTTTGAGAGAAGGAAGTTATTAATAATTTGCCAAGACAGTGTGCAAACTGGAACTGTCCTGGCAAACAAGAACATATGGTCACCTCCTGCCATTGTTGACCTTGATAAGACTGGTTTCATTGGAGGTGGAGTGATGGCAATATGATTTGTGTGTGCTGGTGGGGGGTAGAATAAAAGGTTTGGAAGACAGGAAACATATAGGCACTTCTTTAAAAGATTTCACAGTAAAAAGAGGAGAGAGAAAAAAAAAACAGGACCCAGCTAAAGAGGATATGAAGCCACAGGGAAGATTGTTTTAAAACAGGATTTTAAGCATCAATGTATATTAGGGTGAATGATCGAGGGAAGAGAGAGTCTCTGGACAAAAGGGAGAAGAGCGGAGCTGCAAAGTGTTTTGTGAGCAGGAGTCTGTGAACCCTGGAGTGACCTTCCTTAGACATGAGTATAACCAGCAGCTCCCTTCAGTGGGGGACAGCAGGGCACATGGACACGGGTGGGCACAATTGCTATGTTCACAAGAAGGAAAATGAAGTTTCTTCCTAGCCAGAGTCAGAGAGTCTACTTTTCATGGGAAGTCTCCTTCCTCTCCTGGGAGGAGTCACAGCTCACCACTTGGGGACAATTTTCTTTACAGACATTCAGAAGATACGTGTGAGCTAGCACTTCTCTTGGGAAAATGACCCAGTGTGGAGCCTTTTATGCTTTAGCAGCAAATATAAAAATTCTTCCAGGTCCAATTTAGATCGAGCAAAGACGATGACTGTTAGACTGGTCAGCAATTGCCTGTCACAGGGCTTCCGTTGACTGTGGATGCCAACAGCTGTGGTTGGTCATTTGCAATTAAATTAAGAAATAAAGGAAAGAAGCCAGGATACATGGAGAGGTAGGTGAAAGCAAGTCTTTGATGGGATCCACAGGATGTAATTTTGAGAGGAAGCTTTGGCACCTGAGAACCTTGTGACCCTGAGGATCTTGCTGCTTTGTGTGGAAAAAGGAACCCAAGAAAATAGATGTCCAGCAGAACAAAGGCTGTGTGGACCTGTAGACACACACACATGCACACACACACACATACACACACACACACACACTTACAGGAATTCTAGGAAAATGTAAGCTTTTTCTAGGACAGTAGAAAAGCATCTATCTATCTATCTATCTATCTATTTATCTATCTATCTATCTATCTATCTATCTATCTATCTATCTATCTATCTATCTATCTATGTGGACGAGTATTTCCAGTGATTCAATGAAGAAACTCCAGAATTAAATGGCTTAGATGCCAAATAGCATTCTCTCCAGAGTCGAACCCTCTTGAGCCGGCTCCAAGGCGGGGATAACAACAAAGTCTATTTTCTTGTACTTTTCTGAGATAAACTTTCATTTCCCCAGTCAGCCAGGAACAGTTACTTAAAGGGAATTTATTTAGCCGGCAAATAGTACCTGAGCAGCCATCTCCAGATGTGCCTTCGGCTACTGCAGACACTGGCTCAGCTCGATGGAATCACAGAGTGGCTCCCGCTGGCGTCCTCCATTTAAGCCATGCCTGTGAAGGCACTGCGGGCTTGCTAAGACTTTACAGGGACTTCCTGCTGCGTGCACCGCTCCTATCAACTACGGTGTCTTCCTGGGTAATCAGTTATCCGTGAGCGAGACCTGGGCTCTCCAACTTAGTTCTTTTCAGCGTTACGACTGAGTTCTTAACACTAAGCTTTTTAAAAAATGGCACACAAGTATCAATTTATGGGTGCAATGATGCAAGACTAAAGTCCTAGCTCCTGCTCTTAGTGACTGATCATCTGGACCATGCCGACTGTGGCTATGCTCACCCCTCTGTGCTTGACAGCTATGGCCTCCAAACTTGCTCCTTGTCAGTGGGGCAGTCACAAAAACACGTGCAGACAAGAACAGTTTGCCCCATACAGATAAGGCCAGTTACAGAGAGATGTCTGTGTGACTATTTCCCAGTAATATTATTGGTTTTAAAATTAAACGTGTTTATTGAATTTTCCTCTCTCAACACAACAGAAGCTTGGGAAGAATACAGTCCCTGAAGAATGCAGGGTTCTATGTCCAGCTCTCAATTAGGATTGATATTTACATGCTTAAAACCTGATCCAACTGGTGATCTTTCCTAATTCTCCTCCCATTCAGACTTACCATGCAAGGTGGAGAGATTAACGTCAGCACGGCTGGACTCAATGCATTGTGGAGATAACTCTTTGATGGTTCATAGGATCTGTGACCTCTCACTTTACCATTTATTACCTGTATTAAAATGCACTTACATTGCCAAGTGAATGAAATATACATAGAAAAATTTAGTTGAATTACCCTTGACTTGATGACCTCATGTCACAGTTTAGGCACCTGAGGTCACAGGAGTGTTGATTTCAGTGATGTTATTTTCATTGTATACTATTGAGTCAATAAAGTATATATTTGCTTCAAAGTGTTTATCAGAGGTTGAATTAGCAATCATGGGTTTTAATTTTGCCATTTTTTTTTCTAGTCTTGGAATCAATGGGTTTTCCTTTTATTCTTTGTTCTTTCATAGGCTCTCGAAAAAAACTCACTGCCTGGATGAAGGCAAAGACCTTAGGCTTGAACAATGTGTGAAACTCAGGCTTTGTAAAACTTCAGAGAACCTGCGGCAGAATATGAATATTTCTTTCTGTCATCCAAACTTTGAGTGGCCGGGCCCATGCAACATTTGCTTTTTAAAGATTGATTTATTTTCATTTTTGTGCATATAGGTGTTTGCCAGCATCTATGAAAACGTGTGCATGCCTGGTGCCCACAGAGACCAGAAGAGTGAGTCAGATCCTCCAGAACTGGAGTTAGAGATGGTTGTGAGTCACTATGTGAGGGCTGGAAACTGAACCGGGTCCTCTACAAGAGAGCACGTGCTCTAACCATGGAGCAACCTCTCTAGTCCATTTTTTTTTTTTAATCAACTGTTCCAGCTGGGGGCAGGAGCATATGCCTGTAATCTCAGCAGGCTGGCAGATGCAGATGGATCTCTGTGAGTTTGAGACCGATCTTGTCTACAAATCGAGCCCAGGACAACCACAGCTATACAGAGAAACCCTTTCCTAAGGTGGGGGTGGGCGGGGAGAGTAATTTCTTCATCCACAATCTGAATTTCTTCTTCAACCACATTTTCACAGATACTTGTCTTATCAGACACAAAATTTTACAACTGATTTTTATTTTGCCCTAATTTTTAAAATTATTTTTGTTTTGTCTGAAGGTCTTTCACCGAAGGACCAGTCCTCCAGACCTGCTAAAAATGATAGCCAAAAGTTACGGGCAATTTAATTAACCGATGGAATAATCAAACAAAATCACACTTATTTTGTAGTAATTTACTATGCATTTTTTTTTCTGTTGGTTTTATCTAAGCTGTCTCCTGATTTTTCATCAAATCCACTCTTCTCGCTCTTCCTGGACTGCACCGAATACTTCCCCATCCTTTTCTGACCATTAATTTATTCATTCAACAAGTAGGTTCAGAGTCACAGAGGACTGAACAGTGAATAACAGGACTCCTGCCCTTAAGTCACCCCAGCTCTGGCGAAGGCACATGAAAGGATGCGTAAGCTGGGCGCACCACCGCTTTCTCAGAAAAGCTGAGTATGGACGACAGACTGTGAAGAGCGGGTCATTAGGCCTGGCGGAAGTGGAAGGTGGTGCAGGGAACGGTTACTTCCGGTAAATGTCAGCCACTCGCCTGGCACACTTTTGGGCAAAGGCATTCCAGACAGAAGAAGAAATGTGAGTAAAAGCATCAGGCAAAAATTCATATTTTTTAAAATTGAAAATAGCAAATGATAATAAAAATAACTTAAATTCAAGGGATATGCACTTAATGTTTGCTTTTTTATATTTTTCCAGCTATCTTAATATTCTGTTTTTGTTTTAATTTTGAGGTTTTTTTTTTCTTCACAATTTATTCATTATATATCCCTATTAAAGCTCCCTCCCTCAACTCTCCCTTGTCTCACCCTCCCTCCTTCTTCCCTGCCCCCCCATCCTCTTCCCCTAGTCCACCAAAAGGGTGAGTTCTCCACTATTGCCATCTGCCCATAGCTTGTTAAGTCTTATCAGAACTGCCTGGATCCTCTTCTTCCATGGCCTAGCAAGGCTGCATCACCAGGGGAAAGTGATCAAAGAGCAGCCAACTGAGTTCATGATAGAGGCAGCCCCTGCTCCCCTCACTCAGAGATCCACATGGAGACTGAGCTGCCAATCAGCCACATCTGAGCAGGGGGTCTAGGTCCTCTCCATACATGGTCCTATTTGGGTCATCAATCTCTGCAGGACTCCCTGGGCTCAGATCTTTTAGTTTTGTTGGTCTCTTTGTGGGGCTCCTGTCCTTTCCATGTCCCTCTATTCCCACTCCTCTTCCTCCATAAGACTTCCTGCATATCTCAAGATCCAGCTATACTACTCCTGGGCATATACCCAAAAGATGCTCCACCATTCAATAAGGACATTTGCTCAATTGTGTTCATAGCAGCTTTATTTGTAATAGGCAGAATCTGGAAACAACCTAGATGTCCTTCAGTGGATGAATGGACACAGAAATTGTGGTACATCTACACAATGGAATACTACTTAGCTATTAAAAACAAGGAAATCATGAAATCTGCAGGCAAATGGATGGAACTGGAAAAGATCATCCTGAGTGAGGTAACCCAGGAACAGAAAGACAGGCATGGTATACACTCAGGTAAAAGCGGACATTAGCCATATTAAACAGGATAGCCATCTACAGACCTAAAGAAGCTAAACATTAAGGAGGACCCTATGGAGGATGCTTAAATCTCATTCAGAATGGCAAACAGGATAGACGGCAGAAGTGGTGGAAGAAAGGAAACATGATGGGAGCTTACTATAGAAGGTCCTCTGAAAGGATTCACCCAGCAGGAGGTCGAAGTAGATGCTGAGACTCAGGGCTAAACTTTGGACAGAGCACAGGGATGACTGGTTTTTTAAAAATTGTGTAAATTTTACCTGGCCTTGGTGATGCACAGCTGCAGGTTTAGGCAGGAAGAACTTTGGGAACCAGGAGTCCAGAGCCATTTTGTATCTAAGGGCAAAATGCCTTACTTGTCTCAGGCTCTGATAGGAATTAGCAAAACTCTATCAGATTCCTTTTTTTTTTTTTAATTATGACTCTTGTTCACCACAGGTTTTGTTCATTAATTTTGGTTTGTTGGTAAATTTTTATTTAAATGTTAGTTATTTTGATTCTTAAATTTTCCAACAGCTCTTTTCATTTTGCATCCAAGGTGAATCCTTCCCACACCACGCTCACTTGGTAACCCCAGAAAATGATGTATCTGAAAAAAATTGGTAAACTTTGGCAAACTCAGTGCCTATGACCCTAGTTGACCTGTCTAAACAAAGCAGCAAAGGGGATGGACAGGAGGCAGAGAGAGAATGGTATTTACGGTCAGGAGTCAGGAGGGCTCGATATAAACCAGATGTGAGGAAATGTTCTCGAGCACGAATCCACTCTACATTCACTGTGGTTCCCAAAAGTGACCCCTTCTTCCAGGGATCCTTAATAGACCATTTCACACAGAGCAGATCCTTTGGTCTCCATTTTTGTTTTAACTCTTGTTTTGTGATCTCTTTGCTGACATGGTGATATCCCATATTTCACTGTTTCTTTAATCATGTTATAAGCACAGTAGATATTCAGTAAATACTTGTTGAAAGGACCAAAGCCATCAGTGATGTTTAACATTGCCCTAGGGAGTACCTGCAATAATTAGGCCTACAGATGAATAATTTGAATCTTCTTCCTTGGATATATTTTTTAAGGTTAGGACACTCATTTATCCATCCAACATGGCATAAATGATGTCTTCAGGCTCTTTCCAGGGACATGATTAACCATGCTTTCTGAGAAGCGTTTTATATACGTTACTGCTAATAGCAAGAGATCTTCTCCTGGGGCCATTTTCCATTTTATGTGATTGCACTGATATTTTAGAGTAAATGAAATCACTGCATCCCAGCTGAGAAGTTCTTTTGAATTTATGAAATGTAGAGATTGCTATAAGGACTCTAAAGTTGAGGAAGGTCTCTTATCCAATCATCAATCGATAATTTTGGCTATTATAGCCCTCCTTACAAAAGTTCCACTGTTGTTACCAAAGTTCAAAATTTGGCATTAGTGTTGCCCTTGACAACTGCATCCAGACAGCTTCTGTGGGAAATATTCTGGTTATAGTTTTTAAAAAAAAAAAAAATCTTAATATGCCTGAGTGTGATTTTATTAGATTTCCTTTTGTGGCGCCCTCTTGATCCATTCTACTAGAAATTACTATTATTAGTCACTACTATTATCCTTTCTATTATTTTAGACAGGGGGCTTGCGGTAAAGATCCTTAAATGGGGACTAGATCAATCCCTCACTTTCTCTTCCTAGGCTCCCTTTCTCCTTCAGTGATGTACACAATGCTGACTGTGGGGAGTACCCACCTGGACAGGCGTGTGATAACATCAAGGCTTCTCAGATCAAACTGTGAATATGGTTAGGCTGCCGGTTCTCAGTCCTTTCTGAATCAGAGTCGACTCCGCCGCCGGTCTGAGCAGATTCGGCATATAGAAGAGGAGCGCTTTGGGCGGAGCGAAGATGGAATTGACTTTGGGAGAGAAAGGAGGACTTACAGAATCCAGGCAGGAAGGCAGGCATCGCTACTGTCTATTTGACTGAACTGCGCCTGATTTTCAGGAAACCCGGGGTCCCTTGCTTCCGAAGAACCGGAGCAGAGCCTTCGTGTGCAGGTTCCAGGACTTTCTGCAATGCCCCCCGGGAGAGGCCATGCCGGATTCACCCACGCGAGCTGCCAGCTGGTGTCTCTGCCACCATCTTTCCCTATCTGGGGTCTCCACACAGAATGGTAAAGATGGCTTGAATGCAGCTGCTGGAGCCGTCGTAAATAGTGACTGGCACACAGTAGGCTCAGCTCTTGTTCCATTGGGAGGGGACCCACAGCCCTGCTGCTGCTGCTGCTGCTGCTGCTGCTGCTGCTGCTGCTGCTGCTGCTGCTGCTGCTGCTGCTGCTGCTGCTGCTGCTTTGTTGTGTGCCTTCGTGCATGTGTGTCTGTGTGCCCGTGTGTGGTGCAGAGTCAAGCCCTGGAGATGACTGTGGCTGAGTGACTTACTGCGCTCCTAGCCAGGGAGAAGGGCAGAGCACAGACTGGAGATGAGAGGAGGTTCCTTAGGCTTCAGCTAAACGAAGTGCTAGGCTGTCCTTCCCTCAAACTGGCAACGTATCAGAACCAAACGGAGAATAACTGAAATAAGAGGAAAGGAAACTGTATTTCCTCTGTATCTCCTTCCCTTCCCAACAGGCCTGAAAAGGCCTATGGCTAATGTGATGTCAGCGTTAACAGTCAACTTGACAAAATGTGCTGTCACCTGGGAGATGAGCCTCTGGGCAGGCACGTGGGAACTGTCTTTGTTAATTGATCTGAGAAGACCTGTCTTGTGGGCGGGGCCTAGGCTGTGGAACTGGAGAAGGCAAGCTGAGTACGACTGTGTGAGCTTCTGTGGCTCTCCTGTTCTGACCACAGATACAGATGACCACCTGGCTAGAGTTCCTGCTGCTGGGAGTTTCCCAATTGGTCCTGAAATCCGGGGCTGTGAGCTAAAATATGCCCTTTCTCTCCTAAGGTGCTTTGTCATCGTATTTTGTCATAGCAACAGGAAAAAAACAAGCCAAAACAACTAAAATAATTCCTTGTCCCTAAAAACAAATGCACCAAGTTGGGTGGGATTGCAGAACAGCCATGGAAAGGCATCCTCACCAGGTGTTTTGAGAGAGAGAGAGAGAGAGAGAGAGAGAGAGAGAGAGAGAGAGAGAGAATGCATATGAGGGCAGAGGGAGCCTTGTAGACCCTTCCAGGGAGAATTGACAGGTCCTGTCCAGCTGGCCAAGCAAAGGAGCAGTTGCACAGCAAGAAGGGGAGTTGGTGTTTCTGTCGTGTGAAACTGCCTAATCACCACCATGGGAGGGTTACTGCTCGCCTTCCATCCCAATGGGAACATATTATCACAGTTCTGTTCCTTCTGTTCACACCAAGGGAGGATGGCTTGCCCTTTGGTCCATCGGCCAGCCGTCCCATAGCAAACCAAACGGATCCCCTTCCCATCTGTATCTAATGAAAGACTATGTATATGCATGCCAGGCAAAATCAGAAGGGAGAAAGGGTTAGTGGGGAGCAAGGAGATGGGGACGAGGGGAGGGGAAGCTCAAACAAAACCAAGTATGTATGTATAAAAAGGTCATGAAGAAGTCCGCAACTGCACATGCTAATTAAAAAATAAAATTAAAATGAAATTTTGTATATGGTGCCAAGAGTCTGCACTTTAAGCTGGATTCGAGAAATGAGGCAGGCTCAGAAGTTACCGCATTTGGAATGTCCTTTGTCTGAAAAGAAAATGGGCTAATGACAAAAACTTTAACACCGGCTAGAGTCAAGTTGTGATTATTTGCACTCAGATATACGTTTACTATAAGCTTTACTGGTTAAGGGTGATCAGTACATAATTTATAAATAATGATATGTATAATTATAATAGCAACATGAGCTGGGGTTTATTGTATAGTCCTAATAAACAGTTGGATTTTTTTTAAACAAGCCAAGTGACAAATGAGTCTCTTTCTCCACGAACACTGCTTGATATGTTTCATATATTCACGAGAAAGATGAAAGTGACACAATGAAGCTGCGTGTCACAGTTTTACTTGTTCATCAGTGACACGAGTAACATTTTTCAGATCGTCATTTTCTAACCGGGAGCCTGTTTCCTTCTGGCGCTGCTTAGGAGGCAGGGCCTGCGGTCACGGAATGCTTTCAAGTCTAATTTGCATTAGCAACACCTTCATCATCGTTCCAGCTGCGGACGATCAACCAGACACTGCTTCGAGCTCAGGTTCAGAGTGAGAGTGGACTCTTGTGGTATAACTCCTCCTTCCGTGGCTGATTTAGGCTAATCACGTGCTGTTGCTGAGGGCAGGGCCAGGGATGCAGAGTGCCAACACCTCTCCACTATGTGGGGATGACACATTCAAAGCTTGGCGTCATAGGAGTGTAAGGTAGTAATGTCATTAGAATGTGATAAAATCTCTGTATACATTATGCTTTCCTTGATTTATTAACTGTGCATCTGGGTAGTTTAACTCTGAATTGACTCATTCTAACCACCAATGTGCAAAACCCTTGAAATGTACACTTATGACTTTTATGAATGACTCTAAACCCCCTTTCCGCACCACTCTAAATAAGGGTAGATTTAAGTGAAGTTAATGAAGGAATGCATTATAGTTCACAATGCTTTTCTGCCTGATACCCATCCTTGCACTTCTTCTCACTAACAAAATCCAGCTTTACTAGGTACATGAAGTGCCGAATTAATAAATGATATTTCTTAATCTTTGATTTATATAAGGGTAGTCTATAAGAGAGTGTTGAATAAGACAAATTGATGACATTAAGTGGGTCTTCCATAAACTCTTCCTCAAAGTTGGTGGAGGAAACAGACGTGTGCCTTTTGTAGTTTGCCCATCCATTTGTAGCTGTCAGCTTAGACTACAGTAGGCTGCAGGGACAATTTAATCCCGGCGCCTCAAGTTCAAATGAAACATCTTCCTCACGTTGTGTGCGTGGAAGGTTGCGTGGGCTGCTCAGATCCTCGTGTCGCTGAGGGGTGCAGTGTGACAAGCCCATCCTTCAGCTATAATGTCTGGAATGCAAAGGGCTCACTTGTGGCCAAGGCTGTTCTTTCTTTTACTCTTCAGCCCAGAACAGAGGCACTTCATTCCCACTGAGCCCATTAGCTCAGATGATTCAAAGAGCTGTTAGTTGAAGGGTAGACTAGAGCTCTACCTTTATTATGTGGCAAAAACAAACTTCCAATTTGTGTAAGAGCGTTATTTTTAGATTTTGGTTATAATCAAGTGCAATTCCTAAGGGACAAATGGACACTACAGTTTGTAAGTGTGTCAATGGCATACAGATTGCATCATAGTTGAATTCTGTATATACAAAGGCAGTAAGTGGAGCCAACTTGAAGAACATGGAATAAACCTACCCTGCTGTATTATCAAGCGCAGCATGGATCTTGTGTACGGTTGACCCTCTGTATTCAATTATGTTAGAAATATGCTTTTAAAAACCTGTATCTGAGACTTCCATTTCTTAAGGTTAGGAAGCACTTCATGAACGGGATGCACTATCTCTATCATAGTAATGTAGGGCTGTGAGAGACAATCAGGTTATATTAGCTAAAAATTAGCCCAAATTTTTATAAAATTCGAAAACATATTTGAATCATTAAAGAATCAACCCCTCCATAACCTACAATGTTCATCCTCAAGAGAAGACTTTAAGATGTTCTCTTTCAAGCTTCAGGGATATATGAGCCACCAGAGACCACTAGGAGAGATGCAGAATTCTTTCCTCAGCCCTACATTATAAGAATCCTTCTGTTCTGTTTATGTAGGACCCTGGTTAGTAAAAAATTCTAATAGTTGTTGTAAAAGCCTAATTAATCCAGTATTGACAAGAGTTAGTTCTATTTATCCCATATGAGCTGTTCCCACTGTTCATGATAATAAAATAGCTTTCGGCCATGGTAAAAAAACAAACAAACAAACAAACAAACAAACAAAAACCCTGTATCTGTACTGAATATGGTAGGCTTCTCTAAACAATGCAGCCTGAGACATTATGTTTAGGAAACAATGTTTCCTAAACAGTGCAGCTGAGGCTAATTTTGGAATGTTTCTATCGTGTTATTTAACATGAATGATATAGAGATAATTTTAAAAACGTGTCCGGGACATCAAAGATGTAGGCATCCTTGGAGTTCCTGGAATCCTTCTTATGGCTACTTAGAGACCGCTGAGCTCTTCACGAAGCGGGCAGCAGAGCTAGGCACACCTGTAATGCCAGTACTTGGGAGGACAAGGCAAGAGGACTCCTCTTTAGTTCAAAGCTAGCCTGGACTACACAGTGAGCCTCTGTCTTCAAAATGACCAAAAAATAAAATAAAATAAAGTAAGTCATGAGTATTATTGGTTTAAGTAAAAATAAATAAGATGGTTTTCTCTTCTGTGTTCCTAGGTATAAAACATTTATCCTAATCTGTCCTGTGCATCCATCCATCTGTGAGAGGAGAGTAGAAACTAAAGCAAAGGTAGCATTTAGGGCTGAAGAGATAGCTCAGAGTTTAAGAGCATTGGCTGTTCTTCCAAAGGTCCTGAGTTCAATTCCCAGCAACCACATGGTGGCTTACAACCATCTATAATGAGATCTGGTGCCCTCTTCTGGTATGCAGGCGTACATGCAGAGTACTGAATAAATAATAAATAAATAAATCATTTTTTTAAAAAAAGGAACATTCAGCTCTTGTCAAGCAGAATCCAGTTGTGCAACAAGACAATGCTCTGACATTGAGAGATAGGAATTTTCCAAATTATGCATGCTCATTTGGCCATGTCAAGGCCATGCCTGGAAAACACAAAAATATGCCCTATCATTAATAGGAAACTTACTCACATGACTCCTGAAAATACAAGGAAGAGTGGGAAAGAAAGGAGATCAGAGTTTATACCTAGACAGGAATGTTCTGGCTTTGTCCTTTTCATGACTAGTCTAAGAACCAGGAAGCATGTAGGAAGTGTACAGGAAGCATGCAGAAAGCTCACAGGAAGCTCACAGACAGCACACAGGAAGCCTGCAGAAATCACTCAGAAAGCACATAGGCAGCATGCAGGAAGCACACAGAGAGCATGCAGGAAGCACGCTTTACAAACAACGGTGCAGTGTCTAAAGGCGAAGAAAGTGACAGCCTTGCAGCTTCGCACTGCCAGGCTGTTCTCGATTCGTACGCTGGTAAAGGACACTCTGTGGGCATTCCGTGGGTCAGCCTGATGAAGTGAACGGCTGAGGTAAAAAACAGGACAGCGACAGCTAGAGACCGAGTAGAACCTGAGAGCTCAGGAGCTGAGATGAGAAGGCAAGACATGAACAGCACAGGAGAAGCCGTGGAGGTAAAAGAGTGGATCTAATGACACTCCAGAGAAGGCAGGAGGGAAAAGATTATAGGAACAGCCCTAGAAGCACATCCCAGAGTCCTGAGTTTTCTGGCCAGGAGGCCTCTCTGAGGGTGCCTTCTCCTTAGTCAGCAACATCTGCCACAGAAATGGCTCTCCTGTCCTTAAACACAAAGATGCCTTCTGAAATGAAAGAGTAAGGGAAAAGCAGCCTCCGAGGCCAGACACATTTCTTCCAGAGACTGGACTCTACTGAAGCAGAGTATTTAAACTGCAGAGACATAATGAACAGAGACCAAATTATATTGTTAATCTGTGTTCCCCCTACCTAGCTGGAATATTGTGGTTTTTAGGGGAGCATAGGTTACAGTGGAGTCCAGAACTCATGTTCTGGGTAGTGATGTTAAATTTTGTGATCTCACTGTGGACTATTTCTGTCAGCTCCTCCTCCTCTCCCCTTTGTCATATGCTCAGTTTTTATTTAATTAGCATGCCAAGTGAAAGGTTTATTATGACATTTTCACATATACCTTGTTTTTTATAATCCTTTTTCATCGCCTTCATTGCTCTGAGCGTATTCCTGCAGGCCTTCTTTTTCCCTCTTCTGCTTTCTTATTGCATATTTGAGCACCTTGTCTCCCTTTATTAAGACCTCTGTCTTCCCTATCATAGTCAGTTCCTTTTCATGACCTGTATGCACCCATACCCGTATATATAATATGTGTATTAATATTGGGGAGTGCATATAAGAGAAAACATTGGCATTTATCTTTCCGGGTCTGGACTACATCCCTTAATATAATTTCTAGCTTCATCCATTTTCCTGCAAATGTCATGGCTTCAGTTTTTCTTTATAGCTGAATAAAACTCCACGTGAGATTCTACTATATTTTCTGCATTCGTTCCTTTCCTGGTAGACGTCCAGGCTGGTTCTGTTTCCTTCCCCCTTGACAAGAGAAGCGATATGCATGGATGAGCAAGTATCCCTGTGGATGTTGGCTTAGCATGCCATGGATGAACCCCCCAGGGTGGTGGAGCTGGATCAGATGGTTCTATTTTTAGCGTTTGGGGTTTTCTCTTTAGACTGTCTTATTTATATGTATCTGTGTGTAGCTGTGTGCGTATGTGCCCATGTGTTCAGGTGCCCCTGGAGGCCAGAGTCGGAAACTCTCATAGAGTTGTGAATCTCCTGAACTGAGTGTTGGTAATCGAACTCTGAACCTGTGTGAGAGCAGCAAGCCTGCTTAAATACTGACCTGTCTCTGCAGCTCCCTATTCTTTTTTTTTTTTTTTTTGAAGAGCCTTTTGCAATGTGCAGTTGGTAAATTGCCCTATGCTGTTTGAGGCTACTGAAAACTACCCCGGGGCAGTGTTGCCCCTCATATCAGTTACCTCTTCATGGCATGTTTGTCTCAAAGGGTCCTCCAAGGCCCCCTGTCCAGGAACGGGCTCCCCACCAACCCTGTGGCACGGAGAGAGAGGACTGGCAAAATAGCACAAGAGTAGAAGAGTGTGTCCTTGAGAATACCTAGAAAGTGAATCATCTCCAACTGATGTTAGTCCTGCTTGTCCCATGGCCAAAAAAAATGTCTGCAGTGATGATGGCAACCCACGAGTTCAGGCATAGACATCTTATTCATGGGGAGGATGTTCAAGCGGGAACTCCCACTGATTATCTCAACATCCCTAGTCAGGTCTGCTGAATGTTTGTTAAGCTGTAAGACTCTGGCTTGGTAATGTTGCCTTTGCTTGCTCTCTCAATCCTGATTCAGTGATGTTTCTCTGTTATCTACATCTCTGTATCTGCTATTTACGCCTTTACTTTCATTTGCTATATACTTAATAAGTCCATTCATTTGAAACGGAAAGTATGGCTAGCATAGACCATTCTCCTGCATTTTCAGGGCACCTCCATATTGGTTTTCATACTGGCTGTACCATTTTACTCTCCCACAGCAGTGAATAAGGGTTCAAGTTCCCCTTAATAAGATTGGTTTACACAGTAGGCAGCTGGTGCTGCCCAGAGTGCAAATTTGTCCTCACGTAGGGATGAGTTGCTCCCTAGTAAAAACATTCTCTTGTACCTCAGACACCAGCCTTTCATTGCTGTCTAGTCATCACTGAATTGTCTATGACAGACCAGTGAACAGCCACAATAATGAATAGGGGAGGGATCCTCTCTATCTCCAACACACGTAGTGTGAGAGAAATAAAGAGAAGTAGGGAGAGCAGAGTGGTCCTTTTAAGTTCAGGGTCATGTACAGATTGTTCATCTACCTGTGATGTCTGTCTGTCTCTGTTTCTGTCTGTGTCTCTGTCTCTTTCTCTCTGTCGCTTTGTCTGTATTTCTCTGTCTCTTTCTTCTTGTGTGTGTGTGTGTGTTGTGTGTGTCTGTCCGTCCACTCACATACATTTTTGTGCACTTAGGACTGCCTTGTCAGTGTTTTTAGAGCACTGCGTTAAAGTAGTGGTTTGAAGGAGAACTATCCCCCGTGAGCCCTAGTATTTGAACACTTAGATCCTAGTGAACAGTGCTGTTTGGGGAGGTTTAGGTGGTACAGGCTCGCTGGAAGAAGTATGTCACTGGGGACAGGCTTTGAGATTACCCAGCCTGGGTCTATTTCCGATTTACTCTCTCTGTTTCATGCTTGAGATTGAAGATGGAAGCTCTCAGCTTCCTACTCCGGCCTCCATGCCTGCTGGCTGTTGTACCTGCCTCTCATGATGGACTCATCCCTCTGAGTTCACTGACCAAAATCAATTTTCCCTTCTTTGGTTATAGTGCTTTAGTACAGCAATAGAAAAATAACTGGTATGCACAGTGTCTTTTCCGCTCCTCAATCCGATTGAAGACTGATTTAAGTTTCTACCCAGGAGTGGTCCATGCATTACTTATTTTCTCTGTACCCCACATTTTTAATATGCAAAATTAATTATTAAGAGTTATTAAGAGGACTTTAATTATTTGGTTAATATTTGCAAAGGGCTAGCTGTTGTGTTATATAATAAACACAACCAAAATCAAACTTCTGAAGGCTTTACTGTGTGAGAAATTAAACACAATTCCCCTTCCTTATGCAGGACTTCCTTATTCAGTACAACTACAAACTTTCTCAGAAAGGGCCTGCTTGTGACCACAGGGCTGCCTGTGTCAAGAAGGACTTGGCAACATGGGAGTCTCCTGTGTTAATGGATACAAACAAAGATTTCTTGTTTGGAAAGCAAAGAACACCTGGGACCGTTCAATTGCTTCTTTGCTGGTGTTTCCTGTTTTGTTAACTATAAAGTAAATAAGTCAAAATCAACCACAGCGAAAAGCCAACAATAATAGGACGTCAACAAATGCTTTTAGTTGTTGCAGCTTGTTAAAGGATTGGTGCATTGTAGAAAAGGCCGAAAGAACAGTGAAGAAGGGCTAAGGGGTCACACTTCCCAACAGCTTGTGAACTGGCAGAGCGGTGTCTTGCAATGTCTGGACAGCAAAGAAAACAGGCTGCAGCAGGATGGGAGAAGGAGGAGGGAAAGATAGAACGACTTTCATTTTGCTGGATATTTGCACGCGGTGCAGATGACAGCCCTTGAGTTTCTTTACTGGAGCCATTAAGCTTCCTTTTCATCATCACCATCTAGTGTCCTTAATTTGTCTCCTCCCTCGTTTTGTCTCAGCTCTTCAAACTTTAAGTAAACACTTTTGGTCTGTTCAGAGCCATTTACAAAATACAAACAAACAAACAAACAGAAACCATAGGCTATTGTGGCCTTGATTTTTTCCTCTCTAAAAGTTATGCTTAAATGAACATGCAACTGTGTATCCACCTCCCACTCCAATATCATAAGGTCAAGAGGAAGAAAAGACAGACAAGGGGATGAACAACTTAAAACAGTATAGGCCTTTATTTGGAGGATAGGGGTATTTGGGGGGGGTTTCTTTGTAAAAATCAGAACCCACTGTCTGCTTAAAAAATGGGATTGTAGAGGACAGAAAGGGGGAATGGATGGAAGGAGGCCATTGCCAGGAGTAACCACATCCAGTTAAAGAATGTTAGGATAATTGATAAACCTCTTTCCTAGCTGACCACTCCTGGAGTTCCACCAGACAGGGCAGTCAGGAATCTAGAAAAACAAATCAATGAACTTCTAGAAATCAAATTACTGTAGTCACTGGAGTTGTCACAGTTCAGCCAAAATGGAAAGGTTTACAACATGGCATGATGCTGGCTAACAAGTACATCTCTTAACTAGAGTTCTGATCTACGATCCTGGCCTCCTGTGAGGAAAATCACTCCTTGATTCTTAAACAGGAAGTGTCTCAGAGGTGTGAGGAGGACATTAGGTAACACTCTCTGGTAGGGGGATACCAACAAAGTTTCGCTTCCATTTCTCCCATGAAAAATGTTGATGGACACATGGTGAAGTAAGCATTCCTGGGAGCTGTATAGGGTTAGTAATGAAATATAAACAACAAGAAGTAAGGCTGGGCCAAAGCAAAGAAGCAGCCAGAGAAGAGAGGCCTCGGAAAGTCATGAAACCCTCATGTATCTTTGCCCTTCAAAACTTGCTGCAGAAACAGTGCGGGTGGGAAAGCAGAAAGCTCAGAGGCTCCAGGGTTTCTAGAATAAGTAGCTCGGGAATGGTGCACCTCTCTAAATGCAGCCCTCTCTTTAATCAAATCCTCTCTTTAAAAAGTCAAAGGGACACCTCTTCTTTTGACATGAGCTCCGATATGCATAAGAAGTACCTTGTAAAAATTTACAGCCTTTTTGAAAGCTTGTTTTGTTTTGCTTTTTTAATACTTCCAATTACAGATTTACAACAGAGTTCTTCCCAGACCAGAGTCGTGTGTTTAATATTCAAATGACTCTTGTAGGGAGCCATCTGTTATAGGACTGGGCATGGAAATTCTTTCCAGGGCTTTACATCAGCCTGTGCTGATGTTTGTCATGCTTCAGATGTCCTCAGGCACTCATGTTTCCATTTAGAAGAGCAAGGTGAAGGACTTGAAGGCAGGACAAGATGTCTTCCTGATTATTCAGTGGCTGCTACTGAAAACACCGTGCTCAGCATATGTCTTGCTAAATTGTCTTTCAGCCCCCAACTAACCTCAATGTTTTTCTTTACTGTGATAAAACAATATTCTGAGAAAAGGACATTTTGCTAATCTTTGAATCTCTTTTAAGAATATGTTTTGCTGGGATTGGGAGGGAATGAGGGAGCGGGATACAGCTGGGATACAGAGTTGATAAAATGTAACTGATAAGGAAAAAATAAAATTAAAAAAAAAGAATATGTTTTGCTCATTGCATTAATCAACATTTTTTTTTCCAAAAGTGCTCCGGCTTTCAATGTTTGTGTGTGCGTGCTCGTGTTCCACTCACTGTGACCTGAGGACCATTTCTCCGACTGCTGTTATATTTGAACGGATCTATTCTACTAAATAGGGTTCATCCTGTGCACTCATTCTGGCTGGGATCTGCCTGGAAAGTGTGGTGAGAAGGGTTTGAGGGTCTGTGATCAAGCTCAGGAAAGAGCAGAAAGGTTGGTCACTCCCGTCTGATGAGGAGAGTGGCAAGCACAGGTCCTGTGTGCCACTGGTTTGCCATCTCTACCCTGTATTTCACTTCATCTCCCTACTCCTCCTCATTAATAAGCACTGTGAACCGGCCAACCCTGAATCAAGTACAGAGTAAAATTAACTCCTCTAGGTGGGAGATGAGCCTGACCTGACCATAGCACGAACAATAATAGCAATAATAGCAGCTTTCGTTGTTGAACATTTGCTGTGTTATAAATACCACTGTTGCTAACTCACAAGTGTTCGATCGTTTCATTCGCTCCTCACGAGCATTGACAGTTTTGAACATTTAGTCCCCGTGAACATTCCACACTTTTCCAGTACCAGGGAAAAGTGGACTAAAGTTCTAGGAGGTTACACAGTTTTACCGCGTTCATCCATCCTACATCCTTTTTCTGCTGTTCTGTGTCTTGTCTCCAGCAACCACTCAGTCACTCCTCCCTCACATGTAAATTCCAGCTCGGTAACCCCCTCCGTGTGAATCCCCCATGCTCAGTCCCTAATCAGGCAGGACTGTGGAGCCAGAATGGCTCCTCCGAGCTCATGATGAGCTCTTCTCTCTGGCTGTGCCATATTAGCCCTTATGATCCATTTTGGGTAATTCACCCAAATTATCTGTAATTCAGTGAAAAACCTCTCTTTTTAATCTTGAGCAATTGGCTGAATTTTTCACTTACTAAAACTGCTATATGTCCCGTGTAAGTAACACATTTAACATGTTTAACTGGGTCTAACATGCTGTAGATGGTAACCAATTCTCATGGTCCTTCCATGTGGTAACAGTACAGTGAGTTGACTCGGTTGTCCCATCCTTCTGTGTATGAGTTGGCAGAACATGGTATTTCAGTGGTGGCTGAGCCCAGCTCCTATTTGTAGTTCTTGATGCCAGTAGGGCCAACAGCTTGACAGTGTTGATGACTGCCTTTTAAATTTTTCAGGAGGTGTTAATCAGCCTGTGATGCAGCCCCACCTAATTTGCCTGAAGGTGCAGAGACCCACTACAGCATTCAACTACACCTTCTTAAGACCCAGTGCTATTCCACCTCTTATAAAAATAAGCATTGGTTCCCAAAGGAAACATTTCTATGGTTTGGAGGCAAAAAAAATTGGGCACATGGTGCCATGCTGTTTATCTGTAGTCAGATACCAGGAAGGAAGGAAGGAAGGAAGGAAGGAAGGAAGGAAGGAAGGAAGGAAGGAAGGAAGGAGGGAGGGAGGGAGGGAGGGAGGGAGGGAGGGAGGGAAGGAAGGAAAGAAGTCAGCCTGATACCCCAGGTACTGTTTGTGGGTCTGTTTGCAAAGGTGTTCATGCTATTTTGCCTAAGCAAAGCTTTTGTTTGCCATGATAAGGTTTACTTGGCTTTAAGATGTTATCACATGAAAAGGCTGGATAGTTTGCCCTTTTGAGGCCAGACTTGGGAAGTGAGAAATTCAGACACTTGTAAGATGTAAAGAGGGTTGCTTTTGCTAAAACATATTTTGGATTTAATCTAGGTTCACAGCCCTTTCACCCAACAACTGCTTGGATAGATGTGTGAAACACCCAATTCACACTAGGATTCCTCTGCTCCTCAGGAGAGACAATGTCTGATATTTGCCCTACAAAGCTTCACTATTAAGCAGGTCAGTTCTCGTGTGTGTGTGTGTGTGTGTGTGTGTGTGTGTGTGTGTGTGTGTGTGTAGGAAGTAATGACAGAGATCTGCATCAGTGTTCTCCGTTTCTGTTTTCTTCAGAATAATTTACTATATGTTGGTTTATTTTTTAGTGAAAAGTTCAAACTGTACTGTCGTGATGGCTCTGCTGAGGCACCCAGCCTCTTCTGAAACACTGTTCCATTTTCTTAATCCCTCAGTTTAGCAAAATCAGAAAGACAGTTTCCTCCTACTTCTCCTCCAGGGGTAAAACATTCTCCCTCCAGGCCTGAATCAAAGATGTGTGCCATTTTGGATAAATAAAAATAAAACCTTTTTGTTGTCTGCGTCACATGTTTGGAGTACAAGGCCAGTAATCCCATTTTCAAACGGAACTGGAGTGACCTCTTTCTCTGCTGCCCGAAGACTCGATGGTTCTATGCACACATCTCCTCCACGCTCTCACCCCGCACCCTCCCTCCATTCTGAGAAAGTAATATCTCCCATCTTCCTGTCGCCCATACTGGCATGATCTTTTGAAGATGGAGTGGCATCCCAAATCATGGCCGCCTGAACCCCAACTCTACCTCAGGCTCCTCTATCTTTACTCTTTTGCTCTCAACACACTCCCAGATCCCTTTGCCTGCCTGTTCCCTTTAAATCCCACAGCCAGATTCTTGAGCTCTGCAGGGAGGACAGAGGCCTCCACTCCTCCAAATCACCTTGACCTCCCTTGTTTCGCATTTTTGCTTTTTTGCCAACTGGGTTGACGTGAAAAAGGATTTAAAGTGAATGAGGTCTCATTCTTTCCATGCTGTTCAAAGTATTAAAGTTAAAGAATTTTTGAATTGGTTTAGCGCCAGCCACTACTCAAAGATAGACTTAAAAATCTCTTAACCTATTTTTTTTTCAGTCTTAATACTTTTCCATTAAAAACTTTGTATAATGTGTTAGTACACTTAATGCGTTTTTCTAGACTTAGGAACTAATTATAAGTGTTAGAAGCCACTTTGGGGTTATGGGGGGGGGGATCCTGTATTACCATTTGGTTTTCCACTGTGTATCAGGGGAATCTAAGCCAATAGCTTCCTCTTCCTAGAAGATGAAAGGACCTACCTTCCCCTGCTGTCCCAGAAAGCATCTGGCAGCTCCCGTGTCTTCTAGAGGATGGGACCACACAGGTATCCACTCTTCTCTCTGGTTCCTCAAAAGAACACATCCTTGAGCTCGCACACCCTTTAAGCTAGGGGTGTGCAGCTCAGTACCTATTGGTGCCGCCTCCCTTTTCCCATTACCAAGGTCATAATTTTCCGTAGCTAGGAATTCAGTTCACTTAATCAGTGCCGTCACTGATGGAAAGTCTGTCTTAAGCCATCTTTAGGAATTCTACCTGTGGAAGGGTGGGGCTGAGAAAAATGATAAGGTAGAGACTTGAATGTCCTCATTACACAACCTCTTCAAGAAGATCTGATGATCCAGTTCTTATTTATCCACATAGCAATTTCCCGTCACCTACTGTCAGCTGTATTCTTTAAGCACTGTATAGACATTTCCCTATATATTTCTATGTATGTGTATGGCTGTTTTGCCAGCATGGATGGCTGTGTCCCACACATGTGTCCCACATATGCCCAGAGAGGTTAGAAGTGTTGGGTCCTCTAGAACTCAAGCTACAGATGATGGTGAGCCACCATTTGGGAGCTGGGAATCAAACATCGGTCCTCTGGAAATAGCAGACAGTGTTTTTAACCTCCTAACCACTGAACCGTTCCAACCCACACAGGCTTTTCCTTTGTTTTTGTTTTGTTTTCACTTTTTAATTCTTGTTTACCTCTATTTCAGAAATGTTTATTAGATCGTAAGGTAGTTTTAAATTCTAAAGCACTTTTTGAGTATAAAATTAGAGTTAGATAATGCTGAATCATATTTTAAGGCAACAAATGGTGAAAAAAAAGACGACTTTCAGTGAAAAAAATGAAATAAAGCAACATGAACAAAGAAATCATTTTATCATCTATGATCTGTCTATCATGTGTCTATCTATCATCTATCTACCTACCACCTGTCTATCTTCATCATTATCACCCATCTTTCACACACACATATTTAGAGAAAGCTATCTACACTAACTCATTAAAATCCTAGGAGGGGTTAGGTTTATTATAGCTGATCTTTTTCTTTTTTTCTCCAATTTTATTTTGCACCAAAGATACACTGATTGCATTAAAAATGTGTTTTAAAATCAAGAATATCTCATCGCCTTCTGCATGCACCCTATGGCTGACTTCTAACAGAACAGTTTAAAATCTCCCCTTGTTAGATGACTATGAATGATTAAGGACATTGCTTTATTTCCTCCATCCTTTCCCTTTAAATTTTTTAACTGATAATCTACCAAAGTCAATAAGGAAAACAAGTGAACAGAAGGACAAGAGGGAATCAGTTCACTTTTCTGAACGCACGAAACAATCAGAGAACACCAAGCTCTCGGCCAGCTGTCTGCTCATGCAAGTGATGGAGAGAAGCATCTTGTTCCAGCATAGAGAGAAGGTACATCAGAGATCGAAAGACTTTAGAAGCAAGCCTCTTCACTCAGTCATTCTGAGGCCCCTGCCCCAGAAATCTGATCTTTAAAAATCTCAGATTTATTGAAGGCTTTGTAGACTCTTTTAAGTGAGTCCTGGAGCTCTCTCCCAAGTCTATATGATGAGAACAATGAGCACCTGCATTTTGCAAATGCAGAAACTATGGTACAGAGACATAACAACCTGCCAGCGCTTCCAGCAGTAAGCCACGAAACTTGGGATGGAGTCAGCACTGTGCCCCCAGACTTGCACTGGTAAGGGCTGCTCCTTACCACTTTCCCTTTTTCTCTCGAAATGTAGTCTTACCACCATTTAAACTCTTGGCAATGAGAAATGCCTTCATTCCCAGTGATGGCCGAGTCCATCTCCAAAGTCTCCGTCCTAACAAAAGTTGTGATGACCTATGTGGCCACCCAGGATACAGAGTGAGTAGAGGGCGGTCCTGTCTACCACCTTCCTCTTTAAAAGCAGGTTGGAGTAGTAGGTGGAGATACAGAGACTGCTACTCTTCTTCGATGGGCTACGTCCAAGTTTGACATGGAATACAATAAAGAATGATAAAGTAGAACACTTAATAACGTATTGTACTAAATGCTATGTGAATATACTCTTTTTTCCTCACTCTGTCTCTCTTCCTCCCCCCAAATATCTCACCATCCTGTACTCGCCCTTCTCCTTGTTGACTGTGGGTGACTGAAATTCTAGGAAACAAAGCCATAAATCAAGGATATTACTGGAGGTGATCTGGAGAGGCCGGGAAGCAGGAGTGAGAGGCAGAGAAGCAGAGCAATGGAAGAAGAGAACACAGTAAAGGGAGGTTAAGTCTGAGACCCTTGCTGGTCAGTCTTTCCAGGGCTCCCCCAGGAATCACAAAGAGCTGGCCTTGGGGCTGTCCCACTCTAGTATGCCAGACCTGGGTTTATATACCAGTGGCCATTTAGTGTCATCTGAAGATATTCAGCGGGAGTGACAGGTTCCTAGCGTTTGCGCAAGGAGGTATTGTGATGCAGAGAAAGAGGGGCTCAGAACTCGCGTGGGACATGGTTGACCTGTGTAAGAAAGGAACAGATCCATCTGCTCCTCACCCATGAGATCCAAATATACCCAGCCAAGTAAGTCATCCAGCAGGTCAATTCTAAATTTCTCCTCCCGTAGGGCTGAAGTTAGATGATCATAGTCTACAACCTCTGGCAAGACCAGGAAGAGCCTGAAGGTCAAGTCAGTGCTGAATGCTAGAGGATCCCAAGGATCCTGTACAGAAACTCAAATGTTCCACAAGTCCAAATGTTAGAAGTTCAGCAGAGAGAAGAAGGTAGAAGACTGGGTGAGAAGAGCCCATAATTAAACAAGGTGGAAATTAAAACAAGATGGAAAGACTATAAGCATAGAGCCATAGAGCCATAGAGCCAAAGGTTACGTGTAATTGATGGCCAAGGTTGGTAAATGACTTGAAACATTAAAAAAAAAAAAAAAGAAAAAGAAGAAAAGAGTCAACTCAAGCATAGGGAAGGGAAGCCCAGAAACAAAGCTTTTCTGCACAGTGTAACGCTCAGAGCCAAAGGCAGAGAACCAGATCCCTATTATTCCTTGAGTAATCTGTCAACCTCAGTGTCTTCTCTGGGCATGGATTTAAAGTAACAATTTAGAATAAATCATAATTAGAAAGCTAATTAACCGAAGCAATGCATGATAAAAGACATGGGCCTTGAATTGTGCCTCTGAAGCCAGCTGACTCTGCTTTTGTATGTTTTTTTTTTTTTTT